>NC_092289.1:5646446-6246446 GCF_036320965.1 Panulirus ornatus | reverse complement strand
TAGGGTTGATGAGCGAAATTTGGCGTAAATTTGAAACTGACTGGAAATGATAGATAAGCGTCCAAGTAATCAGACGTTTAACTCATAAAAAAAAAAGCGAATTAAACTATGCACAAAGAACGGTGCTCGCTAGAGATAAGATACTCCCACACAGCGAGCGCTAGGCTGTGTGAGGGCGCTGGCCCAGTGGTGGTGGGGGCGTGGGGCTGGTGCCCCACGCCCCTCATACCTGTCTCGGGCTTACCTCACGCTCCCAAAGTGATCCCCTTCATGTGGCTAATGTGAGTGTGAGATCTCTTAGTCTCATGTGTACACACTGATCGCTGGCGTTAAATCCTGTGAGGAATTCATAGCACGTTGCCCTCCATGACGAATACTGCTAGGGCTCCCTCCCTCCGTCCCTCTCTTCCCCCTGAGCTGTGTGGCTCGGTGATTGCGTCATCACCACCACCACCACCCAACGTTCGGTACGTCTACACTGGTTCTCCCTCAAGGTCGGCGGCACCTTCTCAAAAGTAGGGAGGGAGGGAGAGGCGGCTCACTGGAGCAAAAGCTTTTCCTAACATACAACATACTGAAGTAGTTCTATACATGTAAGTCTAAATGAAATAAGGGGGGTCTGATCCCAACTTGGTTTTCAAAGTGTTTCATCCCTCCCTAACCCCCGTCCACCTCTGTACCCCCGCCAGTGTTCCTATGGACTAGCTGTACCCTACTGTATGACACTTAAGAGCTTGGTTGAATGAACAGGTTACTGCTTATATGAGTCAGCGTCGTGGGGGCGAGAGTCTATAGCCACACCGACCATTTCTGGGCCGCGGCTTGCTATATAAGGAGAGCGAGACTCACACACAACCTGCTTCGCCATCTCCTCATTTGGCCCATCACGCCCGCTAGCCCTGCTGACTGGCGATATGAGGTAAGTCAGTGACATTAGTGAGGTAATATACTATATAGAGCGAAGGTGTTCTGGCATGGTTAACGTTGAGGGGGAAGCTGGAACCTGGTGCATTACAACAGATGCGGCTGGCCACGCCCAACAGCTGACATGCTACACTGGTGAGATGCCACACTGGTGAGATGCCACACTAGTGAGATGCCACGCTAGTAAGATGCCACTTGGGTGAGCTGGCACACTAGTCAGGTGCCCTACTGGTAAGCTGGCACACTGAGGAGCTGCCTCACTAATGAGTTACCACACTGGTGAGCTGACACACTAGTGAGCTATCACACTAGTGAGCTGCTACACTAGTGAGCTGCTAAGCTAGAGCTGCGACAATTGTGAGCTACCACATAAGTAAGCTGCCACACTGGTAAGCGGCCGCATTAGTGAGCTACCGCACAAGTGAGCTCCAACACTGGTGAGCTGCCCCACTAGTGAGCTACAACAAAGGTGAGCTGCTACACTGGTTTCCTGCCACACTAGTGAGCTGCCACATTAGTGAGCTACGACGAAAGTGAGCTGCTACACAAGTGTGCTGCCATACTACTGAGTTGCAACATTAGTATAAACTGCTACACTCGTGATCTGCCACACGTGAGCTACGAATCAAGTGAGCTGCGACACTAGTGAGCTGCCACACTACTAAGCTGCTACAATGATGAGCTGCGTCACTAGTGAGCTGCTATACTGGTGAGCTGCCACATTAGTAGGCTGCCACACGGTGAGCTGCCAGACTAATGAGCTACCACACAAGAGAGCTGCTACACTAGTGAGCTGCCACACCAATGAGCTACGACACTGGTGAACTGCCATACTAGTGAGCTGTCGACAGGTGTGCTGCCACACTGATGAGTTTCCACACTGATGAGCTGCTACACTAGTGACCTGCTACACTGGTGAGCTGCTACACTGGTAAGCTACCACACTAGTGAGTTCCCACACAAGTGAGCTACAATGATAGTGAGCAGCCACATTGGTAAGATGCCTCACTAGTGAGCTGCCATCAAATGATCAGCTACACTGATGCCAAACTGATGAGCTTCTTAAAAAGAGCTACTACACAACTGACCTGCTACACTAGAGAGCTACCACATTAGTGACCTGCTACACTGGTGAGCTGCCACACTAGTGAGCTGTGACACTGGTAAGCAGCCGCAGTAGTGAGCTACCACACTAGTGAGCTGCCACACTAGCAAGCTACCACACTGGTGAGCTGCCACACTAGTGAGTTACGATAAAAGTGAGCTGCTACATTGATGTGCTGCCACTCTAGTGAGTTGCCACACTAGTGAACTGACACACTAGTGAGCTGCCATACTAGTGACCTACGGTGAAAATTGAGCTCCTACAATGATGTGCTGCCACCTATTGAGCTGCCACACTAGTGAGATGACACCCTAATGAGCTAAGATACAAGTGAGCTGCAACACTGGAGAGCTGCCAAATTAGTCGGCTACTACACTGGTGAGCTACCACACGAGTGAGATGTTACACTGGTGAGCTGCCACGCTGGTGAGCTGTCACACTAGTGAGCTACCACATAAGTGAGTTGCTACATTAGTGAGCTGCCACACTAGTAAGCTGCCACAATGGTGAGTATCACACTAGTGAGACGCTACACTGGTGAACCGCCACACGAGTGAGCTACCACATAAGTGAGCTGCTAAACTGGTGAGTTGCCTTACTAGTGAGCTGCCACACTGGTGAGCTGCCACACTCGTGAGCTACTACACAAATGAACTGCTACACTGGTGAGCTGCCACACCAGTGAGCTCCTACACTGGTGAGCTACCTCACAAGTAAGCTGCGACACAGGTGAGTTACCTTACTAGTGAGCTGCCACACTGGTGAGCTGCCGCACTCGTGAGCTACTACACAGATAAACTGCTACACTAGTGAGCTGCCACGCTGGTAAGCTGCCATACTAGTGAGATGACACACAAGTGAGCTGCCACACGAGTTAGCTGCCACACTAGTGAGCTACGACACAAGTAAGCAGCGATCCTGGTAAGCTGCTACAGTAGTGAACTGCCACACTAGCGAGCTGCCACATTAGTGAACTACCACAATAGTGAGCCATATTGGTGAGCTGCCACACTAGTGAGCTGCCACACTGGTAAGCTGCAACATCAGTGAGCTACCACACTAGTGAGATGTCACCCTGGTACCCGCCACACTGCCAAGTTGCCACACTGGTGAGCTGCTACACTAGTGATTTTCCACTCTATTGAGCTGCCACTCTGGTGACTGTCACTCAAGTGAGGTGCCACACTAGTGAGTTACGACAAAAGTGAGTTGATACATGGATGTAATGCCACACTGGTGAGCTGTCACACTAGTGAGCTCCCACATTAATGAGCTACCACAGTAATGAGTTGTTACATTGGTGAGCTGCCACACTGGCGAGTTGCCACATTGATGAGCTGCTACACTAGTGAGTTGCCACTCTAGTGAGCAGCAACACTGGTGAACTGCCACACTAGTGAGCTGCTACACCAGTAATGAGCTCCCAAACTTAAGCTGCCACACTATTGAGCTACCACACTAGTGAGCTGTATCATTGGTGAGCTGCTACACTACCGAGTTTCCACACTTGTGAGCTGCTACACTAGTGGGTTGCAACAAGAGTGAGTTGCCACACTGGTGAGCTGCCACACTAGAGCTACGACAAAAGTGAGCAGATATATTGGTGTGCTGCCACACTAGTTAGCTGACATGCTAATGAGCTGCCACACTGGTGAGTTGACACACTATTGAGCAAGGAGAAAAGTGAGCTACTACATTAGTGTGCTGCCACTGTATGAGCTACCACACTGCTGAGTTGCCACACTGATGAGCTACGATACAAGTATGCCGCGACACTGGTAAGCTGCCAAACTAGTGAACTGCTACGCTGGTAAGCTGCCACACTAGTCGGCTGCCACATTTCTGAGCTGCCACACTAGTGAGCTACCACACAAATGAGCCCCTACAATAGTGAGCAGCCACACTGGTGAGCTGCCACTCTAGTGAGCTACTACACCGGTGAGCTGCCACACTGGTGAGCTGCCACACTGGTGAGCTACCACACGCTGCCACACTAGTCAGCTGTCACACTTCTGGGCCGTCACAGTAGTGAGCTACCCCACAAATGAGCTCCTACAATAGTGAGCTGCCACACTGGTGAGCTGCCACACTAGTGAGCTACTACACCGGTGAGCTGCCACAGTGGTGAGCTGCCACACTAGTAGGCTACCACACAAGTGAGCTGCTACACTAGTGAGATGCTCAATGGTGAGCTGCCACACTACTAATATGCCACACTAGTGAGCTCCCACACTAGTGAGCTGTCACACTGGTAAACTGCCTCAATAGTGAGCTACGACACAACTGAGATGCGACACTGCCGAGCTGCCACACTGGTGAACTGCCACACCAGCGAGCTGCCACAATAGTGAGCTGCCACACTGGTGAACTGCCACGCTAGAGAACTGCCACACTAGTGAGCTGCTACACAAATGAGTTACCACAGAAGTGAGCTGCTAGACTGGTGAGCTGTCACACTAGTGAGCTGCCACACTAGTCACCACGCTTGTGAGTTGTCACACTGGTGAGCTGCCACACTGGCAAGATGACACACTGGTGAGCTGCTACACTAGTGAGTTGCCAAACTAGTGAGCTGCCACAATGGTGAGCTGCCACACTAGTGAGCTACCACACTAGAGAGCTACGACAAAAGTGAGCTGATACATTGGTGTGCTGGACACTAGTGGGCTGCTACACTAATGAGCTGACACACTGGTGAGCTGCCATACAAGTGACCTACGAAAAACTGAGCTGTTACATTGATTTGCTGCAATTCCAGTGAACTGCCACACTAGTGAGCTGCTACACTGATGACCTGCCACACTAGTGAGCTACGAAACAAGTGAGCTGCGACACTGGTGATCTGACAAAGTAGTGAGCTGCTACACTGGTCAGCTATTACACTAGTGAGGTTCCACACAAATGAGATACCACACTAGTCAGCTGCCACACTGCTGACCTTACACACTAGTGAGCTACAGCACTAGTGGACTCTCACATAGTGAACTGCCACACTGGTGAGCTGCCATCCTAGTGAACTGCCACAGTAGTGAGATGCTACCCTGATGAGCTGCCACACTAGTGAGCTACCACACAATTGGGCCGCTACACCACTGAGCTGCCAATCTATTGACCTGCCACACTGATGATCTGCAACACTAGTGAGCGACCACACAAATGAGCTGCTACACTGGTGAGCTCCTGCAATATTTGGATGCCACACTATTGAGCTGCCACACTAGTGAGCTGCCACCCTAATGAGCTGCTACACTAGTGAGCTTTAACACTAGTGAGTGACCACAAAAATGGGCTGCTACACTGGTGACCTGCCACACTAGTGAGTTGCCACACTAGTGAGCTACTACACTACTGAGCTGCACACTGGTGAGCTGCCACACTAGTGAGGTACTACAAAAAGTGAGGTAGTATATTGGTGTGCTGCCACACCAGTGATCTGCCACACTAATGAGCTGCCACACTGGTGAGCTGCCACACTAGTGAGCTACCACACTACCAAGCTGCACATTGGTGAGCTGCTACGCTAGTAAGTTGCTACAATAATGAGCTGCCATACTAGTGTGCTACCACACAAGTGAGCTACTACAATACTGAGCTGCACACTGGTAAGCTGGCACACTAGTGAGCTACCACACAAGTGAGCTACTACGCTACCAAGCTGCACACTGGTGAGCTGCCACACTAGTAAGTTGCTACTATAATGAGCTGCCACACTAGTGAGCTGCTACAAAAGTGAGCTATCACACAAGTAAGCAACTACACTGGTGAGCTACTACACTAGTCAGCTGCCACACAGGTAACTTGCTACACTAGTGAGCTACGACAGAAATGAGCTGCGACACTGGTGAGCTGCCAAAGTAGTGAGCTGCTACACTGGTCAGCTATTACAATAGTGAAGTTCCACACAAATTAGATACCACACTGGTCGCTGCAACATTAGTCAGCTGCCACACTGGTCGCTGCAACATTAGTCAGCTGCCACACTGCTGAGCTTCCACACTAGTGAGCTACAACACAAGTGAGCTCCTACATAGTGAGCTGCCATATTAGAGAGCTGCCACCCTAGTGGGTTGCCACGCTCGTGAGATGCTACCCTGATGAGCTGCCACACTAGTGAGCGACCACACAACTGGGCTGCTGCACGGGTGAGCTGCCACACTATCGATCCGACACACTGATGAGCTGCAACACTAGTGAGCTACCACACAAATGACCTGTGAAACTGGTGAGCTCCTGCAATATCTAGCTGTCACACTAGTGAGCTGTCATCATAGTGAGCTGCTACACTGGTGAGCTGCCACGCTTGTGAGCGACCAAAAAATTGGGCTGCTGCACCGGTGACCTGCCACACAAGTGAGTTGCTCAACCGGTGAGCTGCCACACTAGTGAGTTACCGCACAAGTGAGCTACTACACTACTGAGCTGCACACTGGTGAAGTGCCACACTAATGAGGTACTACAAAAAGTGAGCTAGTATAGTGGTGTGCTGCCACACTAGTGAGCTGCCACACTAGTGAGCTACAGCAAAAATGAGCTGCTACATTGGTATGCTGCAACACGAGTGAACTACCACAGTATTGAGCTGCCACACTGGTGAGCTGCCACACTAGTTAGCTACGATACAAGTGAGCTGCGACACTGGTGAGCTGCCACACTAGTGAGCTACAACAAAAATGAGCTGCTGCATTGGTATGCTGCAACACTAGTGAACTACCACAGTATTGAGCTGCCACACTGGTGAGCTGCCACATTAGTGAGCTACGATACAAGTGAGCTGCGACACTGGTGAGCTGCCAAACTAGTTAGCTGCTACACTGGCGAGCTGCTACACTAGTGAGCTACCACACAAGTGAGCTGCTACACTCTACTCAGCTACCACAATGCTGAGTTACCACACAAGTAAGATACCACACAATTGAGCTCCTGCAATATTTGGCTGCTACACTGGTGAGTTGCCACCCAAGTGAGCTGCTACCCTAATGAGCTGCTACACTGGTGAGCTACCACACGAGTGAGCGACCACACAAATGGGCCGCTACACTGGTGACCTGCTACACTAGTGAGCTGCCCAACTGGTGAGCTGCCACACTAGTCAGCTGCCACACAGGTGAGCTGCCACACCAGTGAGCTACGACAGAAATGAGCTGCGACACTGGTGAGCCGCCAAAGTAGTGAGCTGCTACACTGGTCAGCTATTACAATAGTGAAGTTCCACACAAATGAGATGCCACATTAGTCAGCTGCCACACTGCCGAGCTTCCACACTAGTGAGCTACAACACAAGTGAGCTACTACATAGTGAGCTGCCACATTGGTGAGCTGCCACCCTAGTGGGTTGCCACTCTAGTGAGATGCTACACTGATGAGCTGCCACACTAGTGAGCTACCACACAATTGGGCTGCCACACGGGTGAGGTGCCACACTATCGATCCGACACACTGATGAGCTGCAACACTAGTGAGCTACCACACAAATGACCTGCGAAACTGGTGAGCTCCTGCAATATCTAGCTGCCACACTAGTGAGCTGTCATCCTAGAGAGCTGCTACACCGGTGACCTACCACACAAGTGAGTTGCCCAACTGGTGAGCTGCCTCACTAGTGAGCTACCACACAAGTAAGCTTCTACACTACTGAGCTGCACACTCGTGAGGTGCCACATGAGTAAGTTGCCACACTAGTGAGCTGCTACACTAGTTAGGTACTACAAAAAGTGAGCTAGTATATTGGTGTGCTGCTACACTAGTGACCTGCCACACTAATGAGCTGCCACACAAGTGAGCTGCCACAATAGTTAGGTACTACAAAAAGCGAGCTGCTACATTGGTATGCTGCAACACGAGTAAGCTACCACACTAGTGAGCTGCCACACTTGCAAGCTGCCACACAAGTGAACTACGATGAAAGTGAAGTGCGACACCGGTGAGCTGCCAAACTAGTGAGCTGCTACACTGGCGAGCATCAATGCTACACTAGCGAGCTACCACACAAGTGAGCTGCTACACTGGTGAGATGCCACTCTAGTCAGCTACCACAGTGCTGAGCTACCACACTAGTGAGATACCACACAAGTGAGCTCCTACAATAATTGGCTGCTACACTGGTGAGTTGCCATCCAAGTGAGCTGGTACCCTAGTGAGCTGCTACACTGGTGACCTGCCATACTAGTGAGCTGCCACACTAGTGAGCTACCACACAAGTGAGCCACTACACTACTGAGCTGCACACTGATGAGCTGCTGCACTAGTAAGTTGCCACAATAGTGAGCTGCCATACTAGTGATCTGAAACACTAATGAGCTCCCACACTTGTGAACTGCCACGCTAATGAGCTACGACAAAAGTGAGCTGCTACATCGGTATACTGCAACACAAGTGAGCTACCACATTAGTGAGCTGTCACACTGGTGAGCTGCTACACTAGTGAGCTACCACACAAGTAAGCAGCTACACTGGTGAGCTGCCACACTAGTCAATTGCCACACTGGTGAGCTGCCACTCTAGTGAGCTACAACACAAGTGAGCTCCTAAAATATCAAGCTACCACACTGGTGAGCTACCACACTACGGAACTGCCACACTAGCGAGCGGCTACAATGATGAGCTGGCACACTATTGAAGTACCAGACAGGTGGGCTGCCACACTGGTGAGCTGCCACACTAGTAAGCTGCCACACGGGTGAGATGCCACGCTAGTGATTCACCACACAAGTAAGCTCCTACACCAGTGAGCTGCCTTACCCGTGAACTGTTACACTTTTGAGCTGCAACGGTGTTGAACTACTACACAAATGAGCTGAAACACTAGTGAAATGCCACACGAGTGAGCTGCCACACTAGTAAGATACGACATTAATAAGCTGCCACGGTAAGCTGCAACACTAATGAGCTGCAACGTTAGTGAGCTGCAACACTAGTGAGCTGCCACATTAATGAGCTGCAACGCTAAAGAGCTGTAACGCTGGTGAGCTGCCACACTAATGAGCTGATACACTGTTGAGCTGCCAAACTAGTGAGCTACCACACAAGTGGGCTGCTACACTGGTGAGCTGCCACAGTGGTGAGCTGCCACACCAATGAGCTACCACACTAGTGAGCTACCACCCAAGTTAGCTGATACACTAATGAGCTGCACATTGGTGAGCTGCGAAACTAGTAAGCTACTACAAAAATGAGCTGACACACTAGTGACCTGCCACACGAGTAATCTGTCACATTAGTGAGCTGCAACAAAAGTGAGCTTCCATACTGGTAAGCTGTCACGCTAGTGAGCTGCAACACTAGTGAACTGCCACACTACTGATCTCCTACACTGGTGAGCTGCCATACTAGTGAGTTGCCACACTGATAAGCTGCCACACTAGTGAGTTGCTACATTAGTGACCTACCACACTAGTGAGTTGTCATACTGGTGAGCTGCCACGCTGGCGAGATGCCACACTGGTGAGCTGCTACACTGGTGAGTTACCACAACAGTATGCTGCCACACTGGTGAGCTGCCACACTAAGAGCTACGACAAAAGTGAGCTGATACATTGGTGTGCTGGACACCAGTGAGCTACCACACTAATGAGCTGATACACTGATGAGCTGCCATACCAGTGAGCTACTACACAAATGGGCTGCTACACTGGTGAGCTGCCACACAAGTGACCTACAAAAAGTGAGGTGTTACATTGGTATGCTGCAATTCCAGTGAACTGCCACACTAGTGAGCTGACACACTGGTGAGCTGGCACACTAGTGAGCTGACACACTGGTGAGCTGCCACACTAGTGAGCTACGACGCAAATGAGCTGCGACAGTGGTGAGCTGCCAAAGTAGTGAGCTGCTACACTGGTCAGCTATTACACTAATGAGGTTCCACACAAATGAGATACCACACTAGTCAGCTGCCACAGTAGTGAGATGCTACCCTGATGAGCTGCCACACTATTGAGCTGCCACACTATTGAGCTGCCACAGTGATGAGTTGCAGCACTAATGAGCTACTATACAAATGAGCTGCTACACTGGTGAGCTCCTGTAATATTTGGCTGCCACACTAGTGAGCTGCCACACCAGTGAGATGTCACCCAGTGAGCTGCTACACTGGTGAGTGATTACACCAGTGAGCAACCACAAAAATGGGCTGCTACACCGGTGACCTGCCACACTTGTGAGTTGCCCAACTGGTGAGCTGCCTCACTAGTGAGCTACCACACAAGTGAGCTGCTACACTTTTGAGCTAAACAGTGGTGAGGCGCCACATGAGTACGTTGCAACACTAGTGAGCTGCTACATGAGTAAGTTGCCACATTAGTGAGCTGCCACACTAGTGAGGTACTACAAAAAGTGAGGTAGTATGTTGGTGTGCTGCTACACTAGTGATCTGCCACACTAATGAGCTGTCACACTTATGCGCTGCCACACTAGTGAGCTACAACAAAATTTGAGCTGCTGCATTGGTATGCTGGGGCACTAGTGAACTACCACACTAATGAGCTGCCGCACTGGTGAGCTGCCACATTAGTGAGCTACGATAAAAGTGAAGTGTGACACTGGTGAGCTGCCTAACTAGTGAGCCGCTACACTGATGACCTGCTACACTAGCGAGCTACCACACAAGTGAACTGCTACACTGGTGAGATGCCACTCTAGTCAGCTACCACAATGCTGAGCTACCACACTAGTGAGATACCACACAAGTGAGCTCCTGCAATATTTGGCTGCTACACTGGTGAGTTGCCACCTAAGTGAGCTGGTACCCTAGTGAGCTGCTACACTGGTGAGATGCCACACTAGTGAGCTACCACACACGTGAGCTACTATACTACTGAGCTGCACACTGGTGAGCTGCTACACTAGTAAGTTGCCACACTAGTGAGCTGCTACACTAGTGAGGTACTACAAAAAGTGTGCTGCCACACTAGTGATCTAAGACACTAATGAGCTCCCACACTTATGAGCTGAAACACTGATGAGCTACGACAAAAGTGAGCAGCTACATTGGTATGCTTGCGACACTAGTGAGCTGCTACAAAAGTGAGCTACCACACAAGTAAGCAGCTACACTGGTGAGCTGCCACACTAGTCTGCTGCCACACTGGTGAGCTGCCATTCTAGTGAGCTACAACACAAATGAACTCTTAGAATATTAAGCTGCCACATTGGTGAGCTACCACATTACTGAGCTGCCACACTAGTGAGCTGCCACACTAGTGAGCTGCTACACTGAGGAGCTGCCACACTAGTGAGCTGCTACACTGCGGAGCTGCCACACTAGTGAGCTGCCTCATTGGTAAGGAGCCACGCTAGTGAGCTACCAGACAAGTGAGCTGCACACTGGTGAGCTCCCACACTATTAAGTTGCCACACTAGTGAGATACCATACCAATGAACTGCGACACTGGTGAACTGCCACACCAGTGAGTTAGGACAGAACTGAGCTGCAACATCGGCGAGCTGACACACTAGTGAGCCTCCATACTGGAAAGCTACCATACTAGTGAGGTGCAACACTAGTGAGCTGCAACACTAGTGAGCTGCCACACTAATGAGCAGATACACTGGTGAGCTGCCACACTATTGAGCTGCCACACTATTAAGCTGCCACACCAGTGAGCTGCAACACTAGTGAGTGCATACACAAATAGGCTGCTACACTAGTAAGCTGCCAACGGGTGAGATGCCACACTAGTGATTCACCACACAAGTGAGCTCATACACTAGTGAGCTGCCTTACCAGTGCGCTGCAATACTACTGAGCTACGACACAAATGGACTGAAACTCTAGTGATGTGCCACACGAGTGAGCTGCCATATGAGTGAGCTGTCACACTAGTGAGATACGACACAAATGAGCGGCAACATTGGTAAGCTGTAACACTAGTGACCTCCCACACTAGTGAGCTGCCACACTGGTGAACAGCCACTTTAATGAGCTGCCACAGAATGTTGCAAATACTAGTGAGCTGCAACACAAGTGAGCTGCCACATTAATGAGCTGATATATTGGTGAGCTGCCACATTAATGAGCTGATATATTGGTGAGCTGCCACACTAGTGAGCTACCACACAAGTGGGCTGCTACACTGGTGAGCTGCCACACTAGTGAGCTACCACACAAGTGGGCTGCTACACTGGTGAGCTGCCACACTAATGAGCTTTCACACCGGTGAGCTGCCACATTAGTGAGCTACCACACATGTTAGCTGACACAATGATGAGCTGCACACTGATGAGCTGTGAAACTAGTAAGCTACTACACAAATGAGCTGTCACACTAGTGAGCTGCCATATTAATGAGCTACGAAAAAAGTGAGCTGTTACATTGGTACGCTGCAGTTCCAGTGAACTGCCACATTGCTGAGCTACCACGCTAATGATCTACTGCACAAGTGAGCTCCTACAATATTTAGCTGCCACACTGGTGAGCTGCCACTCTAGTAAGCTGTCACTCTGGTGAACTGTCGTACTGGTGAGCTACCACACTGGTGAGCCCTTACATTAATGAGTTACGACACAAGTGACCTGCGACAATGATGGGCTCCCACACTAGTAAGCTGCCACATTGGTGAGCTGCCACACTAGTGAGCAACTACACTGGTGAGCTGCCACACCAGTGAGCTATCAAACAAGTGAACTGCTATACTGGTGAGTTGCCTTAGTAGTGAGCTGCCACAATGATAATCTGCCGCACTCGTGAGCTGCTACAGAAATTAGCTGCTACACTAGTGAGCTGCCACACTGGTACACTGCCAAACTAGTGAGCTGACCCACAACTGAGCTGCCACACGAGTGAACTGCCACACACTTGAGCTGCCACACGGATGAGCTACGACACAAGTGAGCTCTGACACCAGACAAATGCCACACTAGTGAGCTGCCACACTACTGGGCTCCCACGCAAGGGGTTAGCTACTCTGGTGAGCTGCTCCACTAGTGAGCTGTAACACTGGTGAGCTGCAACATAGGTGAGCTACCACACAAGTGAGCTGCTACACTAATGAGCTGCGGATTCCTGAGCTGCCACACTACTAAGCTGACACTCTAGTGAGCTGCCACAACAGTGAGCTGCCGCACTGGTGAGCTGCCACAACAGTGAGCTGCCACACTGGTGAGCTGCCACAACAGTGAGCTGCCACACTGGTGAGCTGCCACAACAGTGAGCTGCCACACTGGTGAGCTGCCACAACAGTGAGCTGCCACAACAGTGAGCTACTACACTAGTGAGCTGCCACACTAGTGAGCCGCCACATTAATAATCTACTACTCAAATGAAGTGCTACATTAGTGTGCTCCGACACTGGTGATCTGCCACACTAATAATCTGCAACAATGGTGAGCTGCCACACTAAAAATATGCAACAATAGTGAGCTGCCGCACTAGTAATCTGCAACAATGGTGAGCTGCCACACTAATGAGCCGCCTCAATAGTGAGCTGCCACACTGTTGACCTGCCACAATAGTGGGCTGCCACATTAGTGAGCTGCCTCACCAGTAGGCTGCCACATTAGTGAGCTGTCACACTAGTGAGCTGCCATATCAGTGGGCTGGCACACTCGTGAACTTCCACACTAATGAGCTGCCACACTTGTGAGCTGCCACACTGGTGACCTGCTACACTGGTGAGCTGTCACATTAGTGAGCTACCACACTGGTAAGCTGATACACTAGTGGTTTCATCGCTGGTGAGCTGCCACACTGGTGAGCTGTCACACTAGTAAGATTACACACTAGTGAGCTGCCAGACTGGTAAGCTGCCACACAAGTGAGCTGCTACACTAATGAGCTACCACACACATGAGATCCTTGTTACAGTTATCTCCCCTATTTACCCATAAATGTTATAGTTACCTATTATATCTTATTCAGTTTTCTTTGAGAAATTGTATAGAAACTGGAAGATGGCCAAGGTCAAGCTTCTCTCTCAGGAATGGCCATAAAAGGAAGATGTGATACAAAGCTGTTGGTAAATGTATAATGTAATCTGTACACATCTCAGTCACTTCAAACCCTTATGTTATATAATTGAGGCTAGTAGATATGCTAGAGTGATGTTAAATAAAGTAATATAGAGAGAGATCTATGTATGAAGAAAAATCGTATTATTTATGATACGAGAGAGCCATGTTTATTTTGCCATTATAGATATATTTTCATAGATTTTTATCTGTGTTTGGTATTTGACCAATTTGAGAAGAGGGAAAGGGTAGGTACAATTACGGCCGTCAGCTGTCAGATGTTACCCAGATTGTAAGGGAATCTATGTCTAGCCCAAATCTCTCTATTGCCAGAAGCCGTTATTTCAGTTATCTGTTTTAATGGGTCTATGGGCTGATTATACACCCTTTAATGTGTCAGGAGTGGAGGCAGAAGGTAACATGCTCCACTGGTGAGCTGTCATGATAGTGAGCTTCCACACTAATGAGCTGCCACACTAAAGAGCTACCACACATATGAGCAGCTACACCGGTGAGCTGCCAAACTGGTGAGCTGCCAAACTGGTGAGCTGCCACACTAATGAGCTCCACAGTAGTGGGTTGTCACACTGGTCATCTACCACACTAGTGAGCTGCCATACTGGCAAGCTGCCACACTAGTGAGCTGCCACACTAATTAGCTGGTACACTGGTGACCTACCACACAAGTCGTGTGCTACACTGGTGAGCTGCCACACTAGTGAGCTACCACTCTTTTGCTGCCACACTAGTGCGCTACCATACAAGTGAGCTGCTACGCTAGTGAGCTGCTCACTGGTGAGCTGCACACTGGTGAGCTGCCACACTAGTAAACTATCACACTAGTGTGCTGCCACACTAGTAAACTATCACACTAGTGAACTGCCACACTAGTGAGCTGCCACATTGGTGCCCCGCCACACTAGTGAGGTGCCACAATATTGAGCTTCCACACTGTTGAGCTCCCACACTAGTGAGCTGCTACACTGGTGAGCTGCCACACCAATGAGCTATCACACAAGTGAACTGCTACACTGGGGAGTTGCCTTACTAATGAGCTGCCACAATGGTGATCTGACGCACTCGTGAGCTACCTGAGAAATGAGCAGATACACTAGTGAGCTACGACACAAGTGAGCTCCTACACTGGTAAGCTGCTAAACTACTGAGTTGCCATACTGGTGAGCTGCCATACTAGTGAGCTACCATAGAAGTGAGCTGCTGCACTAGTGAGCTGCGCACTGGTGAGCTGACAATCTGCTGAACTGCCACACTAGTGAGCTACAACACAACTGAGTTGCTACACTGGTAAGCTGCCACAGAGGTGAATTGCCACACTGGTGAGCTGCAACACCAGTGAGGTACGACACAAGTGACCTGCTACACTGTTGAGCTGCCACACAAGTGAGCTGCCACACTAGCGAACTGCTACACTAGTGTGTTGCCACAACAGTGGGCTGCCACACTGGTGAGCTACCACACTAGTGAGCTGCCACACTGGTGAGCTGCCACACTAGTAATCCACTACTCAAATGAGGTCCTAGATAAGTGAGCTCCGACACTGGTGAGCTGCCTCACCAAAATCTTCAACAGTGGTGAGCTGCCACACTAGTTAGCTGATATAATACTGAATTGCCGCACTGGTGAGCTAGCACATTAATGAGCTGCAACAATAGTGATCTGCCACACTGTTGAGCTGACACACTGTTGAGCTTACACACTTTTGAGTCTCTTGACTAGTTAGCTGACACACTGGTGAGCTGTCTCACTAGTAAGCTGCCACACATGTGAGCTGTCACACTAGTGATCTGCCACACTATTGAGCTGCCACACTGGTTAGCTTCCACATTAGTGAGTTGCCACACTGGTGAGATGCCTTGCTAGTAAGCTGACACACTTATGAGCTGTCACACTAGTGATCTGCCACACTATTGAGCTGCCACACTGGTGAGCTTCCATATTAGTGAGGTGCCACACTGGTGAGCTGCCACACTAGTGACGTGCAACATTAGTGAGTTGTCACATTAGTGAGCTGCCACACTGCCACACTGCTACGCTAGTGGTTTTCAAACACTGATATGCCTCCACACTATTAACCTGCCACACCGGTGAGATGTCACACATGTGTGCCACCTCACTAGTGAACTGCCACACTGGTGAAATGCCACACATGCGTGTTGCCACACTAGTTAGCTGCCACACGTGTGAGCTGCCACACGTGTGAGCTGCCACACGTGTGAGCTGCCACACGCGTGAGCTGCCACACATATGAGCTACTACACTAATGAGCTGTCACAATGGTAAGTTGCCACACTAGGGAGCTGCTACACTAGTGATTTGCCACACAAGTGAGCTGACACAGTGGTGAGTTGACACACTGGGGAGTTGCCACACTAGTAAGCCTCCACAGTAGTGAGCTTCCACAGTAGTAAGCTGTCACTCTAGTGAGCTGATACACTAGTGAGCTCCTACACTTGTGAGTTGCCACACTAGTGAGCTGCCACACTGATGCGCTGCTACACTGGTGAGTTGCCAAACTGGTGAGCATCCACACTAGTGAGTTGCTACACTTGTGAGCTACCACACTAGTCAGCTGCAACGATGACTAGCAACCACAGTAGTGAGCTGCCACACTGGTGAGCTACCCCACAAGTGAGTTGATGTACTAGTGAGCTAGTCAAATATTTAGTTGCTACACTGATGAGCTACCACATAAGTTAGCTGCTACACTAGTGAACAGCCACACTAGTGAGCTGCTACGCCGGTGAGCTGCCACACTAGTTAGCTGCTACACTGTTGAGCTGCCACACTAGTGAGCTGCCACAGTGGTGAGCTGCTACACTACTGAGCTGCTAAACTGTTGAACTGCCACACTACTTAGCTGCTACACTCGTGAGCTGCCACACTTGTGAGTTACCACAATAATGAGCTGCTACGCTGGTAAACTGACATACTAGTTAGCTGCTTCACTAGTGAGCTGCAGGACCAGTTAGCTGCACCACTGGTGAACTGCAAGACAGTTGAGATGCCACACTAGTCAGCTACCACATAAGTGACCTGCCACACTGGTGGGCTACCATACGATTGATTTGTCATACTGATGAGCTGCCACACCGGTAATTTGCCACAATGGTGAGCTGCTCCACTAGTGAGTTTCCATACTTGTGAGCTGCCACACTGGTGAGCTGCCACACTGGTGAGCTGCCACACTAGGGAGCTGCCACAACAGTGAGCTACCACACTAGTGAGTTGTCACACTGATGAGCTGCCACACTAGTGAGTTGCCACCTTAGTGAGCTGCTACACTAGTGAGTTGCCGCATTGGTGAGCTGCCACACTTGTGAGCTACCACACTAGCAAGTTGTCATAATGGTGAACTGCCACACTAGGAAGCTGCTACACTAGTGATTTGTCACACAACTGAGTTGAAACGCTAGTGAACTGCCACACTAGTGAGTCGCCACACTAGTGAGCCCCCACAGTAATGAGTTGTCACACTGGTAAGTTTCCACATTAGTGAGCTGCAACACTGATAAGCTGGCACATTAGTGACTTGCAACACTAGTGAGTCGTCACATTAGTATGCTGCCTCACTGGTGAGCTCCTACACAAGTGTGCTGCCACACTAGTAAGCTATCACAATTGTGAGTTACCACACAAGTGAGCTGCTACAGTGATGAGCTGCCACATTAGTGAGCTGATACATTGCCGAGCTGCCACACTAGTGAGGTATTACACAAGTGAGCTTTTACACTCGTGAGCTGCCAAACTAGCAACCTGCCACACTGGAGAGCTGCCACACTAGTGAGCTGCCACAATAGCGAGCAGCCACACTAATGCGCTACCACACACGTGAGCTGCTACACTGATGAGCTTCCATACTAAGGAGCTGCCACACTAGTGAACTGCCACACTAGTGAGCTGCCACACTAATGAGACACTACACCAGTGACCTGCTACACTAGTGAGTTTCCACACACGTGAGCTGCTAAACTGGTGAGCTTCCATACTAGGGAGCTGCCACACATGTGAGCGGCAACACTATTGAGCTCCCACACTAGTGAGCTGCTACACTGGTGAGCTGCCATACTAGTGAGCTGCTACACTGGTGAGCTGCCACACTAGTGAGCTGCTTCACTGATGAGCTGCCACACTACCTAACTACTACAATGGGGTGATCTAGCACACTATTGAGCTGCCACACTAGTCAGCTGCTACAATGATGGGCTAACACATTAGTGAGTTGCCACACTAGTGGGCTGCCACACTGATGAGCTGCTACGCTGGTGAGCTGCCGCACCGAGTTAGCTGCTACACTGTTGAGCTGCGACACTAGTGGGTTGAAACACTGGTGAGCTGTCGCACTGGTGGGCTGCCACATTACTGACCTGATAAACTGTTGAATGCCACACTAGTTAGCTGCTACAGTCGAGAGCTGCCACACTAGTGATCTGCCACACTTGTGAGTTACCACACTAATGAACTGCCACACTGGTGAGCTACCATACTAGTTAGCTGATACACTAGTGAGCTGCCGCACTAGTTAGCTGCAACATTGGTGAACTGCCGCACTAGTTAGCTGCAACACTGGTGGACTGACACACAATTGAGCTACCACACTAGTCAGCTGCCACACTGTTGGGCTGCCACACTATTGATTTGTCACACTGGTTAGCTGCTACACTAGTGAGTTTCCACACTAGTGAGCTGACACACTGGTGAGCTGCCACGCTAGTGAGCTGCCACACTAGTGAGCTGCTACACCTATGAGTTGCCACACAAGTGAGTTGCCACACTGATGCACTGCTACACTGGTGAGTTGCCAAACTGGTGAGCATCCACACTAGTGAGCTGCTACACTTGTGAGGTACCACACTAGTCAGTTGCAACGATGACGAGCAACCACACTACTGAGCTGCCACACTGGTGAGCTACCCCACAAGTGCGTTCATGTATTAGTGAGCTGGTAAACTATTTAGTTGCTACACTCATGAGCTGCCACATAAGTTAGCTACTACACTAGTGAGCAGCCACACAAGTGAGCTGCTACGCTGGTGAGCTGCCACACTAGTTAGCTGCTACGTTGTAGAGCTGTCACACTAGTGGGTTGCCACACTAGTTAACTACCACATTGGTGAGCTGCCACACTACTGAGCTGCTAAACTGTTGAACTACCACACTAATCAACTGCTACATTCGTGAGCTGCCACATTAGTCAGCTGCCACACTTGTGAGTTACACTAATGAGCTGCTACACTGGAGAGCTGCCATACTATTTAAGTGCTACACTAGTGAGCTGCCGCACTAGTTAGCTGCAACACTAGTGAGCTGTCACACTGATCATCTAATACACTGGTGAGCTGCGACAGAAGTGAGCTGCTACACTGATGTGCAGCCACACAAGTGATCTGCCACACTGATCAGCTACCACATAGGAGAGCTGCCACACTATTGAGCTACGACACAAGTGAGCTGCGACACTATTGAGCTACGACACAAGTGAGCTGCGACACTGGTGAGCTGCGACACTAGTGAGCCACCACACTAGTGATCTGCTACCCTGGTAAGCTACCACTCTAGTGAGCTACTACATAAGTGAGCTGCTACACTGGTGAGCTACCACACTAGTGAGCTGCCTCACAGGTGAACTACCACACTAGTGAGCTACCACTCAAGTGAGCTACTACACTAATGAGCTGCCACACTTATGAGCTGCAACACTAGTGAGCTGCCACGCTACTGAGCAGCCACACTGGTATTGCCACACTAGTGAGCTACGAAACAAATGCGCTGCGACACTGGTGAGTTTCCACACTACTGGGCTGCCACACTAGTAAGTTGTCACACTGGTGAGTTACATCACTAGTGTGCTGCCACAACAGTGAGCTGCCACGCTGTTGAGTTGCTACACCAGTAAGCCAGGACACAAGGAAGGTGCTACACCAGTAAGCCAGGACACAAGGAAGGTGCTACACTAGTGAGCTGCCACACTCGTGAACTACCACGCTGGTGAGCTGCCACACTAGTATGCTGCCAAACTGGTGAGCTGTCACACTAGTGAGCCCCCACACTGGTGAGCTGCCACACTAGTAAGCTCCTACACTGGTGAGCTGCAACACTAGTGGGCTCTTACACTGGTGAGTTGCCACACTAGTGAGCTGCCACACTGGTGAGCTGTCACACTATTGGTCTCCCACACTAGTGAGCTGCCAAACTAGTGAGCTGCTACACAGGTGAGCTGACACATTAGTGACCTGCCACACTGGTGAACTGCCACACTACTAAGGTACACAAGTGAGTTGCTACACTGGTGAGCTGCCACATTAGAGAGCTGCCACACTGGCAAGCTGCCACAGTAGAGACCTAACACACCGGTGAGCTGCCACATAAATGAGCTAGCACACACTTGAGCAGTCACATTGGTGAGCTGCCACACTAGTTACCTGCTACACTGGTGAGCTGACACACCATTGAGCTGCCACATTAGTGAGATGCCACAGTAGTGAGCTGCTACACTGGTGAGCTGTAACAATAGAGAGCTGCAACTAGTGAGCTGGTACATTTGTGAGCTCCCACACTAGTTAGCTGCTACACTGGTGAGCTGTCAAACTAGTAAGATGTCTCACCATTGAGCTCCTACACTAGCGACCTGCCACACTGGAGAGCTGCCACATTACTGAGCTGCGACACTAGTGAGTAACCACATACCTGAACTACCACACTTGTAAGCTGCCATACCAGTGAACTGCCACACTGGTGAACTGCCACACTAGTGAGCTGCCACACTAGTAAGCTCCCACACCAGCGAGATACTACACTGGTGAGCTGCTACCCTACAGAACTGCCACACTAGTGAGCTGCCACATTAATGATCTGCCACACTACTGAGCTGTCATACTAGTGAGCTGCTACACTGGTGAGCTGCCAAACAAGTTAGCTGCTACATTGTTGAGCTGTTACGCTGTTAAGCTGCCACACTAGTGAGCTGCTACACTGGTAAGCTGCCACACTAGTTAACCTCTACATGGGTGATCTGGCACACTATTGAGCTGCTACACTAGTGAGCTGTTATAATGGCAAGCTGCCATATTAGTGAGCTGCCACAGTAGTTAGCTGCCACACTAGGGAGCTGCTACACTGGTGAGCTGCCACACTAGTTAGATGCTACACTGTTGAGCAGCCTCACTAGTGAGCTGCCCACTGGTGAGCTGCCACACTATTGAGCTGCTTAACTGGTGAACTGCCGTAATAGTTAGCTGCTACACTGGTGAGCTGCCACACTAGTGAGTTGCCACACTTATGAGTTACCACAATAATGAGCTGATACCCTGGTGAGCTGCCATGCTAGTTAGCTGCTACACTGGTGAGCTGCCATACTAGTTAGCTGCAACACTGGTAAATTACCAGACAACTGAGCTGCCACACTAGTCAGCTATCACACAGAAAGCTGCCACACAAATGAGCTGCAACACTGGTGTGCTACCACACTATTGACTTGTCACACTGGTGAGATGCCACACAGGTGAGTTGCCACAATGTTGAGCTGCAACACTAGTGAGTTGCCACACTAGTGAGCTGCCACATTGGAGAGCTGGCACACTAGTAAGCTGCCACAATAGTGAGCTACCACTTTAGTGAACTGTCACACTAGTGAGCTACCACAATAGTGAGGTTTCACACTGGTGAGCTGCTACACTAGTGAGTTGGAACACTGCTGAGCTACTACACTATTGAGTTGCCACACTTGTGAGCTGCCACATTGGTGTGCTACTACAGCAGTGAGTTGTCACACCGGTGAGCTGCAACACTAATGAGCTGCTACACTAGCGAGTTGCCGTACTGTGGAGCTGCCATACTAGCGACCTGTTACACTGGTAAGCTGCCGCGCTAGTGATCTGACTCACTATTGACTTGCTACACTGTTGAGTTGCCACACTGGTGGGCTGCCACACCAGTGAGCTGTTACACTAATTTAGCTGCCACGCTAATGAGCTACTACACTGGTAAGCTGTTACACTAGTTAGCCGCTACATGGGTGATCTGGCACACTACTGAACTCCCAAACTCGTAAGCTGCCACACTAGTGAGCTGCTATAATGGTAAGCTGCCACACTAGTGAGCAGCCACATTAGTGAACTGCCACACTAGGGAGCTGCTATAATGGTAAGCTGCCACACTAGTGAGCAGCCACATTAGTGAACTGCCACACTAGGGAGCTGCTACACTGGTGAGCTGCCACACTAGTTAGCTGCTACACTGTTGAGCTGCCTCACTAGTGATCTGCTACACTAGTGAGCTGCCACACTGGTGATCTACCATACTAATTAGTTGCTACTCTGGTAAGCTGCCACACTGGTGCACTGCCACACAAATGAACTGCCACACTGTTGAACTGCCATACCAGTGAGCTGCCACACCAGGGCTCCTACACTAGAGAGCTGTCATACTGACGAAATGCCACACTAGTAACCTGCTACACAGGTAAGCTACCACACTAGTGAGCTGCAACACCGGTGAAATGCTACTCAAGTGCGCTGCCACACTAGTGAGCTGCTACACTGGTGAACTGCCACACTAGTGAGTTGCTACAATAGTGAGCTGCCACACTGATGAGCTGCCACATTCGTGAGCTGCAACACCAGTTAGCTTCGAGAAAAGTGAGTTTCTACATTAATGTGCTTCCACACTAGCGAGCTACGGCACTGGTGAGCTGCTACACAATTGAACTACGACTCAAGTGAGCTGCATCACTGGTGAGACGCCACACCAATGAGCTGTCACACTGTTGAGCTGCCACACTGGTAAGCTACCACACAAGTGACCTGATACATCGGTGAGCTGCCACTCTAGTATGCTGACACACCACTGAGTTGTCACACTAGTTAGTTGCCACACAGGTAAACTAACACACTAATTAGCTGCCACACTAGTGATCTGCTACACTAGTGAGCTGGCATATTACTGAGTTGTCACATTTGTGAGTTGCCACTGGTGAGCTACCACACTAGTGAGCTACCACATTAGTGAGCTGCTATACTAGTGATCTGTCATACTGGTGAACTGTCACACTAGGAAGCTACGACAAAATTAAGCTGCCACATTGATGTGCTGCTATACAAGTAAGCTGTCACACTAGTGAGCTGCTAGACTAGTGAGCTGCCACACTGGTGACTTGTCATAATAGCGAGGTGTTACACTGGTGAGGTCCCACACTAGTGATGTGCTACACTGGCGAGCTACCACACTAGTGAGTTCTCACAATGGCGAACTACCACTCAAGTGAGCTGCCACACTAGTGACCTGCTACACCAGTGAGCTGCCACATCAGTGAACTACCACATTAGTGAATTGCCACACTGATGAGCTGCCACACTGGTGAGCTGCCACACTAGTGAGCTACGAGAAATGTGAGCTGCTACATTTGATGTGCTACCACACTAGTGAGGTGCCTTACTAGTAGCCTGCTACACTGCTGAGTCGCCACTCTCGTGAGCTACTAAGTTAGCTGCTACACTAATGAGCTGCCGAACTGGTGAGCTGACACATTATTTAGCTCCTACACTGGTGAATTGCCACACAGACTAACTGCCACTCAAGTGAGCTGCCACACTAGTGAGCTGCTAATCTGGTGTATTGCCACACTAGTGAACTGCCACACAAGTAAGCTCTCACACTAGGAAGCTACTACACTAGTAAGCTGTCACACTTGTGAGGTGCCACACAAGTGACCTGCTACACTGATGAGCTGCCACATTAGTGAGCCGCCCAACTGGTGAGCTGCGACACTAGTGAGCTGCCTCACTGGTGAGGTGCCACACTAGAGACCTGCTACACTGGTGAGCTGGCACACTAATGAACTGCCACACAAGTGAGCTGCTTTCCTAGTGATTTACTACTCCAGTGAGGTGCCACACTGGTGAGCTGCCACACTAGTGAGCTGCTGCACTAGTGATTTGCTACACAAGCGAGCTGCCACATTGGTGAGCTGCCACATTGGTGAGCTACCACACTAGTTAGCTGCTTCACTGGTGAGTTGCCACACCGGTGAACTGCCACACAAATGAGCTACCACACTAGTAAAATGCAACTCACAATAGTGAGTTGCTGCACTAGTAATCTGCTACACTAATGAGCTGTCACACTGGTGAGCTACCACGCTAATTAGCTGCTACAATGGTGAGCTGCCACACTAATGAGCTGCCACACTGGTGAACTGCCACACAAATGAGATGCTTTCCCAGTGACCCACTACAATAGTGAGATGCCACACTGGTGAGCTGCCACATTAGTGAGCTGCTGCACTAGTGATATGCTACACAAGTGAGCTGCTACATTGGTGAGCTGCCTCATTGGTGAGTTACCACACTAGTTAGCTGCTACACTGGTGAGCTGCCACACCGGTGAACTGCCACACAAATGAGCTACCACACTAATGAGATGCTACACTGGTAAGCTACCACGCTGTAAAACTGCCATGCCAGTGAGCTGCCACACCAGGGAGGTCCTACACTAGGCGCTGTCACACTGATGAGGTGCCACACTAGTAACCTGCTACACTAGTGAGCTACAAGAATAGTGAGCTGCTACACTGGTGAAATGCTACTCAAGTAATCTGCTACACTAGTGACCCGCTAAACCAGTGAGCTACCACACTAGTGAGCTGCCACTCCAGTGAGCTGCCACACTGTGAGCTGCCACTCCAGTGAGCTGCCACACTGTGAGCTGCTACTCCAGTGAGCTGCCACACTGATGAGCTGCCACACTCGTGAGCTGCAACACTAGTGAGGCACGAGAAAAGTGAGCTTCTTCAATCTTCAATGATGTGCTTCCACACTGGTGAGCTGCCACACAATTGAACTACGACTCAAGTGATCTGCGACACTGGTGAGTTGCCACCCTAATAAGCTGTTACACTGGTGAACTACCACAATAGTGAATTCCTACACTGGTGAGCTACCATACAAGTGAGCTGCTGCACTGGTGAGCTGCCACACTAGTGTGCTGACACACCACTGAGTTTTCACACTAGTCAGTTGCCATGCTGGAGAGCTAACATTAATGAGCTACCACACTAGTGATCTGGCATACTACTGAGTTGTCACATTAGTGAGTTGCCACACTCGTGAGCTGCCATACTAGTGAGCTACCACATTAGTGAGCTGCTATACTAGTGAGCTGTCACACTAGTGAGCTACGAAAAAGTTGGGCTGCCACATTGATGTGCCGCCATGCAAGTGAGCTGCCACACTAGTGAGCTGCGACACTGGTGACCTGCCACACTAGTGAGCTGCCACACTTGTGACCTGATACACTGGTAAGCTGCCACACTAGTGAGTTGATACACAAGTCAGCTGCTACACTGATGAGATTCCACACTAGTAAGCTATCACACAAGTGAGCTGTTACACTAATGAGCTGCAACACGAGTGAGTTGCCACACTAGTGAGCTGCCACACGAGAGAGTTGTCACATTAGCGAACTGTTACACTATTGAGCTACCACGCAAGTGACCTGCTACACTGATGAGCTGCGACACTGGTGAACTGCCACCCTAGTGAGCCACGACACAAGTGAGCGGCGACACTGGTGAGCTGCTACACTGGTGAGCTTCCGCACTAGTGAGCTGCCACACTAGTGAGCTACCACACTAGTGAGCAGCCACACTAATGAGCTGCCACACTTGTGAGCTACTACAAAAGTTAGTTGTAACACAAGTGAGCTGCCACAGTGGTGAGCTGCCACTCTAGTGAGCTGCCACACTAGTGAACTACTACACACATCACCTGCTACACTGGTGAGCTCCCACACTAGTGAGCTGCCAGACTAGTGAGCTGCCAGACTAGTAAGCTGCCACATTGGTCAGCTGCCATACTGATGAACTGCCGCACTAGTGAGCTACCACACTAGTGAGCTGCTATACTGGTGAAATGCCACACTAGTGAGTTCCTTCACTGGTGAGCTGCTACACTAGTATGTTACCATACTAGTGAGCTGCTACATTGTTGAGTTGCCACACTAGTTAGCTGCAATACTGATGAGCTGCCACACTAGTGAGCTGCCACACTGGTGAGCTGCCACACTGGTGAGCTGCCACACTAGTTTGGCGCTACACTGGTGAACTGCTACGCTAGTGTCTTGCCACACTTGTGAGTTACCATATTAATAAACTGCTACACTGGTGAGTAACCATACTAGTAAGCTGCAATACTGGTTCGCTGTCACACTAGTGAGCTGTCAAAAAAGTGAGCTGGCACACTGATGAACTGCCACACTATTGAGTTTCATATTGCTGAGCTGCCACATTGGTGTTTTGCCACACTGGTGAGCTGCTACACTATCGAGTGGCCACACTAGTGAGCTCCCACACTGATGAGCTGCCACACTAGTGAGCTGCCACACTGGTGAACTGCAACACTATTGAGCTACCACATTAGTGAGCTGCTATACCAGTGAGCTGACACACTGGTGAGCTGCCACAATAGTGAGCTACGACAGAATTGAGCTGCCACATTGATGTTCTGCCTTACAAGTGAGCTGACACACTAGTGAGCTGCGACACTGTAACCTGCCACACTAGTAAGTTGTCACACTGGTGAGGTCCCACACTAGTGACTTGCTACACTGGTGATCTACCACAGTAGTGAGCTGCCACACTGGTGAACTACCACACAAGTGAGCTACCACACTAATGACCTGCTACACTAGTGAACTGCCACATTGGTAAGCAGCCACACAAGTGAGCTGCCACAGTGATTAGCTTTCACACTGGTGAGCTGCCTCAATGGTGAGCTACGTGAAATGTGAGTTGCTATATTGATGTGCTGCCACACTAGTGATCTGCCTTACTAGTAACATGCTACACTGCTGAGTTGCCATTCTCGTGAGCTACTAACCTACTGAACTGCAGCACTATTGAGCTGCTACACTAGTGAGCTGCCGAACTGGTGAGCTGACACACTAGTTAGCTCCTACACTGGTGAGTTGCCACACTGATGAACTGCCACTGAAGTGAGCTGCCACAAAAGTGACCAGCCACACTAGGGAGCTACTACACCAGTGAGCTGTCTCACGTGTGAGGTGCCCCACAAGTGACATGCTACACTGATGAGCTGCCACAATAATGAGCCCCCAAACTGGTGAACTCCCACACAAGTCAGCTGCCACATTAGTGAACCTACTTCACTGGTGAGCTGCCACACCAGTGACCTGCTACACTGGTGAGCTGCCACACTAATAAGCTGTCAAACTGGTGAACTGCCGCATAAATGAGCTGCTGCACTAGTGATCTACTACACTAGTGAGCTACCACACTAGTGAGCTGTCACACTAATTTGCTGCTACACTGGTGAGCTGCCACATTGTTGAACTGCCATACCAATGAGCTGCTACACCATAGAGCTTCTATACTAGTAAGCTGTCACACTGGTGAGGTGCCACATTAGTAACCTGCTAAACTAGTAACCTGCTACACTAGTGAGCTGGCTCTCTGGTGAGCTGCCAAACTAGTGAGCAGCCACACTAGTGAACTGCCACACTGAAGAGCTTCCATACTCGTGAGCTGCAACACTAGTGAGCTACGAGAAAAGTGAGTTTCTGCCCTAATATGCTTCCACACTAGTGAGCTGCGACACTGATGAATTGTCACACTAATGATCTGTCACACTGGTGAGCTACCACAATAGTGAATTCCTACACTTGTGAGCTGCCATACTGGTGAGCCACCGCACAAGTGAGCTGCTACACTAAAGAGCTGCCACACTAGTGAGCTGGCACACCAGTGAGTTGTCACACTACTGAGTTGCTACACTGGTGAGCTGCCATACTAGTGAGCTTCGACAAAACTGAACTGCCACACTGATGTACTGCCATACAAGTAAGCTGCCACACTAGTGAGCTGTCACACTGGTGAGCTGCCATTCTAGTGAGCTGCTACACTGGTAAGCTGCCAAACTAGTGAGTTAATACACTGATGAGATTGCACACTAGTGAGCTGCCACACTAGTGTGCTGCCACACAAGTGAGCTGCTACGGTAATAAGCCACCACACAGGTGAGCTGCCATACTAGTAAGCTGCCACACTAGTGAGCTATCACACAAGTGACTTGCTATACTAATGAGCTGCCACACTGGTGAGCTGCCACACCAGTAAGCCGCCACACGAGTGGGCTACCACACTGGTGAGTTGCTATACTAGTGACCTACGACACGAGTGAGCAGCGACACTGGTGAACTTCCGCACTAGTTAGTTACCACACTGGTGAGCTGCCAAACTAGTGAGTCGCCACACCAATAAGCTGCTATACTGGTGAGCTGCCACACTAGTGAGCTGCCACACTAAGCTGCCACACTTGCGAGCTACTACACAAGTCAGCTGTAACACAAGTGAACTGTCAAACTAGCGCGCTGCCACACTGATGCGCTACCTTACTAGTGAGCTGCCGCACTAGTGAGCTACCACACTAGTGAGCTGCTACATCAGCGAAATGCCACACTAGTGAGCTGCGTCATTGGTGAGCTGCTACACTAGTGAGCTACCATACTAGTAAGCTGCCACACTAGTGAGCTGCTACAACGTTGGGCTGCCGCACTAGTTAGCTGCAATACTGGTGAGATGCCACACTAGTGAGCTGCCACACTGGTGAGTTGCCACACTATATCTGCTACACTGGTGAACTGTCACACTAGTGACCTGCCATACTTGTGAGTCACCACACTGATAAGCTGCTACACTGGTGAGTATCCAAACTAGTTAGCTGCAATACTGGTGAGCTGCCACACTAGTGAGCTGTCACAAAAGTGAGCTGCCACATTGGTGGATTGCCACACTATTGTGTTGTTATACTGCTTAGCTGCCACAGTGGTATTTTGCCACACTGGTAAGCTGCTAGTTTGTTGCCACACTGGTGAGCTGCTTCACTAGTGAGTTGCCACACTGGTTCGTCTATTATACTTGTTAGCTGCTACACTGGTGAGCTACCACACAAGTGAGTTGCTACACTGGTGACCCGTCACACAGGTGAGTTGCCACACTAGTGAGCAGCCACACTAGTGAGCTCCTCCACTGGTGAGTTGCCACACTAGTTATCCGCTACATTGGTAAGTGCCGTATTAGTGAGCTGCCATACTAGTGAGCTGCCACACTGGTGAGCTGCCACACTTGTGAGTTACCACAATAATGAGATGCTACACTGGCGAACTATCACGCTAATTAGCTGCTACACTGGTGACCCGCCACACTAGTTAATTGCTACACTGGTGAGCTGCTACACTAGTTAATTGCCACACTGGTGAGCTGCCACATAATTGAGCTGCCACACTAGTCAGCTACCATTCTGGCGAACTGCCCCATTAGTGATTTACCACATTGGTGAGCAGCTACACTAGTGAGTTGCCTCACTAGTGCGCTGCTACGCTAGTGAGCAACCACACTGGTGAGCTGCCACACTAGTTAGCTGCTACACTGGTGAGCTGCCATTCTGGCGAACTCCCACACAAATGAGCTACCAAACTCGTGAGCTTGCACACTACTGAGTTGTTACACAAATGAGTTGCCACGTTGGTGATTTGTTTCACTAGTGAGCTACAACACTAGTGAGCTGCTATACTAGTGAGCTGCCGAACTGGTGAGTTGCCACACTGGCGAGCTGCCACACTAATAATCTACACTACTGAGTTGCCACACTGGTGAGCTTCCACACTAGTGATCTGCTACACTAGTGAGCTGGCACATAACTGAGTTGTCACACTAGTGAGTTGCCACAATGGTGAGCTGCCACACTAGTAAGTTGTCACACTGGTGAACTACCATACTAGTGAGTTGCCACACTGGTGAGCTGCCACTCTAGTGAGCTGCCACCCTACTGTGTATCTACACTGGTGAGCTATCACCCTAGTGAGCTGCTACACTAGTGAGCTGTCACAATTGTGAGGTCCTACACTGATGAAATTCTAGACTGGTGAGCTACCACACTGGTGAGCTGCCACACAAGTGAGCTGCCACACTAGTGAACTGCCACAAAACTATAGTGAGCTGCCACACGAGTCAGCTGCTACACTGATGAGCTGCCATTTGTAATTAGCTTCGACACTCGTGAGCTGCCGCACTGGTCAAGTGCCACACAACTGAGCAGCCACATTAGTAACCTGCTAAAAGTTTGAGCTGCTACACTGGTGAGCTGCCACAATAGTGACCTGCTACACTGGGGAGTTGCCACACTAGTTAGCTGCCACACAAGTGAGCTGCCTTACTAGTGACCTGCTACACTGGTGAGCTACCACACTGGTGAGCTGCCACACTGGTGAGCTGCCACACTAGTGAACTGCCACAAAACTATAGTGAGCTGCCACACTATTGAGCTACGACAAAAGTGAGCTGCTACACTGATGCGCTGCCACACAAGTGAGCTTTCACACTGGTAGGCTGCCACAGTAGTGAACTGCTACACTAGTGAGCCGCCACACCTGTGATCTACCTGGGAGGTGAGCTGCTACACTGGTGAGCTGCCACACTGGTGACTTGCAACACTAGCAAACTAACACACAAGTGAGCTGCTACACTAGAGAGGTGCCATACTGGTGAGTTGCCACGCTAGTGAGCTACGGAATAAGCAATTTGCCACAGTGGTGAGCTGCCATATTAGTGAGCTGCCACACTGGTGAGCTGTCGCACTAGTGAGCTGCCACACTGGTGAGCTACCACACAACTGAGGTACTACACAAGTCAGATACCACACTAGTGAGCTGCCACACTGGTGAGCTGCCACACTAGTGAGGTTCCACACACGCGAGCTGCTGCAATCGTGAGTGCTACAATGGTGAGCTGCCACACTAATGTGGTACCACACTGGTGAGCTACCACTATTGAGCTTTTACAATGGTAAGCTGCAACACTAGTAAGCTGCCACACTCGTGAGCTGGTACACCAGTAAGCTACCACACAAGTGAGCTTCTACTCTGGTGAGCTTATACACTAATGAGCTGCCACACTAGTGAGCTGCCACACTATTGAGCTGCTACACTGGTGACCTGCCACACTCGTGAGCTGCCACACTGATGAGCCGCCACACTGGCGAGCTACCACACACGTGAGCTGATACACTGGTGAGCTGCCACACTAGTGAGATGCCACACTGGTGAACTGCCACACTAATGAGCTACTACACAAGTGAGCTGTCACACTGGTAAGCTGCCACACTAGTGAGCTGCAACACTGGTGTTGCTGCCACACTATTGAGCTACACTCACGTGAGCTGCTACATTGGTGAGCTCCACACTAATTATCTACGACACTAGTGAGCTTCTACATAATTGAGTTGCTAAACTGGTGAGCTGCCACAGTATTTAGCTGTTAGTCTGATGAGCTGGCACACTATTGAGCTGCCACACTAGTGAGCTGCTATCTGGTGAGCTGCCGCATTAGTGAGCTGCCACACTCTTTAACTGCTACACTGGTGAGCTGCCATACTAGTGACCTGGTACACTAGTTATTTCCCTCACCGGTGAGCTGCTACACTGGTGAGCTGCCACACTAGTAAGCTACCACCTAGTGAGTTGTCACGAGGTTAGCTGCCACACGAGTTAGCTGCTACACTAGTGAGTCGCCACACTGATGAGCTTCAGCACTAGTTAGTTGCTACACAGGTTAGGTGCCAAACTAGTGATCTGCTACACTAATGAGCTGCCCCACTAGTGAGCTGCCTCCCTAGTGAGCTGCTATAGTAATGAGTGCCACATTATTTAGCTGCTACACTGGTTTACTGCCACACTAGGTAACTGCTACACTGGTGAGCTGTCACACTAGTGAGCTGCCATACTAGTGAGCTGCCACACCAGTAAGCTGCTACACTAGTGAGCTGACACGCTAGTGAGCTGCTACACCTGTAAGCTGTCATACTTGTGAGTTACCACGCTAATGAGCTGCTACACTGGTGAGCTGCTGCCTCCCTAGTGAGCTGCCACATTATTTAGCTGCTACACCGGTTAACTGCCACACTAGTTAGTTGTTGCACTGGTGAGCTGCTACACTAGTGAGCTGCCATACTAGTGAGCTGCTACACTAGTAAGCTGCTACACTGGTGAGCTGCCACACTAGTGAGCTGCTACAATGGTGAGCTGCCACACTAATGAGCTGCCACACTTGTGAGTTACCACACTAATGAGCTGCTACAGTGGTGAGTGCCACACTAGTTAGCTATTACACTATTGAGCTGCCACACTAGTTAGCTGCTACACTGGTGAGCTGCCACACAAAAGAGCTACCACACTAGTGAGCTACCATACTGGTGAGCTGCCTCACTGGTGAGCTACCACATAGTGAGCTGCCACACTGGTGAGCTGCCATACTAATGAGCTGCCACACTTCTGAGCTGCTACACTATTGAGCTGTCACACTAATGAGCTGCTACACTGGTGAGCTGCCACACTAGTTAGCTATCACACTGTTGAGCTGCCACGCTAGTTAGCTGCCACACTGATGAGCTGCCACACAATTGAGCTGCCACACTAGTGAGCTACCATACTGGTGAGCCACCACATAGTGAGCTGCCACACTGGTGAGCTGCTACACTAGTGAGCTGGCACATTACTAAGTTGTCCCACTAGTGAGTTGCCACACTGGTGAGCTGCTACGCTAGTGAGCCACCGCAGTAGTGAGCTGCTATACTAATGAGCTGCAACTCTGGTAAACTGCCACACTAGTGAGCTGCCACACTTGTGATCTGTTACACTAGTGTGCTGCTACACTGGTGGGCTGCCACACTAGGGCTTCGCTACACTGGTGAGCTGCCACATTAGTGAGCTGTCACACTAGTGAGCTGCTACACTGTTGCGCAACTACACTGGTGAGCTGTCACATTAGTGAACTGTCACACTAGTGAGCTGTTACACTGGTGAGTTGCCACATTAGTGAGCTGCTACACTGGTGAGCTGTCATATTAGTGAGCTGTCACACTAATGAGCTGCCACACTGATGAACTGCCACACTAGGGCTTTGCTACACTGGTGAGCTGCCACATTAGTGAGCGGTCACACTAGTGAGCTGTTACACTGCTGAGTTGCCACATTAGTGAGCTGCTACACTGGTGAGCTGCCACATTAGTGAGCTGTCAAACTAGTGAACTGTTACACTGGTGAGCTGCCACATTAGTGAGCTGTCACACTAGTGAGCTGCTACACTGGTGAGCAACTACACCGGTGAATCGCCACACAAGTGAGCTGCCACATTAGTAAGCTGCCTCACTGGTGGCCCCACACAAGTGAGCTGCCACAATTGTGAGCTGCTACACTCTTGAGCTGCCACACTGGTGAGCTGCTGCACAGGTGAGCTTCCACACTAGTGTGCTGTTATACTAGTCAGCTACTACACTAGTGAGCTGCTGCACAAGGAGCTGCTACACTGGTTGAGTTGCCACACTAGTGAGCTACGACACAAGTCATACTGACTCAGTCGTACTACCCAGGTCATACTGACCCAGGCGCACTACCCAGGTCATACTGACCCAGGCGTACTACTCAGGTCACACTGACTCAGGCGCACTACCCAGGCGACACTAACCTAGGCGTACAACCAGGTCACACTGATCTAGGCGTACTACCCAGGTCACACTGACCCAGGCGTACTACCCAGGTCACACTAACCCAGGCGCACTACCCAGGTCACACTGACCCAGGCGTACTACCCAGGTCACGCTGACTCAGGCGCACTACCCAGGTCACACTGACTCAGGCGCACTACCCAGGCGACACTAACCTAGGCGTACAACCAGGTCACACTGATCTAAGCGTACTACCTAGGTCACAGTGACTCAAGGGTACTACCCAGGTCATACTGACCCAGGCGTACTACCCAGGCCACACTGACCTAGGCGTACTACCCAGGTCACACTGATCTAGGCGTACTACCCAGGTCACACTGATTCAGGGGTACTACCCAGGTCACACTAACCCAGGCGTACCACCCAGGTCACACTGACCCAGGCGTACTACCCAGGTCACACTGACTCAGGCGCATTACCCAGGTCACACTGACTCAGGCGCACTACCCAGGCGACACTAACCTAGGCGTACAACCAGGTCACACTGATCTAAGCGTACTACCCAGGTCACAGTGACTCAGGGGTGCTACCCAGGTCATACTGACCCAGGCGTACTACCCAGGTCACACTGACCTAGGCGTACTACCCAGGTCACAGTGACCTACGCGTACCACCCAGGTCTGACCTGGGCGTACTACCCAGGTCACATTGACCCAGGCGTACCCAGATCACACTAACCCAGGCGTACTACACAGGTCACACTGACCCAGGCGTACTACCCAGGTCACACTGACTCAGGCGTAACACCCAGGTCACACTGACCTGGGCGTACTACCCAAGTCAGGGTTCCAAAGACACTAGGTCTGACCCTCATAACAGGAGGGCTACCTCCCCTTACATCCCCCCCCCCCATCTTGTGAGTAATGCTTGTATGGTTCCTATGTCTTGCCGTCATGGCCTGACCCGCCCCTGGCTGCAGCCAGTCAAGTCAAATCAGTTCCTGGCTGGCTCATGGAGTCGAGCATTTCTGGCTCGTGGAATCGAGCGTTCGTAGCTAAAGTCAACAAAGTGGGGAAAACCTACGGATGAAGTGGACGTTTCTTACCTAATGTTCGATCCTCAGGAGCTCCTTCACCGTCAGCAGTAGCGTAGTGTGTGACTCCTAACGTATCGCCTCCATGGCAGTGGTCTGTGGTGCCTCTTCTGTGGACTACGTCCAGTGGTAGACCCGTATAACGTCATCGTGAAAGGCGTCTACCATACCTCAAGCCTAGCCATGGCAGCGAGCACACAGACGCAGTGAGTCGGTCAGTCAGATTTCGAAGCGTAGTCTTGTCATTTTCCTTTACGAAGAAAGAAATATTGTTTTTGTACCTTTATGTTTATGTTCTCCCCATGGGACGTATAATGGTGGCAGCAGTGTCGCTGTCGTCCAAAAACAGTGATCCACGTAAGTGATTCTACATTAGTGACTGTGTTTGATCACTGCTCCAGTTCAGTGAAGCGCTTCGGTTGACACGTCTCGCCGCTTTAGTCTTGTTGTGATCAGCCAGCCACTCACCCACCCGGGGACCGTCTGTCGTTTCATCTGTTTCATTTACGAATGAGACACTGGAGGATTGAAATGGAGTCGAGTCCTATCCCATTAGGATTTTCTTCTTGCTCACTTGTTCCACCAACCTGGCAAAGATTAGGTATAAACCATCATGTTTCTTTCTCTTTATTTTCTGTTAATATCATCGACATGGTTTCTTCGTTAATGTATCATCTTGTATTTCATCCGAATCTATTCATGATACAGCGAGCTCTCGAATCTTTCTCATGTCAGAAGATTCACAACAAAACTGTAATTTTTTTGTTCCTGTAACGTATGTTGAGAGGCGCTGTTAGCTTAGTCTCACGTCGACTTGCTTCAAATCAATTCAAAACGACATGTATCTATCCTTCATGAGTGCCTTATGAATCACTCATTATATCTGTCGTCTTCAATAAGCTGTCCGAAGTCAGTGCGTTGTTGAAATTCTTCTTTTGTCATTTTTGATACAATTATCTTTAAGATTTTATGTATTATTATGACTGAAGTTCTTATCTGAGTTTTTGCTGACCCCAATTATCAGTCTCTTATCGCTCATTGAGAAACGTTATTCTGTCTTACCACTCACTGGCAACTGTTGTTATGTACGCTTTTTTACCACTCATTGGCAACTGTCGTTATACAAGGCCTACTGCTGTCGCTATGTGTGTCTCTCTTACATTGATGTCTGTCGGTAACTGTTGCTCTGTGAGTTTCTTACCACTCATTGGTAACTCACGTTATGTGTGGGGTCTCTTACCACTCAATGGTAACTCGTTATCTGTCAGTAGTTGTCTTACCTTACATAACTACTCTTAACATATTGACCTTATCTTCTCTCGTGGTATCATGCAATGTATTTTTTTTTTTCGATATGGTAACCCTGTTTATATATTTTCATTTGTATTTAGTTGATTTTGTACCTGTGTGTTAATTTCCATGATGTTCAAGCCCATATATATATATATATATATATATATATATATATATATATATATATATATATATATATATATATATATATATATATAATTTATTATTTCATTTATTTTGATTTGCCGCTGTCTCCCGCGTTAGCGAGGTAGCGCAAGGAAACAGACTAAAGAATGGCCCTACCCACCCACATACACACACATATATATATATATATATATATATATATATATATATATATATATATATATATATATATATATATATATACACGTCCACACACGCACATATACATACCTATACATTTCAACATACACATATATATACATACACAGACATATATATGTATACACATGGACATAACTCTTACTTGCTGCCTCCATTCATTTCCGCCGCCACCCCGCCACACATGAAATGACAACCCACTCCCCACGCATGCGCGCGAGGTAGCGCTAGGAAAAGACAACAAAGGCCACATTCGTTCACACTCAGTCTCCAGCTGTCATGTATAATGCACCGAAACCGCAGCTCCCTTTCCACATCCAGGCCCTTACAAAACTTTCCATGGTTTACCCAAGACGCTTCACATGCCCTGGTTCAATCCACTGACAGCACGTCGACCCCGGTATACCACATCGTTCCATTTCACTCTATTCCTTGCACGCCTTTCACCCTTCTACATGTTCAGGCCCCGATCGCTCAAAATCTTTTTCACTCCATCGTTTCACCTCCAATTTGATCTCCCACTTCTCGTTCCCTCCACCTCTGACACATATAACCTCTTTGTCAATCTTTCCTCACTCATTCTCTCCATGTGACCAAACCATTTCAAAACACCCTCGTCTGCTCTCTCAACCACACTCTTTTTATTACCACACATCACTCTTATCCTTTCATTACTTGATCAAACCACCTCACACCACATATTGTCCTCAAAGATCTCATTTCCAACTCATTCACCCTCCTCCGCACAACTCTATCTATAGCCCACGCCTCGCAACCATATAACATTGTTGGAACCATCAGTCCTTCAAGCATACCCATTTTTGCTTTACGAGATAGTGTTCTCGCCTTCCACACCTTTTTCAACGCTCCCAGAACTTTCACCCCCTCCCCCACCCTGTGAATCACTTCCGGTTCCATGGTTCCATCCGCTGCCAAATCCACTCCCAGATATCTAAAACACTTCACTTCCTCTAGTTTTTCTCCATTCAAACTTACCTCCCAGTTGATTTGCTCTTCAACCCTACTGTACCTAATAACCTTCCTCTTATTCATGTTTACTCTCAGCTTTCTTCTTTCACACACTTTACCAAACTCAGTCACCAGCTTCTGCAGTTTCTCACCCGAATCAGCCACCAGCGCTGTATAATCAGCGAACAACAACTGACTCACTTCCCAAGCTCTCTCATCCACAACAGACTGCATACTTGCCCCCTCTCTCCAAAACTCTTGCATTCACCTCCCTAACAACCCCATCCATAAACAAATTAAACAACCATGAAGATATCACACACCCCTGCCGCAAACCAACATTCACTGAGAACCAATCACTTTCCTCTCTTCCTACTCGTACACATGCCTTACACCCTCGATAAAAACTTTTCACTGCTTCTAACAACTTACTTCCCACACCATATATTCTTAATACCATCCACAAAGCATCTCCATCAACTCTATCATATGCCTTTTCCAGATCCATAATTGCTACAAATAAATCCATTTGTTTTTTTAAGTATTTCTCACATACATTATTCAGAGCAAACACCTGATCCACACATCCTCTACCACTTCTGAAACCACACTGCTATTCGCCAATCTGATACTCTGTACATGCCTTCACCCTCTCAGTCAATACCCTCCCATATAATTTCCCAGGAATACTCAACAGGCTTATACCTCTGTAATCTTAACACTCACCTTTATCCCATTTGCCTTTGTACAATGGCACTATGCAAGCATTCCTCCAATCCTCAGGCACCTCACCATGAGTCATGCATGCATTAAATATCCTTACCAACCACTCAACAACACAGTCACCCACTTTTTTAATAAATTCCACTGTAATACCATCCAAACCCGCTGCCTTGCCAGCTTTCATCTTCCGTAAAGCTTTTACTACCTCTTCTCTGTGTACCAAATCATTCTCCCTGATCATCTCACTTCGCACACCACCTCGACCAAAACACCCTATATCTGCCACTCTATCATCAAACACATTCAACAAACAAAAACATCTTTTTATTCTCCCTAAAATTTAACGATACTCTCTCACCCCAACTCTCATTTGCCCTCTTTTTCACCTCTTGCACCTTTCTCTTGACCTCCTGCCTCTTTCTTTTATACATCTCCCACTCATTCGCACTATTTCCCTGCAAAGCTCGTCCAAATGCCTCTCTATTCTCTTTCACTAATAATCTCACTTCTTCATCCCACCACTCACTGTCCTTTCTAATCTGCCCACCCCCACGCTTCTCATGCCACAAGCATCTTTTGCGCAAGCCATCACTGCTTCCGTAAATTCATCTCATTCTTCCCCCACTCCCTTACCTCCTTTGTTCTCACCTTTTTCCTTTCTGCACCCAGTCTCTCCTGGTACTTCCTCACACAAGTCTCCTTCCCGAGCTCACTTACTCTCACCACTCTCTTCACCCCAACATTCTCTCTTCTTTTCTGAAAACCTGCCGCCTTGCCGGCTTTCATCTTCCGCATAGCTTTCACTACCTCTTTTCTGTTTACCAAATCATTCTCCCTAACCCTCTCACTTCGCACACCACCTCGACCAAAACACCCTATATCTTCCACTCTAACACATTCAACAAACCTTCAAAATACTCATTCCATCTCCTTCTCACATTACCACTACTTGTTATTACCTTCCCATTAGCCCCCTTCACCGATGTTCCCATTTGTTCTCTTGTCTTACGCACTTTATTCACCTCCTTCCAAAACTTCTTATTCTCCCTAAAATTTAATGATACTTTCTCACCCCAACTCTCATTCGCCCTCTTTTTCACCTCTTGCACCTTTCTCTTGACCTTCTGCCTCTTTCTTTTGCACATCTCCCAGTTATTTGCGCTATTTCCCTGCAAAAATCGTCCAAATGCCTCTCTCCTCTCTTTCACTAATAATCTTACTTCTTCATCCCACCACTCACTGCCCTTTCCAATCTGCCCACCTCCCACGCTTCTCATGCCACAAGCATCTTTTGCGCAAGCCATCACTGCTTCCCTATATACATCCCATTCCTCCCCCGCTACCCTTACGTCCTTTGCTCTCACCTTTTTCCATTCTGCACTCAGTCTCTCCTGGTACTTCCTCACACAAGTCTCCTTCCCGAGCTCACTTACTCTCACCACTCTCTTCATCCCAACAATCACCCTTCTTTTCTGAAAACCTTTACAAATCTTCACCTTCGCCTCCACAAGGCAATGATCAGACATCCCTCCTGTTGCACCTCTCCGCACATTAACATTCAAAAGTCTCTCTTTCGCGCGCCTATCAATTAACACATAATCCAATAACGCTCTCTGGCCATCTCTCCTACTTACATACGTATACTTATGTATATTTCTCTTTTTAAACCAGGTATTCCCAATCACCAGTCCTTTTTCAGCACATAAATCTACAAGCTCTTCACCATTTCCATTCACAACACTGAACACCCCATTTACACCAATTATTCCCTCAACTACCACATTATTCACCTCTGCATTCAAATCACCCATCACTATAACCCGGTCTCGTGAATCAAAACTACTAACACACTCATTCAGCTGCTCCCAAAACACTTGCCTCTCATGATCTTTCTTCTCATGCCCAGGTGCATATGCACCAATAATCACCCTTCTCTCTCCGTCCACTTTCAGTTTTCCCCATATCAGTCTAGAGTTTACTTTCTTACACTATCACATACTCCCACCACTCCTGTTTCAGGAGTTGTGCTACTCCTTCCCTTGCTCTTGTCCTCTCACCAACCCCTGACTTTACTCTCAAAACATTCCCAAACCACTCTTCCCCTATACCCTTGAGCTTCGTTTCACTCAGAGCCAAAACATCCAGGTTCCTTTCCTCAAACTTACTACCTATCTTCCTTCTTTCTCATCTTGGTTACATCCACACACATTTAGACACCCCAATCTGAGCCTTCGAGGAGGATGAGCACTCTCCGCGTGACTCCTTCTTCTGTTTCCCCTTTTAGAAAGTTAAAATACAGAGAGGGGAGGGTTTCTAGCCCCCCACTCCCGTCCCCTTTAGTCGCCTTCTACGACACGTGAGGAATGCGTGGGAAGTATTCTTTCTCCCCTATCCTAAGGAGAGTTAGGTAGTATGTTTGAGGAAAGGAACGTGGATGTTTTGGCTCTGAGTGAAACGAAGCTCAAGTGTATAGGGGAAGAGTGGTTTGGGAATGTCTTGGGAGTAAAGTCAGGGGTTGGTGAGAGGACAAGAGCAAGGGAAGGAGTAGCACTACTCCTGAAACAGGAGTTGTTGGAGTATGTGACAGAGTGTAAGAAAGTAAACTCTAGATTGATATAGGTAAAACTGAAAGTGGATGGAGAGAGAGATGGGTGATTATTGGTGCATATGCACCTGGGCATGAGAAGAAAGATCATGAGAGGCAAGTGATTTGGGAGCAGTTGAGTGAGTGTGTTAGCAGTTTTGATGCACGAGACAGGGTCATAGTGATGGGTGATTTCAATGCAAAAGTGAATAATGTGGCAGTTGAAGGAATAATTGGTGTACATGGGGTGTTCAGTGTTGTAAATGGATACGGTGAAGAGCTTGTAGATTTGTGTGCTGAAAAAGGACTGGTGATTGGGAATGCCTGGTTTAAAAAGAGAAATATCCATAAGCATACGTATGTAAGTAGGAGAGATGGCCAGAGAGCGTTATTGGATTACGTGTTAATTGATAGCCGCGTGAAAGAAAGACTTTTGGATGTTAATGTGCTGAGAGGTGCAACTGGAGGGATGTCTGATCATTATCTTGTGGAGGCGAAGGTGAAGATTTGTAAAGGTTTTCAGAAGAGAAGAGAGATTGTTGGGGTGAAGAGAGTGGTGAGAGTAAGTGAGCTCGGGAAGGAGACTTGTGTGAGGAAGTACCAGGAGAGACTGAGTGCACAATGGAAAAAGGTAAGAGCTAAGGACGTAAGGGTAGTGGGGGAGGAATGGGATGTATATGGGGAAGCAGTGATGGCTTGCGCAAAAGATGCTTGTGGCATGAGAAGCATGGGAGGTGGGCAGATTAGAAAGGGCAGTGAGTGGTGGGATGAAGAAGTAAGATTATTAGTGAAAGAGAGGAGAGAGGCATTTGGACAATTTTTGCAGGGAAATAGTGCAAATAACTGGGAGATGTATAAAAGAAAGAGGCAGGAGGTCAAGAGAAAGGTGCAAGAGGTGAAAAAGAGGTCGAATGAGAGTTCGGGTGAGAGAGTATCATTAAATTTTAGGGAGAATAAGAAGTTTTGGAAGGAGGTGAATAAAGTGCGTAAGACAATAGAACAAATGGGAACATCGGTGAAGGGGGCTAATGGGAAGGTAATAACAAGTAGTGGTGATGTGAGAAGGAGATGGAGTGAGTATTTTGAAGGTTTGTTGAATGTGTTAGAGTGGCAGATATAGGGTGTTTTGGTCGAGGTGGTGTGCGAAGTGAGAATTTTAGGGAGAATGATTAGGTAAACAGAGAAGAGGTAGTGAAAGCTTTGCGGAAGATGAAAGCCGGCAAGGCGGCGGGTTTGGATGGTATTGCAGTGGAATTCATTAAAAAAGGGGGTGACTGTGCTGTTGACTGGTTGGTAAGGATATTTAATGTATGTATGGTTCATGGTGAGGTGCCTGAGGATTGGCGGAATGCCTGCATAGTGCCATTGTACAAAGGCAAAGGGGATAAAGGTGAGTGTTCAAATTACAGAGGTATGAGTTTGTTGAGTATTCCTGGGAAATTATATGGGAGGGTATTGATTGAGAGGGTCAAGGTATGTACAGAGCATCAGATTGGGGAAGAGCAGTGTGGTTTCAGATGTGGTAGAGGATGTGTGGATCAGGTGTTTGCTCTGAAGAATGTATGTATGAAATGCTTTGAAAAATAAATGGATTTGTATGTAGCAATTATGGATCTGAGAAGGCATATGATAGAGTTGATAGAGATGTTTGGTGGAAGGTATTAAGAATATATGGTGTGGGAGGCAAGTTGCTAGAAGCAGTGAAAAGTTTTTTTGTCGAGGATGTGAGGCATGTGTGCGAGTAGGAAGAGAGGAAAGTGATTGGTTCTCAGTGAATGTAGGTTTGCGGCAGGGGTGCGTGATGTCTACATGATTGTTTAACTTGTTTATGGATGGGGTTATTAGGGAGGTGAATGCAAGAGTTTTGGAGAGAGGGGCAAGTATGCAGTCTGTTGTGGATGAGAGGTCCTGGGAAGTGAGTCAGTTGTTGTTCGCTGATGATACAGCGCTGGTGGCTGATTCGGGTGAGAAACTGCAGAAGCTGGTGACTGAGTTTGGTAAAGTGTGTGAATAAGAGGAAGGTTATTAGGTACAGTAGGGTTGAGGGACAAGTCGATTGGGAGGTAAGTTTGAATGGAGGAAAACTGAAGGAAGTGAAGTGTTTTAGATACTTGGGAGTGGATTTGTCAGGGGATGGAACCATGGAAGCGGAAGTGAGTCACAGGGTGAGGGAGGGGGCGAAAGTTCTGGGAGCGTTGAAAAATGTGTGGAAGGCGAGAACGTTATTTCAGAAAGCAAAAATGGGTATGTTTGAAGGATTGATGGCTCCAACAATGTTATATGGTTGTGAGGCATGGGCTACAGATAGTGTTGTGCGGAGGAGGGCAGGTGTGTTGGAAATGAGATGTTTGAGGACAATATGTGGTGTGAGGTGGTTTGATCGAGTAAGTAATTAAAGGGTGAGAGAGATGTGTGGTAATAAAAAGAGTGTGGTTGAGAGAGCGGAAGAGGGTGTTTTGAAATGGTTTGGTCACATGGAGAGAATGAGTGAGGAAAGATTGACAAAGAGGATATATGTGTCAGAGGTGGAGGGAACGAGGACAAGTGGGAGACCGCATTGGACGTGGAAGAATGGAGTGAAAAAGATTTTGAGTGATCGGGGCCTGAACATGCAGGAGGGTGAAAGGCGTGCAAGGAATAGAGTGAATTGGGACGATGTGGTATATAGGGGTCGATGTGCTGTTAATGGATTGAACCAGGGCATGTGAAGCATCTGGTGTAAACCATGGAAAGTTTTGTGGGGCCTGGATGTGGAAAGGGAGCTGTGGTTTCGGTGCACTATACATGACAGCTAGAGACTGAGTGTGAACGAATGTGGCCTTTGTTGTCTTTTCCTAGCGCTACCTCGCGCGCTTGCGGGGGGAGGGGGTTGTCATTTTATGTGTGGTGGAGTGCGACGGGAATGAATGAAGGCAGCAAGTATGAATATGTACATATGTATATATGTATATGTCTGTGTATGTATATATATGTATACGGTGAAACGTATTGATATGTATATATGCGTGTGTGGACGTGTATGTATATACATGTGTATGTGGGTGGGTTAGGTCATTCTTTCGTCTGTTTCCTTGCGCTACCTCGCTAACGCGGGAGACAGTAACAAAGTATAATAAATAGATAAATAAGATATATCCCTTCTATTGGACCAACTGGTTTAAGCAGTTTATATAGTCATTTTGTCCATCTCTTACATTGTGATTATAATTGCTCCTCTGTAGTTTAGTATGAAGTAATTTGATATAGTGCATGTCTGGCTACTCATGGAGTTTGAGCAACTATATGCATGTTTTTGGACTGTGTGAGGAACATGTAGTTTCTACAGATATTTACCCGTTTTCTGTGTCCCACTTTCTTCTGTATACACTCGTCTGAGGCCTCGTGTGGGCGGGGACGAGTTTGTGCAGTGTCTCCGTAACGTCCTTTTCATTCATGGTGCTTTACCTCACCTCGACACAAGGAAACAAAGTCCGCTGTTACAGATGACAGCTAACTTCACACTTACCTTAGATTAACCTAGGCATAGTAAGGGTAGAGGTAGTCACTTTCGGCCTGAGCGACGGAACTCCCACCTCCTCCCGTCAATGAACAGCTTGTTTAACAGTTGGGGTCTGGCCTGGCAACGCACACACACCAGTGCAGTCAGTCGGTCAAGCAGCTCCCGGTTCATACCAGTAAGCAGGTGCTCAGATCGAACCTGAATTACGTCTCCTGCCGTGTGACTGAAACTTCTGGAGGTCGTGGGGCTCCTCCACCTTTGATAACACTGCTCCACCGTCAGTAGCAGGTCACCATGTGACTCCTGACTCGTCCTATTTCGGGCAGTGCTCTGTGATGTGTCATCCTTGGGGTCTCCTTCAGCGAGATCTTCATCTCTCATGGCCTCCTCCAGAAGAAACTCCTCTCTCATGGCTTCTTCCAGCAAGACCTAAACACTCATGGCCTCCTCCAGAAGAAACTCCTCTCCCATGGCCAGCAGGACACCCCCTATGTGTTGTCGACAACGTCATCTACTGTAGTCTTGAGCCAAGATTTTAATCCCCCCCAACACACTGGGTCCCGCCAGATATCCAGGCATACTAGCCAGTCTCATTATCTAACAGAGAACATATTTCTGTCACTGTATTTGTATTATCCTTCAAGGAAAAAAGATACCTGGGCGAGAGTACCTTAGGAGGAGGACGCCCCTTACCACAAGAATGATTTATTTCTATAAAGGCGCCCCAAGACAAGGGCAGCCCTGGCTAGGACAAGGGAGGCCTTGAAATGCACCACAAAGTCTCTCCAGTAATAACAGAAATCCTCTCTAATACACAAAGGTTTGAATTTCATTGTAACTTGTGGTGTTGACAATGGCAGTGTTGCCTCAGTGGTATCTGTAACTTGTGGTGTTGACAATGGCAGTGTTGCCTCAGTGGTATCTGTAACTTGTGGTGATGACAATGGTGGTGTTGCCTCAGTGGTATCTGTAACTTGTGGTGTTGACAATGGCAGTGTTGCCTCAGTGGTATCTGTAACTTGTGGTGTTGACAATGGCAGTGTTGCCTCAGTGGTATCTGTAACTTGTGGTGTTGACAATGGCAGTGTTTCCTCAGTGGTATCTGTAACTTGTGGTGATGACAATGGCAGTGTTGCCTCAGTGGTATCTGTAACTTGTGGTGTTGACAATGGTGGTGTTGCCTCAGTGGTATCTGTAACTTGTGGTGTTGACAATGGCAGTGTTGCCTCAGTGGTATCTGTTCTCTCCTCACGAAAGCATTTTATTTGAAAATGACATCGTTATGCTTAAAGGGACGGTCAGTGGGTTCAGACAGTCTCACTTATATGATGAGGCCGAACACAAGACAGTTCAGCAGCGGATCATGTGAAGGGTCCCTGGCTGTCTGACTGGAACCTGCTGGTCACCTCAATCCCAACTTGGTGACTGGCTTCTCAGTTTTCTTTCACGAGATGTTACCCGTCTTTATCATAAAGATCACGAGACCACAAACACACACAAGATACACAGACTTATGAAAGCTGGTATGATAAAACACTTGACAAACACACGTATACATATGGGCCTTCATGGTTTGGCTTGACTGACTGTGAGTCAGCGCGGGGCAGCACGGGGTAGCACCCTTATGAGGTCGAACCCTGGGCACGACAGTCAGCCTACACTCGACCTAGGTGTCATCTTCCCCTCTGGGATAATGAATGACCTCAATTGAGTTAGGGAATTACGAAACGGAAAAAGAAAAGGGAAAGTATTTACGAATTTTGGAAAAAAAAAAGTGAAAAACCTGTCTTGTGAAATGTGCCAGGTCATATTTATTGGGAAAGACATGAGAAGGTAGAGAGTTCCAAAACTTCGACGCGTAGGGAAAGAAGCAGATATCAAAACGGGTGGGAGACCATACACTGGCAACCCTAAGGTGTTGATCGGTGTCTTAGAGTCGACAGCGAGGGGCCGAACAGATCTGCAGGCTACGGAAAGGTGGAGGCGTGAATGATTTGGTTCGCCATTATCTGTGTGTCACCACCAGCAGCGATGGCGTTGGTCCACATGTGCGGAGTGGCGGCAATGAGTGATAGAGGCAGCGTGTGGAGTCAGCTACCTCGGCAACCTCTCACATCCACGTGGGGAGATTGACATCGGGGCGATACAGAGTGGGAAATGTAGGGAGAGAAGTTGACTGCTCGGTGTGTGTGTGTGTCGAGGAAACACTGGCCATAGTAAGGTACGTTGTGGGTAGCTGTGAGGAAGGACGGGTAGCAGACGGCTTTAGCATATCAGGATAGGAAAGCGGTCGCAGAGTGAAAGTGCAATATTTTCATTAGTGGGGAAGGAGGGGTTGGGTGTTCCTCGAATGTAACAGCGTATACGTGTTGGACAAGGAGAGATCTGATGGTGTGTATACAGTTATCCGGCGGCCATGCATCTATCGGGCAGAAAGATAATGTAATGTGTGATCAGCAAATCAAACGCAGACTGGGGGACGACAAGGAACCAGATGGTAGACAGTGTTGTTATATTGTTTAACCTGAATGATCGTTAAGTATTATTGACGTATAGTTGTTATTTGATATATTGGGTATATTATAACATGCAAGTAAGAATATATATCATTACTAGATCCACTATATGGAGGAGGGAGACCATATGTATGTTGATTGGTGCTCGATGTCAACACGAAGGGCCGACAGCCATCCACTGACACGCCATCACACCCCTCCCGCGGGGGAGGAGAATATGTCATTTTCGGTTACTCTTGTAATACTGTTTAGCTAGTGAGGAGCAAAGTATCATATTGGAAGAATAATGTAAGGAAGTAGCACTTAGAGATTTAAGTATTATTGTTAGGATGCATGCCACATTTTTTCTGATACTGTGAGTAGCCTTAGAGATTTAAGTATTATTGTTAGGATGCATGCCACATTTTTTCTGATACTGTGAGTAGCCTTAGAGATTTAAGTATTATTGTTAGGATGCATGCCACATTTTTTCTGATACTGTGAGTAGCCTTAGAGATTTAAGTATTATTGTTAGGATGCATGCCACATTTTTTCTGATACTGTGAGTAGCCTTAGAGATTTAAGTATTATTGTTAGGATGCATGCCACATTTTTTCTGATACTGTGAGTAGCCTTAGAGATTTAAGTATTATTGTTAGGATGCATGCCACATTTTTTCTGATACTGTGAGTAGCCTTAGAGATTTAAGTATTATTGTTAGGATGCATGCCACATTTTTTCTGATACTGTGAGTAGCCTTAGAGATTTAAGTATTATTGTTAGGATGCATGCCACATTTTTTCTGATACTGTGAGTAGCCTTAGAGATTTAAGTATTATTGTTAGGATGCATGCCACATTTTTTCTGATACTGTGAGTAGCCTTAGAGATTTAAGTATTATTGTTAGGATGCATGCCACATTTTTTCTGATACTGTGAGTAGCCTTAGAGATTTAAGTATTATTGTTAGGATGCATGCCACATTTTTTCTGATACTGTGAGTAGCCTTAGAGATTTAAGTATTATTGTTAGGATGCATGCCACATTTTTTCTGATACTGTGAGTAGCCTTAGAGATTTAAGTATTATTGTTAGGATGCATGCCACATTTTTTCTGATACTGTGAGTAGCCTTAGAGATTTAAGTATTATTGTTAGGATGCATGCCACATTTTTTCTGATACTGTGAGTAGCCTTAGAGATTTAAGTATTATTGTTAGGATGCATGCCACATTTTTTCTGATACTGTGAGTAGCCTTAGAGATTTAAGTATTATTGTTAGGATGCATGCCACATTTTTTCTGATACTGTGAGTAGCCTTAGAGATTTAAGTATTATTGTTAGGATGCATGCCACATTTTTTCTGATACTGTGAGTAGCCTTAGAGATTTAAGTATTATTGTTAGGATGCATGCCACATTTTTTCTGATACTGTGAGTAGCCTTAGAGATTTAAGTATTATTGTTAGGATGCATGCCACATTTTTTCTGATACTGTGAGTAGCCTTAGAGATTTAAGTATTATTGTTAGGATGCATGCCACATTTTTTCTGATACTGTGAGTAGCCTTAGAGATTTAAGTATTATTGTTAGGATGCATGCCACATTTTTTCTGATACTGTGAGTAGCCTTAGAGATTTAAGTATTATTGTTAGGATGCATGCCACATTTTTTCTGATACTGTGAGTAGCCTTAGAGATTTAAGTATTATTGTTAGGATGCATGCCACATTTTTTCTGATACTGTGAGTAGCCTTAGAGATTTAAGTATTATTGTTAGGATGCATGCCACATTTTTTCTGATACTGTGAGTAGCCTTAGAGATTTAAGTATTATTGTTAGGATGCATGCCACATTTTTTCTGATACTGTGAGTAGCCTTAGAGATTTAAGTATTATTGTTAGGATGCATGCCACATTTTTTCTGATACTGTGAGTAGCCTTAGAGATTTAAGTATTATTGTTAGGATGCATGCCACATTTTTTCTGATACTGTGAGTAGCCTTAGAGATTTAAGTATTATTGTTAGGATGCATGCCACATTTTTTCTGATACTGTGAGTAGCCTTAGAGATTTAAGTATTATTGTTAGGATGCATGCCACATTTTTTCTGATACTGTGAGTAGCCTTAGAGATTTAAGTATTATTGTTAGGATGCATGCCACATTTTTTCTGATACTGTGAGTAGCCTTAGAGATTTAAGTATTATTGTTAGGATGCATGCCACATTTTTTCTGATACTGTGAGTAGCCTTAGAGATTTAAGTATTATTGTTAGGATGCATGCCACATTTTTTCTGATACTGTGAGTAGCCTTAGAGATTTAAGTATTATTGTTAGGATGCATGCCACATTTTTTCTGATACTGTGAGTAGCCTTAGAGATTTAAGTATTATTGTTAGGATGCATGCCACATTTTTTCTGATACTGTGAGTAGCCTTAGAGATTTAAGTATTATTGTTAGGATGCATGCCACATTTTTTCTGATACTGTGAGTAGCCTTAGAGATTTAAGTATTATTGTTAGGATGCATGCCACATTTTTTCTGATACTGTGAGTAGCCTTAGAGATTTAAGTATTATTGTTAGGATGCATGCCACATTTTTTCTGATACTGTGAGTAGCCTTAGAGATTTAAGTATTATTGTTAGGATGCATGCCACATTTTTTCTGATACTGTGAGTAGCCTTAGAGATTTAAGTATTATTGTTAGGATGCATGCCACATTTTTTCTGATACTGTGAGTAGCCTTAGAGATTTAAGTATTATTGTTAGGATGCATGCCACATTTTTTCTGATACTGTGAGTAGCCTTAGAGATTTAAGTATTATTGTTAGGATGCATGCCACATTTTTTCTGATACTGTGAGTAGCCTTAGAGATTTAAGTATTATTGTTAGGATGCATGCCACATTTTTTCTGATACTGTGAGTAGCCTTAGAGATTTAAGTATTATTGTTAGGATGCATGCCACATTTTTTCTGATACTGTGAGTAGCCTTAGAGATTTAAGTATTATTGTTAGGATGCATGCCACATTTTTTCTGATACTGTGAGTAGCCTTAGAGATTTAAGTATTATTGTTAGGATGCATGCCACATTTTTTCTGATACTGTGAGTAGCCTTAGAGATTTAAGTATTATTGTTAGGATGCATGCCACATTTTTTCTGATACTGTGAGTAGCCTTAGAGATTTAAGTATTATTGTTAGGATGCATGCCACATTTTTTCTGATACTGTGAGTAGCCTTAGAGATTTAAGTATTATTGTTAGGATGCATGCCACATTTTTTCTGATACTGTGAGTAGCCTTAGAGATTTAAGTATTATTGTTAGGATGCATGCCACATTTTTTCTGATACTGTGAGTAGCCTTAGAGATTTAAGTATTATTGTTAGGATGCATGCCACATTTTTTCTGATACTGTGAGTAGCCTTAGAGATTTAAGTATTATTGTTAGGATGCATGCCACATTTTTTCTGATACTGTGAGTAGCCTTAGAGATTTAAGTATTATTGTTAGGATGCATGCCACATTTTTTCTGATACTGTGAGTAGCCTTAGAGATTTAAGTATTATTGTTAGGATGCATGCCACATTTTTTCTGATACTGTGAGTAGCCTTAGAGATTTAAGTATTATTGTTAGGATGCATGCCACATTTTTTCTGATACTGTGAGTAGCCTTAGAGATTTAAGTATTATTGTTAGGATGCATGCCACATTTTTTCTGATACTGTGAGTAGCCTTAGAGATTTAAGTATTATTGTTAGGATGCATGCCACATTTTTTCTGATACTGTGAGTAGCCTTAGAGATTTAAGTATTATTGTTAGTATTCATGCCACATTGTTTCTGATGCTGTGAGTAGCCTTAGAGATTTAAGTATTATTGTTAGGATGCATGCCACATTTTTTCTGATACTGTGAGTAGCCTTAGATATTGAGATATCTCAGTGACTGCGCACACAAACACATGTCACTGTCCTGTTATGTGGACTTACATCATTGTTTTAGATATTGAATGTAAGATTATTGGCTTTTTCTTAGCCTACAGGAAAGTGAGTAGTCAAAGTATGCTTGGCAGTCCATTGGCTTAGTTGGGTCATTCATGTCTTGATTAAGGGGGGGTTTACTTAAACCATAGCTATGGACCCCTATGGTAATCTCACTTGAATATTTTCAACCATCAAATGATACTCTCTAGCAAGTACTGATAGAAGAAACGTAGCAACAGTATCTATTTTTTCTCTCTCTCTCACTCAGGTATATACATTTAATTGAAGCGTATGTGGTGTTCAGTGTTGTAAATGGAATTGGTGAAGAGCTTGTAGATTTGTGTGCTGAAAAAGGGCTGGTGATTGGTAATACCCGGCTTAAAAAGATATATATATATATATATAAGTATACAGTATAAGTAGGAGGGATGGCCAGAGAGCGTAATTGGATTACGTGTTGATTGATAGGCGCGCGAAAGAGAGACTTTCGGATGTTAATGTGCTGAGAGGTGCAACTGGAGGGATGTCTGATCATTATCTTGTGGAGGCGAAGGTGAAACTTTGCAGAGGTTTTCAGAAAAGATGAGAGAATGTTGGGGTGAAAAGAGTGGTGAGAGTAAATAAACTTGGAAAAGAAACTTGTGTGAGAAAGTACCAGGAGAGACTGAGTGTAGAGTGGAAAAAGGTGAGAGCAAATGACGTAAGGGGAGTGGGGGAGGAATGTGGTGCATTTAGGGAAGCAGTGATGGCTCGCGCAAATATGCTTGTGGCATGAGAAAGGTGGGAGGTGGGCAGATTAGAAAGGGTAATGAGTGGTGAGATGAAGAAATAAGATCGTTAGTGAAAGAAAAGAGAGGCATTTGGACGATTTTTGCAAGGAAATAGTGCAAATGACCGGGAGATGTATAAAAGATTGAGGCAAAAGGCCAAAAGAAGGGTGCAAGAAGTGAAAAAGAGGGCAAATGAGAAAAGAGGTGAGAGTATCATTGAATTTAAGGAAGAATAAAAAGATGTTTTGAAAAGAGGTAGATAAAATGCGTAAGACAAGAAAACAAATGGAAACATCGGTGAAGGGGGCAAATGGGGAGGTAATATCACGTAGTAGTGAAGTGAGAGGGAGATGGAGTGAGCATTTTAAAGGTTTGTTGAATGTGTTTGATGATAGAGTGGCAGATATAGGGTGTTTTGGTCGAGGTGGTGTGCGAAGTGAGAGGGTCAGGAAGAATAATTTGGTAAACAGAGAAGAGGTATTGAAAGCTTTGCGGAAGATGAAAGCTGGCTAGGCGGCGGGTTTGGATGGTATTGCAGTGGAATTATTAGAAAAAGGGGGTGACTGTGTTGTTGACTGGTTGGTGAGGATATTCAGTATATGTATGGTTCATGGTGAAGTGCCTGAGGATTTGGTGGAATGCATGTATAGTGCCATTGTACAAAGACAAAGGGGATAAAGATGAGTATTCAAATTACAGTGGTATTTGTTGAGTATTCCTGGGAAATTATAAGGGAGAGTTTTGATCGAGAGGGTCAAGGCATGTACAGAGCACCAGATTGGGGAGGAGCAGTGTGGTTTCAGAGGTGGTAGAGGATGTGTGGATAAGGTGTTTGCTTGGAAGAATCTATGTGAGAAATACTTAGGAAAGCAGATGGATTTGTATGTAGCATTTATAGATATAGAGAGGGCATATGAGAGAGTTGATAGAGATGCTTTGTGGAAGGTATTAAGAGTATATGGTGTGGGAGGTAAATTTCTAGAAGCAGTGAAAAGTTTTTATCGAGTATGTAAGGCACGTATACGAGTTGGAACAGAGGAAGGTGAGTGGTTTCCAGTGAATGTCGGTTTGCGGCAGGGGTGTGTGATGTCTCCATGGCTGTTTAATCTGTTTATGGATTGGGTTGTTAGGGAGGTGAATGCAAGAGTTTTGGAGAGAGAGGCAAGTATGCAGTCTGTTGTGGATGAGGGGACTTGGGAAGTGAGTCAGTTGTTGTTCGCTGATAACACAGCGCTGGTGGCTGATTCGGGTGAGAAACTACAGAAGTTGGTAAGAGAAGTGTGTGAAAGAAGAAAGCTGTGAGTAAATGTGAATAACCGCAAGGTTATTAGGTTCAATAGGGTTGAGGGGCAAGTAAATTGGGAAGTAAGTTTGAATGAAGAAAAACTGGAGGAAGTGGAGTGTTTTAGATATCTGGGAGTGGTTTTGGCAGCGGATGGAACCATGGAAGCGGAAGTGAGTCACAGGGTGGGGGAGGGGGCAAAGGTTCTGGGAGCGTTCACAGAATGTGTGGAAGGCGAGAACGTTATCTCTGAGAGCAAAAATGGGTATGTTTGAAGGAATAGTGGTTCCAACAATGTTATACGGTTGTGAGGCATGGGAGATAGATAGGGTTGTGCGGAGGAGGGTGGATGTGTTGGAAATGAGATGTTTGAGGACAATATGTGGTGTGAGGTGGACTGATCGAGTAAGTAATGAAAGGTTAAGAGATGTGTGGTAATAAAAAGAGTGTGGTTGAGAAAGCAGAATGGGATGTATTGAAATGGTTTGGTCACATGGAGAGAATGAGTGAGGAAAGATTGACAAAGAGGATATATGTGTCAGAGGTGGAGGAACGAGTGAATGGGAACGATGTGGTAAACCGGGGTGGACGTGCTGTCATTGGATTGAACCAGGGCATGTGAAGCGTCTGGGGTAAACCATGGAAAGTTTTGTGGGGCCTAGATGTGGAAAGGGAGCTGTGGTTTCGGTGCATTACACTTGACAGCTAGAGACTGAGTGTGAACGAATGTGGCCTTTGTTGTCTTTTCCTAGCGCTACATCGCGCGAAAGCGGGGGGAGGGGAGTGTCATTTCATGTGTGGCGGGGTGGTGGCAGGAATGGATGAAGGCAGCGTGTATGAATATGTACATGTGTATATATGTATATGTCTGTGTATATATATGTATGTATACGCTGAAATGTATAGGTATGTATATATGCATGTGTGGATGTGTATGTATATACATGTGTATGTGAGTGAGTTGGGCCATGCTTTCGCCTGTTTCCTTACGCTACCTCGCTAACGCGGGAGACATATATATATATATATATATATATATATATATATATATATATATATATATATATATATATATATATATTCCTAAGAGTCCACGGGGAAAATGAAACACGTTAAGTTCCTAAGTGCACTTTAGTGTAATAATCACATCATCAGGGGAGACACAAGAGAGAAATATAACAGTCAGTTCATATACATCGAAGAGACGAAGCTAGGACGCCGTTTGGTAAACATGCGATTGGACAATCGTGATCTAGGAATATCTTGATCACGCGCAAAATTGTGATCCTTTCCAACATATTATTTATTTATCTATTATACTTTGTTGCTGTCTCCCGCGTTAGCGAGGTGGCGCAAGGAAACAGACGAAAGAATGGCCCAACCCACCTACATACACATGTATATACATACACATCCACACACGCACATATACATACCTATACATTTCAACGTATACATATATATATATATACAGACACAGACATATACATATATTCACATGAACGTAATTCATACTGTCTGCCCTTGTTCATTCCCGTCGCCACCGCGCACCCATGAAGTGACAAGCCCCTCCCCCCCACATGTGTGCGAGGTAGCGCTAGGAAAAGACAACAAATGTCACATTCGTTCACACTCAGTCTTTAGCTGTCATGTAATAATGCACCGAAACCACAGCTCCCTTTCCACATCCAGGCCCCACAAAACTTTCCATGGTTTACCCCAGACGCTTCACAAGCCAATATATATATATATATATATATATATATATATATATATATATATATATATATATATATATATATATATATATATATTTAAAATAGTATACTCAGACAATGAGTTGATGATGATGGAAAAAAGAAACACAGAGGTAGGCAACAACTGTATAATCCAAAGTGTCGTTCACAAAGGAAGTTTTCAGGGAATGGTCTTACCTGGACGTGACGTCTGCTTATGTACCAATGATCCGGCAGGACGTCAGGTGACCTCGCCTCCTGATTGGTCATCCTTGTTCCTCCGTCTTGTCCTCCTGGCGTGGCTTATGACTTCTGATTGTCTCCGCTAAGCTCACATAGCCACCGCGATGATGGGAGACGAACCATGTTTGTAGCACTATCCGCTGCTTCTGTTATTCTTCTTCTTCTGGTCTTCTGTCATTCTTCTTGTCTTCTTGTCATTCTCCTTCTTCTTCTGGTCTTTTTCTGTCATAATTCCTCTTCTTGTCTTCTGTCATTCTTCTTGTCTTCGACTGTCATTCTTCTTGTTTTCTTGACATTATTCTTCTTGTGTTCTTGTCATTCTTATTCTTCTTGCCTTCTTCTGCCATTATTATCATTCTTGTCTTCTCACATCGTGTGTGTAACCCCTGCATCTGTTGCTAGCTAGGCAGGCGACCGTACCTTCCTGACTGGACCACAATGACGTGTGACAGCGGCCAGGCTGTGGCGCTCTAGGTCGTGTTTATGTCATGCCCTTCTCGATCCTCCTGCTCGATTCTCCATAATAATTAGCCACTGAACATCCATAACATGGAATGTTGTATATCGCGTAGTTGCTCTCCTTTCCATCATCTTTCCTTATACATGTTTCCACTAGTTGCCCGAGTCTTGTGTCTGTCGCTCTTGCTATGTTGATTCCCGCCATTTTAAGAAACTGGTCCAGTCCTGTGGAACGTTTCCACCCAGAGACTGATACAACGTACCCGACCACATCCTCACTACTGGTTCTCTCCTCCTGCCTTCCGTATACGGCCTCACTATATATGGAAATGCTCGAGAGCGAGAAATTCATGAGAATAATAGGAAGAGTCGCGTGTCCGCTGCTTCACGTATGCGGGCGATGTGATCACCATCATACCTCACAGAACGAGGGTAAACAAGATGAGGTTGTTCAACGCAGGATACAGCAACGTACAATTCACGGTAGAAGAAAAAGATAACGTAAATTACCCTTTCTCGGCACGTTTATACTACGGGAAAGGGAAACAGTCAAGTTTTCCGTGTACAGGGAACACACAAACAAGGACGACTTCGAACGCTACCTCTCGGCTTACAGTGGTAAAGACAAAAGTGGAGTTGTGATTGAATCTTTCCTACAGACGGTCCAGATATGTAATGAGGGATATCTAGAGGATGAAATAGACTATATCATGAAGACTTTCGTAAAATTTGTTAACGCTGAAGGACTATTATGCAAATTGAAGATGAAGGCTATTGTAGTATACGGAAGGCAGGAGGAGAGAGCCAGTAGTGAGGATGTGGTCGGGTACGTTGTATCAGTCTCTGGGTGGAAACGTTCCACAGGACTGGACCAGTTTCTTAAAATGGCGGGAATCAACATAGCAAGAGCGACAGACACAAGACTCGGGCAACTAATGGAAACATGTATAAGGAAAGATGATAGAAAGCGAGAGCAACTACGTGATATACAACATTCCATGTTATGGATGTTCAGTGGCTAATTATTATGGAGAATCGAGCCAGGGGGATCGAGAAGGGCATGACATAAACACGACCTAGAGCGCCACAGCCTAGCCGCTGTCACACGTCATTATGGTCCAGTCAGGAAGGTACGGTCGCCTGCCTAGCTGGCAACAGATGCAGGGGTTACACACACGATGTGAGAAGAAGACAAGAAGAAGAATAATAACACAAGACAAGAAGAAAAATAATGACAGAAAACAAGAAGAATGACACAGGACAGGAAGAAGAATAATGACAGAAGACAAGAAGAAGAATGTCAAGAAAACAAGGAGAAGAATGACAGACGAAGACAAGAAGAGGAATAACAAGACAGGAAGAAGAAAAACAACAGAAAACAAGAAGAATAAAAGAAGACCAGAAGAAGAATAATGACAGAAGATCTAGAAGAAGAATGACAGAAGACAGGAAGAAGAATGACAGAAGTCAAGAGTAAGAAGAATGACAGAAGACCAGAAGAAGAAGAATAACAGAAGCAGCGGATAGTGCTACAAACTTGGTTCGTCTCCCATCATCGCGGTGGCTATGTGAGCTTAGCCGGAGACATCAAGCAGAAGTCATAAACCAAGCCAGGAGGACGAGACGGAGGAACAAGGATGACCAATCAGGAGGCGAGGTCACCTGACGTCCTGTCGGATCATTGGTACATAAGCAGACGTCATGTCCAGGTAAGACCATTCCCTGAAGAACTTCGTTTGTGAACGACACGTTGGAATATACAGTTGTTGCCTACCTCTGTGTTTCTCCTCCCCATCCATCAACTCACTGTCTGATTATACTATTTTCAATATACATATACATACCTATACATTTCAACGTATACATACATATACATACACAGACATATACATATATACACATGTACATATTCATACTTGCTGCCTTCATCCATCCGTCGCCACCCCGCCACATAAAATGACAACCCCCCCCACCCCGCACGCGCGATCGTAGAAGGCGACTAAAGGGGACGAGAGCGGGGGGCTGGAAACCCTCCCCTCCTTGTATTTTAACTTTCTAAAAGGGGAAACAGAAGAAGGAGTCACGCGGGGAGTGCTCATCCTCCTCGAAGGCTCAGATTGGTGTGTCTAAATGTGTGTGGATGTAACCAAGATGAGAAAAAAGGAGAGATAGGTAGTATGTTTGAGGAAAGGAACCTGGATGTTTTGGCTCTGAGTGAAACGAAGCTCAAGGGTAAAGGGGAAGAGTGGTTTGGGAATGTCTTGGGAGTAAAGTCAGAGGTTAGTGAGAGGACAAGAGTAAGGGGAGGAGTAGCACTACTCCTGAAACAGGAGTGATGGAAGTATGTGATAGAGTGTAAGAGAGTAAACTCTAGATTGATATGGGAAAAACTGAAAGTGGATGGAGAGAGATGGGTGATTATTGGTGCATATGCACCTGTGCATGAGAAGAAAGATCATGAGAGGCAAGTGTTTTGGGAGCAGCTGAGAGCATGTTAGTAGTTTTGATGCACGAGACCGGGTTATAGTGATGGGTGATTTGAATGCAAAGGTGAGTAATGTGACAGTTCAGGGAATGATTGATGTACATGGGGTGTTCAGTGTTGTAAATGGAAATGGTGAAGAGCTTGTAGATTTATGTGCTGGAAAAAGGACTGGTGATTGGGAATACCTGGTTTAAAAAGCGAGATATACATAAGTATACGTATGTAAGTAGGAGAGATGGCCAGAGAGCGTTACTGGATTACGTGTTAATTGATAAGTGCGCGAAAGAGACACTTTTGGAGGTTGGTGTGCTGAGAGGTGCAACTGGAGGGATGTCTGATCATTATCTTGTGGAGGCGAAGGTGAAGATTTGTAGGGGTTTTCAGAAAACAAGAGAGAATGTTGGGGTGAAGAGAGTGGTGAGAGTAAGTGAGCTTGGGAAGGAGACTTGTGTGAGGAAGTACCAGGAGAGACTGAGTACAGAATGAAAAAAAGTGAGAACAAAGGACGTATGGGGATTGGGGGAGGAATGGGATGTATTTAGGGAAGCAGTGATGGCTTGCGCAAAAGATGCTTGTGGCATGAGAAGCGTGGGAGGTAGACAGATTAGAAAGGGTAGTGAGTGGTGAGATGAAGAAGTAAGATTATTAGTGAAAGAGAAGAGAGAGGCATTTGGACGATTTTTGCAGGGAAATAATGCAAATGACTGGGAGATGTATAAAAGAAAAAGGCAGGAGGTCAAGAGAAAGGTGCAAGAGGTGAAAGAGAGGGCAAATGAGAGTTGGGGTGAGAGAGTATCATTAAATTTTAGGGAGAATAAAAAGATGTTTTGGAAGGAGGTAAATAAAATGCGTAAGACAAGGGAACAAATGGAAACTTCAGTGAAGGGGGCTAATGGGGAGGTGATAACAAGTAGTGGTGATGTGAGAAGGAGATGGAGTGAGTATTTTGAAGGTTTGTTGAATGTCTTTCATAATAGAGTGGCAGATATAGGGTGTTTTGGTCAAGGTGGTGTGCAAAGTGAGAGGGTTAGGGAGAATGATTTGGTAAACAGAGAAGAAGTAGTAAAAGCTTTGCGGAAGATGAAAGCCGGCAAGGCGGCGGGTTTGGATGCCATTGCAGTGGAATTTATTAAGAAAATGGTTGACTGTATTGTTGACTGGTTGGTAAGGTTATTTAATGTATGTATGACTCGTGGTGAGGTGCCTGAGGATTGGAGGAATGCTCGCATAGTGCCATTTTACAAAGGCAAAGGGAATAAAAGTGAGTGCTCAAATTACGGAGGTATAAGTTTGTTGAGTATTCCTGGGAAATTATATGGGAGGGTATTGATTGAGAGGGTGAAGGCATGTACAGAGCATCAGATTGGGGAAGAGCAGTGTGGTTTCAGAAGTGGTAGAGGCTGTGTGGATCAAGTGTTTGCTTTGAAGAATGTATGTGAGAAATACTTAGAAAAGCAAATGGATTTGTATGTAGCATTTATGGATCTGGAGAAGGCATATGATAGAGTTGATATAGATGCTCTGTGGAAGGTATTAAGAATATATGGTGTGAGAGGCAAGTTGTTAGAAGCAGTGAAAAGTTTTTATCGAAGATGTAAGGTATGTGTGCGAGTAGCAAGAGAGGAAAATGATTGGTTCTCAGTGAATGTTGGTTTGCGGCAGGGGTGTGTGATGTCTCCATGGTTGTTTAATTTGTTTATGGATGTGGTTGTTAGAGAGGTGAATGCAAGAGTTTTGGAAAGGGGGGCAAGTATGCAGTCTGTTGTGGATGAGAGAGCTTGGGAAGTGAGTCATTTGTTGTTCGCTGATGATACAGCGCTGGTGGCTGATTCGTGTGAGAAACTGCAGAAGCTGGTGGCTGAGTTTGGTAAAGTGTGTGAACAAAGAAAGCTGAGAGTAAATGTGAATAAGAGCAAGGTCATTAGGTACAGTAGGGTTGAGGGACAAGTCACTTGGGAGGTAAGTTTGAATGGAGAAAAACTGGAGGAAGTGAAGTGTTTTAGATATCTGGGAGTGGATCTGGCAGCGGATGGAACCATGGAAGCGGAAGTGAATCATAGGGTGGGGGAGGGGGCGAATGTTCTGGGAGCCTTGAAGAATGTGTGGAAGTCGAGAACATTATCTCGAAAGGCAAAAATAAGAATGTTTGAAGGAATAGTGGTTCCAACAATGTTATATGGTTGCGAGGCGTGGGCTATCGATACAGTTGTGCGCAGGAGAGTGGATGTGCTGGAAATGAGATGTTTGAGGACAATATGTGGTGTGAGGTGGTTTGATCGAGTAAGTAATGTAAGGGTAAGAGAGATGTGTGGTAATAAAAAGAGTGTGATTGAAAGAGCAGAAGAGGGTGTTTTGAAATGGTTTGGTCACATGGGGAGAATGAGTGAGGAAAGATTGACAAAGAGGATATATGTGTCAGAGGTGGAGGGAACGAGGAGAAGTGGGAGACCAAATTGGAGGTGGAAAGATGGAGTGAAAAAGATTTTGAGTGATCGAGGCCTGAACATGCAGGAGGGTGAAAGGCGTGCAAGGAATAGAGAGAATTGGAACGATGTGGTATACCGGGGTCGACGTGCTGTCAATGGATTGAACCAGGGCATGTGAAGCGTCTAGGGTAAACCATGGAAAGTTGTGTGGGGCCTGGATGTGGAAAGGGAGCTGTGGTTTCACTGCATTATACATGACAACTAGAGATTGAGACCTTTGTTGTCTTTTCCTAGCGCTACCTCGCGCACATGCGGGGGGAGGGGGTTGTTATTTCATGTGTGGCGGGGTGGCGATGGGAATGAATAAAGGCTGACAGTATGAATTATGCACATGTATATATATGTATATGTTTGTATGTATATATATGTATACGTTGAGATGTATAGGTGTGTATATTAGCGTGTGGGGACGTGTATGTATATACATGTGTATGTGGGTGGGTTGGGCCATTCTTTCGTCTATTTCCTTGCGCTACCTCTCTAACGCGGGAGACAGCGACAAAGCAAAATAAATAAATAAATATATATATATATATATATATATATATATATATATATATATATATATATATATATATATATATATATATATGTGTGTGTGTGTGTGTGTGTGTGTGTGTTAATGTGCTAAGAGGTGCAACTGGAGGGATGTCTGATCATTATCTTGTGGAGGCTAAGGTGAAGATTTGTATGGGTTTTCAGAAAAGAAGAGTGAATGTTGGGGTGAAGAGGGTGGTGAGAGTAAGTGAGCTTGGAAAGGAGACTTGTGTGAGGAAGTACCGGGAGAGACTGAGTACAGAGTGGAAAAAGGTGAGAACAATGGAAGTAAGGGGAGTGGGGGAGGAATGGGATGTATTTAGGGAATCAGTGATGGATTGCGCAAAAGATGCTTGTGGCATGAGAAGAGTGGGAGGTGGGTTGATTAGAAAGGGTAGTGAGTGGTGGGATGAAGAAGTAAGATTATTAGTGAAAGATAAGAGAATGGCATTTGGATGATTTTTGCAGGGAAAAAAATGCAATTGAGTGGGAGATGTATAAAAGAAAGAGACAGGAGGTCAAGAGAAAGGTGCAAGAGGTGAAAAAGAGGGCAAATGAGAGTTGAGGTGAGAGAGTATCATTAAATTTTAGGGAGAATAAAAAGATGTTCTGGAAGGAGGTAAATAAAGTGCGTAAGGCAAGGGAGCAAATGGGAACTTCAATGAAGGGCGCAAATGGGGATGTGATAACAAGTAGTGGTGATGTGAGAAGGAGATGGAGTGAGTATTTTGAAGGTTTGTTGAATGTGTTTGATGATAGAGTGGCAGATATAGGGTGTTTTGGTCGAGGTGGTGTGCAAAGTGAGAGGGTTAGGGAAAATGATTTGGTAAACAGAGAAGAGGTAGTAAAAGCTTTGCGGAAGATGAAAGCCGGCAAGGCAGCAGGTTTGGATGGTATTGCAGTGGAATTTATTAAAAAAGGGGGTGACTGTATTATTGACTGGTTGGTAAGGTTATTTAATGTATGCATGACTCATGGTGAGGTGCCTGAGGATTGGCGGAATGCGTGCATAGTGCCATTGTACAAAGGCAAAGGGGATAAGAGTGAGTGCTCAAATTACAGAGGTATAAGTTTGTTGAGTATTCCTGGTAAATTATATGGAAGGGTATTGATTGAGAGGGTGAAGGCATGTACAGAGCATCAGATTGGGGAAGAGCAGTGTGGTTTCAGAAGTGGTAGAGGATGTGTGGATCAGGTGTTTGCTTTGAAGAATGTATGTGAAAAATACTTAGAAAAGCAAATGGATTTGTATGTAGCACTTATGGATCTGGAGAGGGCATATGATAGAGTTGATAGAGATGCTCTGTGGAAGATATTAAGAATATATGGTGTGGGAGGCAAGTTGTTAGAAGCAGTGAAAAGTTTCTATCGAGGATGTAAGGTATGTGTACGTGTAGGAAGAGTGGAAAGTGATTGGTTCTCAGTGAATGTAGGTTTGCGGCAGGGGTGTGTGATGTCTCCATGGTTGTTTAATTTGTTTATGGATGGGGTTGTTAGGGAGGTGAATGCAAGAGTTTTGGAAAGAGGGGCAAGTATGAAGTCTGTTGGGGATGAGAGAGCTCGGGAAGTGAGTCAGTTGTTGTTCGCTGATGATACAGCGCTGGTGGCTGATTCGTGTGAGAAACTGCAGAAGCTGGTGACTGAGTTTGGTAAAGTGTGTGAAAGAAGAAAGTTAAGAGTAAATGTGAATAAGAGCAAGGTTATTAGGTACAGTAGGGTTGAGGGTCAAGTCAGTTGGGAGGTAAGTTTGAATGGAGAAAAACTGGAGGAAGTAAAGTGTTTTAGATATCTGGGAGTGGATCTGGCAGCGGATGGAACCATGGAAGCGGAAGTGGATCATAGGGTTGGGGAGGGGGCAAAAATCCTGGGAGCCTTGAAGAATGTGTGGAATTCGAGAACATTATCTCGGAAAGCAAAAATGGGTATGTTTGAAGGAATAGTGGTTCCAACAATGTTGTATGGTTCCGAGGCGTGGGCTATGGATAGAGTTGTGCGCAGGAGGATGGATGTGCTGGAAATGAGATGTTTGAGGACAATGTGTAGTGTGAGGTGGTTTCATCGAGTAAGTAACGTAAGGGTAAGAGAGATGTGTGGAAATAAAAAGAGCGTGGTTGAGAGAGCAGAAGAGGGTGTTTTGAAATGGTTTGGGCACATGGAGAGAATGAGTGAGGAAAGATTGACCAAGAGGATATATGTGTCGGAGGTGGAGGGAACGAGGAGAAGTGGGAGACCAAATTGGAGGTGGAAAGATGGAGTGAAAAAGATTTTGTGTGATCGGGGCCTGAACATGCAGGAGGGTGAAAGGAGGGCAAGGAATAGAGTGAATTGGATCGATGTGGTATACCGTGGTTGACGTGCTGTCAGAGGATTGAATCAGGGCATGTGAAGCGTCTGGGGTAAACCATGGAAAGCTGTGTAGGTATGTATATTTGCGTGTGTGGACGTATGTATATACATGTGTATGGGGGTGGGTTGGGCCATTTCTTTCGTCTGTTTCCTTGCGCTACCTCGCAAACGCGGGAGACAGCGACAAAGCAAAATGAAAAAAAAAAAAAAAAAAAAATATATATATATATATATATATATATATATATATATATATATATATATATATATATATATATATATATATACGAACAAGTGCTTTGGGAGCAGCTGAGTGTGTTAGTATTTTGATGCACGAGACCGGGTTATAGTGATGGGTGATTTGAATGCAAAGGTGAGTAATGTGGCAGTTCAGGGAATAATTAGTGTACATGGGGTGTTCAGTGTTGTAAATGGAAATGGTGAAGAGCTTGTAGATTTATGTGCTGAAAAAGGACTGGTGATTGGGTATACCTGGTTTAAAAAGAGAGATATGCATAAGTATACATATGTAAGTGGGAGAGATGGCCAGAGAGCGTTACTGGATTACGTGTTAATTGATAGACGCGCGAAAGAGAGACATTTGGATGTTAAAATACTGAGAGGTGCAACTTGAGGGATGTCTGATCATTATCTTGTGGAGGCGAAGGTGAGGATTTGTAGAGGTTTTCAGAAAACAAGAGAGAATGTTGGGGTGAAGAGAGTGGTGAGAGTAAGTGAGCTTGGGAAGGAGATTTGTGTGAGGAAGTACCAGGAGAGACTGAGTACAGAATGGGAAAAGGTGAGAACAAAGGACATAAGGGGATTGGGGGAGAATGGAATGTATTTAGGTAAGCAGTGATGGCTTGCGCAAAAGATGCTTGTGGCATGAGAAGCGTGGATTAGAAAGGGTAGTGAATGGTGGGATGAAGAAGTAAGATTATTAGTGAAAGAGAAGAGAGGCATTTGGACGATTTTTGCAGGGAAATAATGCAAATGACTGGGATATATATAAAAGAAAGAGGCAGGAGGTCAGGAGAAAGGTGCAAGAAGTGAAAAAGAAGGCAAATGAGAGTTGGGGTGAGAGAGTATCATAAAATTTTAAGGAGAATAAAAAGATGTTTTGGAAGGAGGTAAATAAAATGCATAAGACAAGGGAGCAAATGGGAACATCAGTGAAGGGGGCTAATGGGAAGGTGATAACAAGCAGTGGTCATGTGAGAAGGAGATGGAGTAAGTATTTTGAAGGTTTGTTGAATGTGTTTGATGATAGAGTGGCAGATATAGGGTGTTTTGGTCGAGGTGGTATGCGAAGTGAGAGGGTTAGGGAAAATGATTTGGTAAACAGAGAAGAGGTAGTAAAAGCTTTGCGAAAGATGAAAGCCGGCAAGGCGGCGGGTTTGGATGCCATTGCAGTGGAATTTATTAAAAAAGTGGGTGACTGTATTGTTGACTGGTTGGTAAGGTTATTTAATGTATGACTCATGGTGAGGTGCCTGAGGATTGGCGGAATGCTTGCATAGTGCCATTGTACAAAGGCAAAGGGGATAAAAGTGAGTGCTCAAATCATAGAGGTATAAGTTTGTTGAGTATTCCTGGGAAATTATATGGGAGGTTATTGATTGAGAGGGTCAAGGTATGTACAGAGCATCAGATTGGAGGAGAGCAGTGTGGTTTCAGAAGTGGTAGAGGATGTGTGGATCAAGTGTTTGCTTTGAAGAATGTATGTGAGAAATACTTAGAAAAACAAATGGATTTGTATGTAGCATTTATGAATCTGGAGAAGGCATATGATAGAATTGATAGAGATGCTCTGTGGAAGGTATTAAGAATATATGGTGTGGGAGGCAAGTTGTTAGAAGCAGTGAAAAGTTTTTATCGAAGATGTAAGGTATGTGTGCTAGTAGGAAGAGAGGAAAATGAATGGTTCTCAGTGAATGTTGGTTTGCGGCAGGGGTGCGTGATGTCTCCATGGTTAATTTGTTTACGGATGGGGTTGTTAGGTAGGTGAATGCAAGAGTTTTGGAGAGAGGGGCAAGTATGCAGTCTGTTGTGGATGAGAGAGCTTCGGAAGTGAGTCAGTTGTTGTTCGCTGATGATACAGCGCTGGTGGCTGTTTCGGGTGAGAAACTGTAGAAGCTGGTAACTGAGTTTGGTGAAGTGTGTGAAAGAAGGAAGCTGAGAGTATATGTGAATTAGAGCAAGGTTATTAGGTACAGTAGGGTTGAGGGACAAGTCAATTGGGAGCTAAGTTTGAATGGAGAAAAACTGGAGGAAGTGAAGTGTTTTAGATATCTGGGAGTGGATTTGGCAGCGGATGGAACCATGGAAGCGGAAGTGAATCATAGGGTGGGGGAAGGGACGAAAGTTCTGGGAGCGTTGAAAAATGTGTAGAAATCGAGAACGTTGTCTTGGAAAGCAAAAATGGGTCTGTTTGAAGGAATAGTGGTTCCAACAATGTTATATGGTTGCGAGGCGTGGGTTATAGATAGAGTTGTGCGGAGGAGGGTGGATGTCCTGGAAATGAGATGTTTGAGGACAATATGGGGTGTGAGGTGGTTTGGTCGAGTAAGTAATGAAAGGGTAAGAGAGATGTGTGGTAATAAAAAGAGTGTGGTTGAGGGAGCAGAAGAGGTTGTATTGAAGTGGTTTCGTCACATGGAGAGAATGAGTGAGGAAAGATTGACAAAGAGGATATATGTGTCAGAGGTGGAGGAAACGAGAAGTGGGAGACCAAATTGGATGTGGAAAGATGGAGTGTAAGAGATTCTGAGTGATCGGGGCCTGATCATGCAGGAGGGTGAAAGGCTTGCAAGAAGTAGAGTGAATTGGAACGATGTGGTATACCGGAGTCGACGTGCTGTCAATGGATTGAACCAGGTCAAGTGAAGCGCCTGAGGTAAAACATGGAAAGTTCTGTGGGGCCTGGATGTGGAAAGGGAGCTGTGGTTTCGGTGCATTATTACATGACAGCTAGAGAATGAGTGTGAATGAATGTGGCCTTTGTTGTCTTTTCCTAGCGCTACCTCGCGCACATGCGGGGGGAAAGGGTTGTCATTTTATGTGTGGCGGGGTAGCGATGGGAATGAATAAAGGCAGACTGTATGAATTACGTACATGTGTAAATATTTGTATATATCTGTGTGTGTGTATATATATATATATATATGTATACGTTGATTGTATAGATATGTATATGTGCGTGCTTGGACGTGTATGTATATGCATGTTTATGTGGGTGGGCTGGGCCATTCTTTCGTCTGTTTCCTTGCGCCACCTCGCTGATGCGGGAGACAGCGACAAAGTATAATAAATAAATGAACAACGAACAAAGTGCATATGAACGCGCACCTTCATAGAACATACAAACCTCCAACACCATGATCGAACCCGGGACCCCTGTGCAACAGGCGGGAGCGCTACTGCTAGGCTGTGGTCGCCCCTAATACGGAAATGACTATTCGAATACTATGTACTCGAATACCTTTCGTCTTACGTTGGTGGGCAACGGGGTGTGAGCCTGATGGGAAATGACCGGTGTAGACCACGTTGCTCACCAACGTGAGACGAAGGGTATTCGAGTAGATAGCATTCGAATAGTCATTTCCCTATTAGGAGCGATCATAGCCTAGAAGTAGCGCTCCCGCCTGTTGCACAGGGGTCCCGGGTTCGATCCTGTGTGTTGGAGGTTTGTATGATATATATATATATATATATATATGATTATTGTTTATATTCTATTTTCATTTATTATATTTTGTCGCTGTCTCTCGCGTCAGTGAGGTAGCGCAAGGAAACAGACGAAAAATGACACAAAATTCTCATCTTGGTTACATCCACACACATTTAGACACTCCATTCTGAGCCTTCGAGGAGGATGAGCACTCCCCGCACGACTCCTCTTCTGTTTCCCCTTTTAGAAAGATAGAATACAAGGAGGGGAGGGTTTCTAGCCCCCAGCTCCCGTCCCTTTTAGTCGCCTTCTACGACACGCGAGGAATGCGTGCGAAGTATTCTTTCTCCCTTATTCCCAGGGATGATATATAATCATCATTATCATTATCATTATTATCAGTATTACTAGTATTATTAGTAGTAGTAGTAGTAGTAGTAGTAGTAGTATTGATCGCCGTTTCCCGCATCAGCGAGGTAGCACCAGGATACAGATGAAGAGAGACCCATCCTTTCATAGACACACATATATACATACACGTCCAAATACATACATATACATATCAACATATACATACGTATACACACACAGCCATATACATATATACACACATGTACATATTCATACTCGCTTGCCTTCATCCATTCTTGACGCTACCTCGCCCCACAAGAAATAGCATCGTCATCCCCTGCTTCAGCGATGTAGCGCCAGGAAAACAGACAAAAAAAAAAAGGCAGCATTCGTTCACACTCAGTCTCTAGCTGTCATGTGTAATGCACCTAAACCACAGCTCCCTGTCCACATCCAGGCCCCACAGACCTTCCCATTGTTTACCCAAGACATTTTCACATGCCCCGGATCAGTCTATTTACAGCACGTCGATCCCGGTATACGTATAACATCGTTCCGATTCACTTTATTCCTTGCACGCCCCTCACCCTCCTGTATGTTTAGGCCCCGATCGCCCAAAGATCTTTTTCACTCAGTCCTTCCTTCTCCAATTTGGTCTCCCACTTCTCCTGTCCCCTCCACCTCTGACACATATATCCTCTTTGTTAACCTTTCCTCACTCATTCTCTCCATATGTTCAAGCCACTTCAACACACCTCTTTCTACCCTCTCTACCACACTTTTTATTTCCACACATCTCTCTTACCCTTTCATCACTTATTAGATCAAACCACCTCACACCACATATTGTCCTCAAACATTTCATTTCCAACACATCCCACCTCCTCCGCATAACCCTATCTATAGCCCACGCCTCGCCACCATATAATATTGTTGGAACTACTTTTCCTTTAACATACCCATTTTCGCTCTCCAGATACAGCGTTCTCTCTTTCCACACATTCTTCATCGCTACCAGAACCTTCGCCCCCCTCCCCCACCCTATGACTCACTTCCGCTGTCATGGTTCCATTCACTGCTATGTCCACTCTCAGAATCTAAAACCCTTCACTCCCTCCAGGTTTTCTCCAATTAAAGTCACATCCCAACTAATTTGCCCCTCAACCCTACTGAACCTAATAACCTTTTTCTTATTCACATTTATTCTCAACTTTCTACTTTCATACACTTTTCCAAACTCAGTCACCAACTTCTGCAGTTTCTCACGAATCAGCCAACAGTGCTGTATCATCGGCGAACAACAAATGACTCTATTCCTAGGCCCTCTCATCTCCAACAGGCTGTATATTCGTTCCTCTCTCCAAAACTCTTGCATTTACCCCCCTAACCACCCCATCCCTAAACAAATCAAACAACGGGTATAAAACTCTCTCCCCGTACCACAAGAAGTAATCACACACACACGAGCCTCCATGGTACAGTGTTGCTGACCATGAGTCAGTAGAGGCTAGCCCAGATGCAGCAGTAGGTGACCGCACATCTCTTTTCCCAGGTGTAGCAGTAGGTGACACATCTCTCCTCAGGTGTAAGGGACCACACATCTCTCCTCAGGTGCAGGTGACCACACATCTCTCTCGCCAGGTGCAGCAGTAGGTGACGCATCTCTCCCCAGGTGTAGGTGACCACACATCAACCTTAAAGAAAAAGTGGACGCAAAGAAACATACTGCTCTCATTAGTTGTCCTTGTGTATGTGTGTGTGTGTGTGTGTGTGTGTGTGTGTACCACGCCCGTCTGGACACCACTTCCCACAGATTGTGTGGGGAGACCGACCAGCTGTGCTAGAATCGTCCGTTAATCCGCCTCCTTTCTTAACACATCGAAGCTGCGCAATTCTCTCATCTTTTTTTCCTTTTTTCCCCATAACTTCTCCCCCCTTTGAAGAGTTGGGTTTACGTATATCTTGGGAGCTCAAGTTATCTTTCTTTCATTCTTTATTGCAACACTAATTATCTTGCCTACCATCTGAGATTAATGCGTTGCCGTGTCGGCTACTATAAGATACAATAATGGAAGAAAAAAAATTCTCAGATACATACAAACGCGTACATTCGCCTATCAGTATCTTTGTCTACCTTGATTGTTGGTTTTTTCATGGTCAGTTAACTCATTACTACCATGGCCTCCCAGTTCTGTAATATATCTCAACTGTGTAACTTATTAAGCCGAATGGGCAACATGATTCCAATACACTATTATTTATTTCATCTGGGGAAAAAAAAAATTATCATGTACACGTAACGTGAACACATCAACACCAGCCATGTAAAGCTGTACCCAACCTGCTGGGGCCACATATGAGAGAGGACTGTGGAGATGTGGTCTCGGGGTATCCTTCTCTCGTGCTGGAATAACAGAGAAGCTCATCCACACTTACAAGCACACACACACACACACACACACACATGATGAATGCACAAAGCATTTACTCATACATCCGCTGATAACACACACACACACACACCACACACACACACACATGATGAATGCACACGCAAAGCATTTACTCATACATCCGTTGATAACACACACACACACACATACACAGACATACATACACACACACACACATGCAAGTTTGTGTGTGGAGACTATCCATTGGATGACATGATGACGATCTTCCTCAGAGCAGCTAGGCTGTGGCCATTCCCTACCTCCACACTCTCCTGTCTTTCCCTCTTGGTATATAACCTTTCTACATGGGTGAGTCGAGTCGAAAAACACCTTCGAAACATTTCTTCATTTGTACGTTCTTCTTTCCATCTGTTTCATTTCTTTCACCCAAGTTAGCCTTTGATTAGAGAATCATGTTTGATCCATGCCATGACGGTCATTATATATATGAAAAAATAATACATATATGTTCATGACATGAGGGGGGAAGGGGTTGTTATTCATTGTGTGGCGAGGTGGCGATGGGAATGAATAAAGGCAGACAGTATGAATTATGTACATGTGTATATATGTATATGTCTGTGTGGTATATATATGTGTACATTGAGATGTATAGGTATGTATGTTTGCGTGTGTGGACGTGTATGTGTATACATGTGTATGTGGGTGGGTTGGGCCATTCTTTCGTCTGTTTCCTTGCGCTACCTCGCTAACGCGGGAGACAGCGACAAAGCAAAATAAATAAATAAATAAATATGTTCATGACAGAAACATGCATACTACACTACCTTCTCCTGTTAGGTCTGTGTCTCCGGAAAAGGAAATTACAACATTAACTTATGCTGGGAATACCTACACCTGATACACCACTCAAAATTATTACTTACATTTTCTGTAGAAGTCTGAAGAAAAAAAATTGATATATCTTGTATAAAACTTTAGGCAGTCCTTACGCCTACGATATGGCTGGAATCAAATTAATATAACCAGCTGAAATCAAATTGGATTATGGCAATTTTACTGGTTGATCCTACATGGCTACAATCAAACTATAAATTTTGGAGCGACTCTAAATTCTATTTCACAGGACACCGACATTGCTGATGCATGAGCAAGTAGGAAGAAGGACACATCTATTAAACAGATGTTACAGGTGGATCCTGTTTCTCTGTCCCGCTTTCAGGAAAGACTATTTAGATGGCTTGACACTAGGTGGCTGACATCACCTCCCTTGACTCTGGCCTCCCTACCCCAGGCACTGTGTTGCTGGCCTCGCTCCAAAGCTCTTCTGGGCCTGCATCATATAGTCAGCCTGGGTCTCCTGCGCTGGTGTTCACAGATTGAGGTGAAAGTCCACATGGATGCCTTGCGCAACCCCTCTCTCTCTCTCTCTCTGTCTCTCCCGGCCACTTTCCACAGCCTTCATTACCCCTGCGGAGTCATATAAACTCACTCTCTCCCCCTTTTCCTCTTGCTCACACGCGTAATTTAAACCCAGAGTGATATGGATGACCCCCATTCCCTCACGTTACCTTAGGCCATCCCAGCGGGGGGCCTGATGAGCCACTTTCCTCCATTGTCGGTCTGTCGTTCAGCTACGGCGGACATTAGAAAGCACATGGCTGGAAATCATAAATGCCTGGAGGCGCGTGGGATCGTTACCAGAACGCGCCTTCCTGCAGGACAGCCACAGGACCTGGGCAACGCCTCCCTTCCACAGCCGCCCTTCGGGGACCGCGCAACCACTGAATCCCCTTGAGTCTACAGCACGTAACTCTTGCCTCTCCTTTACTCCTGTTCATGCACCTGGTGTTTGCAACTTTAGGCCATAATACGTATCAATATTGCCATGTTGTCTCAGCCGTGGTGCTGTATCTCATTGCGAAGGGAATCAGACACCCACACAGCCAGTAACATGATGCAACCAACACTTGGTGTTAATGGCCGCGCCACGAGTACAGTTCTCCCTCCCCGTACAGTACTGATAGGTAATCGAAGGCTTACATGATCCACAATTGATAATTCTTTAGCATCAGGTGGACATTATTAATCTCACGTAGCCTTGTCAGCACATTTGGTGGAAATATTCTAATGGTGGAAAAGTCGTGAAATAATTTCCCTAGTTTCCGGTTGTAAGGAAATTTCATCTTTACACCATATACATATAACTTTACCAGATTTAAAGTTGAATGAAAGTGTGTTCGGCTTTACAGCAAAAAAAATTGAACAAACCGAGTCTATCAACATTACGAAATATTAAACAAGTAAAAGTAATTCAAAGGTAAAAGCTTTCCTCTGAAGGCTGGACTATTTGTTGCAACTGTGAAAAAGTTACAAAGTGAACATTTCCTGTAATGATGCTCATCATTCCGATACAAAATGCAATAGTAAAATCTTGCGATAGGTATATAAAATTAATATGAAAAAAGAAAGCACAGATTAAAACAAAAAGCGTTTTATATTAGACTTTTGATGATGAAAAAAATACAAATACATAACATTTTGTTGAAATAATGTTTTATATAATCGCAATTGCACAGTTCAGGATAGTAAAGAAATCGTAATTTGTAATTCTCACTTATTATTTACATGTCATATTTACTTATCTCTATTTATATAGTTATTTTCGAAACTTCTGTAGACGTATCAAGCTGTCATAATAATATTGGACAACGTATTTGGTTACTTGTTCCCAATCACAAGAAACGAGTCTCCACGAAACCTACCATCGACCAGTGACCATTTGTCTCATTGGAAGAATTTACTAGAAAGGACAAACGTGCACCAATCAGAGCTCAGGAATTTGAAAGTAACCTTTGTTGTGATTGGCTGCGTGAAACAGAGTTACCCAATCACATACTTACATTCATAGCGAGTGGGAATTACAAAAACATAAACATGGCGTACGGAACAGGAGGATGAACAAATTTGAAAAGAACATGCAACAGGTTAACGAGAATGAACAACAAGAATGAGTTCGGGGAGTCTATAGAGGTAACATATTGATTGGTTAGGTTGAGGTTTGTGGTTTTATCTTGTTTAGAGAATTTAGGAAGCAGAAAGATGGGTGATAAACGAAACCATCAAGTAATCGCAGTTTAAAAGGGTAATTTTTGGATCTTTAAATACTGCTTTACTCATGCCAAGTGTATTGTTTCGAGTGATTTGAGAGGAAACAATAGCAGTCAGTAATGTAATTTTGAGTCTCAGTATTGTCATCGTATACAAAATTGAAATTTATTTACCTTTATTAATTTTGCAAACATATTTCCCTCTATGGGTCAAACGGTATTATGCCGACATTTTCAGTATGATGATTTAATAGTTCAGCTTCGTGTCACACTAAGTTTTAAGTACTAATTCATTGGTAAAGGTCTAATCTTGTTCCGGGTCGATGGTAGCTGTTAGAAATGGATATTGAATGTTACTCTTTCGAAAATGTTTTACTTATTTATTTGTAAGAATACTTAAATATAATAGGTTTGTTATAGAATATGATTGTTGAAATACCAGTGGAAGACTAATTTATATCATCTCTCTTTTCAAATGGTGGTGGATAAAGTGATGATAGTATGTTGGGGAAACTGGGGGTTAATTAATGTCATTTGTACTTTCTCCAAATTTAACATAATGCATAAAAACATTACCCAGCCTACTTAGGAGACAAGATTTGTTTTGAATTTTAAGAGTCTAGTTGAAGCATATACAATGTGCACTCATGATAACAGACTGCCAACATGGCACTTGATGACAACAAACAGATGACACATGACATCCCCAGAAGCCAACACATATAATGTTAACATATGTCTACCATATTAAAGCAGCCAACACATATAATGTTAACATATGTCTACTGTCATTAAAGCTATTAGAAGAGGATTTTATACGTTTTCTTGATATTCTACACATATTAAATTATTTTTTATAAACCTCTTATGTACCCTAATAGACATAATCCTTGTCCCAATATAAGACATTACTTAATAAACTGTTATACTTTACATCATGCTTTGCCACTTTCTTAAGACTAAATTGTCTTAAGACTAAATTTGGGATGAAGCTCTCAGTATTATTACTTACTCTTAAAAAAGGTACTGCACTCCTCTTACGAATGCTTTTTTTTTTTTTTGGGTGGGGGATGTAAACATTAACTTCATATTTTGAAAGAAATGCAAGAATGTGACCTTTGGCAGGAGAGATTTCATAACCATTAATTATAGTTCAAAATTTACCCAGACATCTCATCTTGCTCAACATATTTTGCAAAACTCAGATTGAGTTGGATTCTGACATGAGGCATGGCATTATCCACTGTAATGCAAAAGTAACAAAGGATAGTAGTCATTTGTACACTCTAAGACAAAGTTATCATTTGCTTGTATATCGACATAAGAACAAGTGTCAGGTGGATGTTGGCGCACAGAACCCACATTTTTTGCAGAAATTTTTCTCGTGTATCCACAGTTTTTCCACACTACCTGCATATGATTGTCAAAAAAAATGTAAAAATGATCCATCCTGCTGTTCACCATTTCTCATTGCCTAACTGAATACTTTATGCCTCCCAGTATATCTTCAACTGCCACATTACAGTATTTCATATGCAAACCACCTATCTCTAATATCAGATGTCCTGCATCAAACCGCTAATATATTCACTCAGTTGCTCCAAAAACATTCACCTCTTCAGCACTCTTCTCGTGGCCAGTTGCATAATCACTAACCTCTTGTAACTCACTTTTACCCTCATCAGTCTGGCATTGATTTTCTTACGATCACTTATTCCCACAACTCCCTTCAGCAGAAGTGCTATCCCTTCCTTATCTCACACTCACCCTAACCCGTGACTTAACCCGTAAAATATTCTCAAATATTCTTTCTCCTTACCCATGAGATTTGTTTCACATAGAGCTAGAACATCCAGGTTACTTTATTCAAACATTATGTAGATCAGGGAAAACTTTGAGCTTATTAATGTATAAGTAGGTTATACACTTGTAATACATCATGAGAACTCATTAAAACTTAATCTAACCCCCACTTTGTATCTATAATAATAAAAGAAATATATAGTCCAACAGAAACCTGAAATGTGCTGAAATACATCAAAATATACCAGAAAACTGGGCATGTCATATTCTGATGAGGTGGTAAATTAAACTTATTTTTATATAAAAAGGAAAGATTTCTTGCCTGTTTAAGAAAGATAATTATTTCCCTTAGTGCTCTCACTAAATTGATCTTCTTGAACACTAAACTACAGCCCAGATACTGAAGTTGTTAAGATGAAACAAATGTTATAAGCCTTAGCTTACCCAGGAAAAGCGATAATCTTGGCGTGGGAGTTTGTTCATACAGCCCCCTATTATGGGCTGTATCATGATCACGGCAAATATCCTTCTCTGCTCATTTTCATTGCTGTAGAGACAGGCCAGTTTTGGAAGCATTTGGCTTCACACATATATTTCCTTGAGTGGGAGGTGTGCATCAGGGCTTAAGGATGCCAGAGATCATATTACACTCCTGTCAGGTGGTAATGCTTCAGATGATTTCAGGGTCAAGCCCATGCTTATTTACCACATTGGAATTCCCTGCACAATGTAGGGACTCTAAGGAAGACCTGATTGTCACATGGAAAGCCTAGGCTACAACCAGTATTTATCAACATTGGTATGTGTTTAGTTTTTGTACAGCTGTTAAGCATTACTTTGATGAAAGTATAACTTTAAGCCATGAGCCTTGTTGCTGCCTGACAATGTTCTAGGTCACCCAGATAAATTAGACTGTGGAGTTAGTTGTCAGACTTCTCTTCTGCAGCAAGTGGATCAGGGCATCATAGTTACCTGTAAGAAATATTACGTTAGATTAATATTTAGGCAGACACTCAGTGCAATAGATGGTCAAAAACAGTCTATTTTAGGATTGTGGAAGTCTTACAACATCTTGAACACTATCAGGAACATGATTCCAGCTTAGAAAGGAAATCAGCAGCTCCTCCATAAACTGTGTATGGTAAGGCCAGAGGCAAACCATGGATTTTAAGGGTTTGAGTTCAACCCAGGGAATGTGTGTGACATTGTGCATTTAGCAATTGAAGCTGGCCTGAAAGAAGTTTATATTGACAGTGTGGAGGGGCTGTTGCAGTCTTATATTTAGGACCTGACCAATGAGGAACTGCAGGAGCTGTAGACACAGAAAGCTGTGGAGGCTAAGGATTATGACACCAAGGAAGCTTCACCCACATGGAGCCTGACCACTGCCATGATTAAAGATGGGATGGCAAGAATGAAGAAAGTTTTGGAAGTGTTTTCAGAGAATGATCCAGATTTAGAGCAAATTATGAAGAGAACTGTACTAGATGGGATCTCCTGCCAGCTGGAAATTCTTTGTGACAGGAAACAGCAGACAAGGCAGTTTATCGTAGATGCCTCCATAAAGAAGAGGAGTGCAGTTTCTTTGGAGGGTCAGCCACAATCTTGGCTATCTTCAGTGCAGTAGCCCCTCCCATCACATTACCCACTATTGTCATGTAGGAGTGTCAACAGATTTTGCTTATCTTATGCTGTTCCTACTGAATGCATTGGTGATCACTATACTAGAATTTATTCTGTGCTTTGATGTCACTGTCATTAAGAAATACCTTCGTTGTGTGCACAGTCAGTATTTGTGCCATTATATTTTGTTGTGTTTATGTTCCTTAAAGGTGATCAGTGGTGCCATCTGGCATGACTCCATTGGAGCTATATTGTAATTATCTTGTTTAGCACAGTTTTAATTGCCTATGGTAGATGATAGATGATAGTTTCAAGAAGGCATGTTGCAATAGTTTACATTAAAAGAAGATAACAATCCTACTGATGAATACTTAAGTGAAATTTTACCTTGTGGCAGGGCTACCACATGGTGCTCTTAGTAAATCTTTCTTTTTTTGCATTGCTGCTGCCACACACATTTCATGTGTGAGATTAATTGATAAAGTGAAAAGGTTGATTAGTGTTAGTTGTTTTTCAGATGAAGGTCGTAGAGGAATGATTTTGAATGAGGTGCTGTTAAGGCATAAGTAATTGGTAGGCAGCCAACGACCAGGGAGGTATGTTACCAGTACTACTTGCCTGGGTATTGGGAGGGTTTGTGACAACTGCATATTGAGCCAGCACTTCAGTGGTTGTCAAATTGCACTCCTCTGACCCAGGTAGCTGCCTTTTCTTCCTGCGTCACCCACACTGGCCACAAACATACAATCTCTCTTTGTCACCCATAATGTATGACAACACATAACTCACTCGGCTCATTCTTCTAAACTCTAGATTTTCCTGCGGTGATCACAATGTGCTAGCCCTGCCTTTTGGCAAAATGGTAGGAGCAATAGATAGAAGTAATAGGTAGGAACATTGAGGCAAGAGCATGAGGTGAATTTAGTAGTTTGGAACATTTGGCATGATAATAGGAACATTAGGTAGGAGCTTATGCAACCACTGTGTAAGAGTTTCCCTTTGCCAGTGGCCTTTTAAAGATGAGGTACTAAAGGCTAAGAAGTGGCACTGGAGTTCACTAGCTATGGAGACTATATTGTTATGGCTATCCCCTTGAAGTATTTCCAGGAGGGAACAGGCATCAGAGATATATAGGCAGTAGCACCATGTGATAAATAAGTTTGGCAAGCAAAGGGAAGAAGTTAGAAACATTTATATAAGGATGCAAGTCCATGTATCACTTTAACATACATAAGATATGGGCTGAGGATGTGTGGGTTTAGTGAATTAAGAAAGCAGGCTGTATGCACTTGATCCACATCCTATGAATGGGAATGGAGATAAAGACAGTAGATAGAATGGATGAGATGTTTACTCGGCACCATTAATATATGTCCAATAAAGTCAACATTATATTAGGAACTTCTTTTTTACTCTACAAGCACTATACATTCATGATTATGCTTGTATTTTTCAGGAATATGATGTAGGGCAGCATCTTGGAAAGGGTGGTTTTGCTACTGTGTACTGTGCCAGATGTCGCAACACAGGCAGAGATGTGGCTATCAAGAAGGTGATGTATTGTTTTAAACCTTTCTTACAGTATTGGTACCCAAATAGTATACCTATGATTACCCAGAAATAAAAACGTTTGAATTCAAACTGTTAATTATCAGTGCCTTTTTATTTTCATTGGTCCACTGAACTGTGTATGGAAAAAGAAAACAAAAATTATGTTGACTGGTATTTGCAGGGTATCTGTATATTTTTTTGTATATCCTCTTTAGGAAGTATATATATTCAGATTGCAGATGATGATAATTGTTTTGCTTGGTATTTATAGATTCCACCACATCTCCAGCATAAATGTCCCTTCCAGTCATTGAACATACTCATCATTTCTCCAAAATTCTCATTCCATTTTTATTTACATCTTTTTTATCACTTCCCAATCCACACTCCCTGTCATCCTAAATTGAGTTTCATTGAGGCCACTTGTTGCAAGAATGATGTCACCAGTAATCACTTATCTCTCACCATCCACTTTCAGTTTTACGACATCAGTCTAGAGTATACTTTCTTACACTTATCACAAACTCAAAGAATTGCTTCAGGAGTAGTGCTATTCCTTCCTTAGCTCCTGTCCTCTCACCAACCCCCAGCTTTACTCCCAAGACATTTCCAAACTATTCTTCCCCTTTACCCTTTCACTCAGAGTTGGAACATTCTGGTTTCTTTTCTCAAACATGCTATCTATCTCTCCTCTCTTCTCATCTTGGTCACATCCACACATGTTCAGACACCCCAATCTGAGCCTTCGAGGAGGAGGAGTACTCCCCACTTGACTCCTGTTTCCTCTTTTAGAAATTGAAATACAAGAAAAGAAGAGCTTCCAAACCCACGCTCCAGCCCCCTTTAGTCACCTTCTACAACATGCAGGGAATACAGAGAGGAATTCTGTCTCCTCTGCCTGTGTATAAAAGAGATTACAGTATGTAGCAAGGATTGTCAGAGCAGCACAGAGGAAATTGTTACAATGAATGAAACTTATAAAGCCCAACTGACATTATAAGAATATTCAGTTAAGTCTGTTAAACTGTGTAATACATCAGCTGTGGAATTATGCCATTGATTGTGTGCAGAGAATGTAGAGGTTACGTGCTCATACATCTAAGATTACACCCAGAGTGTTGAGCGTTGAGGTGAAGTCAACAAGCCTCAACACAGGAACTCTTGTGATTTTATTTCCTATGTTTTCCAGCTTCATATTATTATTTACATATAAGGGAGTGGGAGGTAAATTATATCCATGTGTTATGAGCAGGTTTAAAAGGACTGGTCAGTTTTATTGATAAATTTTACCTCTACTGGCAAGTCATTCTTTAACTTAACTAAACACAAATAACTTTAGTAATGCAACCTTACCTCTTTTCTTCTGGCCTGACTGTTGCTAATTCTCCAACTGATAAAGCTGCTCGTTTTGGTACCTTAATTTTCTCTAGCTCAACTTTAGGGTTATTGTTTTTTCAGTCCTCTTACCCAAATCTTCTGAACCTATGATATCTATTTTTTTCATGCAGGGTATTCCAAGTATTGTCCCAGCTCCCAAGTGGGCAAGGCATGTGTGTCATATGGCATTCTTGCTCATTTTCTAAGGGAATGTGCCTCTGAATTCGCTTCAGTTCTTGCCTGCTTATTTCATCTGTTTAAAAACCCAGACTTTTCCTTCTTGGAAGTATGCTTAGGTTCAGCCCATCCCCAAGGAAGGAGATCTTTGTAACCCTTCAAACTAACTACTACTGTCTCTAAAGCCTTTGAAACTCTGCTCGACTTACACTTTCTCAAACACTTAGAATCTCTTTCTGGTCACCACTATGGCTTTTGTCCTGGTCCTTGACTTCTCAGAAGCATTTGACAGGGTGCAGCACAAGACTTTGTTTTCTGAACTTTTTTTTTTTCTTCTACCCACATTCATAGCTTCATCTCTGGCTGATCCATTACAGCTAGGTAATGGTGTGACTTAACAATAGTGGTATTCCTCAGGGTTCTTTTCTGTTACTTACTCCATAACTGATCTCATCAACTTTATGACCTTATCCATGCTCATGATTCCTCTTTACACACTTCAGCTCATTTTCCCTTCCCTTGACTTATCCAAATTGCACTTGCTTTTTTTTTTTTTTTTCTTGCACTGAAAATATCTCTTCTCTTAGTTTGAACCTGTTCACCATTTCAGGTTAGGGAGTGAGTAACCAGGTCAGATTTAGTATTGTTAGTAGCAACTGCTCTTGTGATATGTTGGCATGTGTCCCTGCCACCAATGATTGGACTCACTTCATCTTTCTGGCTACTGCTTCCCATAGCTTCTGTATGTAGATTCGCCACACGAGAATTGACTTATGATACCTCCTTTCCTCAGATAGTAGAACTAGGGAATGCTCTTCCTCGTTTCATCTGTCTCTCTTCCCATAACTTATCTTCTTTTAAGAGTCAGGTCTACAAACACTTTCTTTCATTTTCTCCCTTTTTTCATTTCATTTTAGATGGCCTTGATTGAGGGCATGCTTCTTCTATACAATGCTAATCACTATACAGCAATAAAACGATGACATAATGTCTTTGACAGGATGATTTGACACTTCGTACCCAAAGTATTCAGCATAGACTTAGTTTCTACGGTCAGATAAGTGAAGATGCATATGCCAGATGTATTTGGCACATTGTCGTAATTCATATTGTACTTTTTTACATCATTAATGTCCCATTGATTATATCTTCATGGAAACACTTAAGACCCTGGTATCAGATTCACAAGTGTTTTTCATTATTGATAATGCTGTTCTTGACTCTTTGATTTGTATTTGTATCAGCAGACATAATGTGACCCAGAACTTTTAAGAGCATGTGATGAACAGTAGATTTTCCTAATGATTATGAACCCACTTTTTCACTGTAACTGCTAGAAGGAAATAGGTAATGCAGATATTCTAGGGCAAAACTCTAGGTTGTGATTTACGTGTTATTCTTTTCAGCTATCATACACTGTCTCCATATCACCTGTAATGTATACAAGTAACAGTGAGTGTCCAGAATGCCAAAACAATATGGTACATTTTGATACCCTTAACATCCACCAATGTAAGATTAGTCTTTCTATACCTGTGATGCTCTTACCTTCTGGGAACATCCATCAAGGAAGTGGCCACACCAAAAGAGTTTCCACCTATCCTGTCCGTATATGCCTCCCATGCATAAACCATTCCATGCATCCTTCTACCATTTCTTCTCCTCCAGTACTCTTCCACTCTATTTCCCCATTGCTTAGGTGGTCTACCTCTTGCATCACCTCCTTTAATCATATTATCATACACTCTTCATGTAACTCCCTGTCTTGCATTCTTTCCACATGCCCAAACTGCCTTAAAGTGTAATGTTTCTCCTACTCTAAAACTCCACAATTCATTCCCTTTGCTCTCCCAGTCAGACCAAATCTCTCGTATTCTCTCTCTCTTTTTTTTTTTTTTTTTTTTTTTTTTCCCCATCTAGTCATAGCATGCTACTCTCAAGTAGCTCATTTCCACGGCTTGGATTCTTGACCTCTATAACTCATTCCATTTCCATGTTGCAGCTCCATAGATCAGGGTTAGGAGGACTGTGCTGTCCCTTAATCCTTTCACTTTGATAGCTACACCTCTACCAAACCTTAACCCCTCATTATTTCATTAAAGGCCCCAATGACTCTTCTGCCCTGTATTATTCTCTTCCTTATCTCATCTCTCATATCACCAAACGTACCCAAGATAGCTCCCAATCACTTAGATTCTGTCACCTTTTCCAGTCTGTTTATGCATTTTAGGTGCATTATGCTTGAAATTATTCAAACTGACTTAGATTCATGTGAATGCAGCTGTTACATTCTGTACTCCTTAAGTAACTGTTTACATTACCCATAGTACAATACTATCAATTATTCTCATATTTAAACTATTTTTTCTTAAAGAAATTAAGAATTAAACATAACCATCAGTATTATGTAACAGAACCTGATTGAACCTTGTCTTTTTAATGAATTTCAAAACTAAAAATGTTTCTGGTTAAGACATTAAACAGTCTTTGAGATATTCTTACTTTCTTGGCTATTAGCATATAATTAGTACACAGAAAATAGAACCCATTTCACTTAATTAAAGAACAGAGCAGCTGATAAGTTAATAAAGGCCAAGTTATATAAGCCTTTGATAACAAGTTATTACACAAAATAATCATGTTCCCATAGATGGAACATCTATCCAGCTTTGAGTTTTGTCTTGAGGTTATTCTATTTCAGTTTCAGTTATCATGCTTCCATAGATGCAACTTCTATCCAGCTTTGTCATGAGTTTTGTTTATGCAAGTTTTGATAATAATGCTTCCTTTAGGGCCTCCCCTATCCAGCCTTCAGCTTTGTCATGAGGTTTGTCTATGCTAGTGTCAAGCATTAAGCCTTGAGTAGATATGCAAAATGCATAAATAGTATATGGGGATAGGGGATTAAGAATACTTCCCACGTATTTCCTGCATGTCATAGAAGGCGACTAAAAGGGGAGGGAGCGGGGGGTCGGAAATCCTCCCCTCTCGTTTTTTGTTTTTTTTTTTAATTTTTCAAAAGAAGGAACAGAGTGGGGCCAGGTGAGGATATTCCAAAAAAGGCCCAGTCCTCTGTTCTTAACGCTACCTCGCTAACACGGGAAATGGCGAATAGTTTAAAAGAAAGAAAGAAAAGTATATTACATTTAGGGAAAGATTATAATCGTAAGTTAAGCAAGCTTCGGACTTTTACAGTCCAAAGGTATTACACAAATTGTCTATGTGTCATCTTGTATGCTTAATTATAGTAGCTTTATTAGGGTCCAGGCTTGCAACATTTTATTGACCTTATATTTTGTGTCTTTATAATGGCCTTATTAATAACTTGCTTCCCTCACAGCAGACTTTCATTCTTATTTCACATTTTACTCATGTTGGATTTTCAGTAATCCCCGTATGTTTTTATGAATTGATTATTATCTCCAGATCAACAAATCCGAAATTGCTGCTGGTGGGCTCATCAGCAGAGTACGTCAAGAAGTTACTATTCACTCCCGACTCAATCATCCATCCATCCTCAAACTGTATACATTTTTTGAAGATCAACAATTTGTATATCTTGTCCTTGAACTATGCATGAAAGGGGAACTACAGAAGCATTTAAGAAATCTAGGAAGAGTTCTATCTGAAAATGAAGGTTAGTTGAATGCAGTATGCCAAGTTTTATAAGTATTCATACTTATTTATAATACATATAATGAACCTTTCATAGCATTATGCGTTATTCATTTCATAATTGTTCATCTCACTTGTTGATATCAGGAGCATTCTGTTTTAGAAATAACGTTTGCATGAAAAGAATATGCCTGTGTCGAAGAATGTTATGCTCATACATAAAGTGGTACTTAAATATTGTTTTCTTGATTCTTCCACAATTAGCTCGGGAATACTTAAGTCAAATTGTGGCAGGAATGCTCTACTTGCACTCGCATTCCATTATGCATCGGGACCTCACTCTCTCAAATATTTTACTTGACAATCATGGAAGAATCAAAATAGCAGACTTTGGACTTGCCACACAACTTCAACACCCAGATGATCGACATACAACCATGTGTGGTACACCAAATTACATCAGGTAAGCTCTAGTTCGGAGCATTGTTTTTGACCATCAGTGCAGGAAAAAAACTGTCCTCATTATTTTTTTGTCAGACAGGGGAAACTAGAACATGCAGTACAGAAATAGGATTAAATAAGTTGATTTTGTCATTTTTGTCAGACAGGGAAACTAGAACATGCAGTACAGAAATAGGATTAAATAAATTGATTTTGTCAGAAGAAAGTGAAACTGTAAAATATGAAAAAAGTGAAAGGAACAAGGTAATTATCTTTGAAAAGAGGACTGGAAATATTATATCCTCTAGAGCATATAAAGGTATCCTTGGCATGTTTTGTAACAGGAAAGAGGTCCAAATAGCCTGTGATCTGAACCAGGAGGATTTCTTCAAGTTGCTGCAAAAGTACCATCTTTGGTTATGTAAGGTGACAAACTGTCCACCTTAGACTTATAGAAAAAAGTGCTTATAGTCCTGTTTTGGAAATAGCTTGCCAGTCATAGCTTAGAGTAAGTAGTACAGTATATGCTGATATAGATGAATGGGATGTAAGAGGAGCAAATGAATAATTGAAGCTTATAGAAGTAGTGAGGAATTTCAGGAATGATACCAGATACAAAGTGAACCCTCACCAATTTGATCCTTCATTTGAGATGTTGAATCAGATAATACATGGGGTGATGCAGACATCTGTTTGTCCTTCCCTGTCTCTCCCACAAACCCCCACACCACCTCATCTCTCACCCTTACCATCTCAAACCCTCAGCATCACATCATTTAGTAAATTTTGGTTTGATGTCAAAATAAGGTGATAAGAGAATGTAAAGAGATGTTTTTACAATAAGTTTTTCTTGTATATTCCTTACTTAAGAGGTAGCTACTGAAAACTTTATCTCAGAAACAGAAACATAACCCCCTCTTTATACACTGGATTTCAGTTATTCATTTAATAATGGATCACTTAGCAACAGGTTTTCCGGGAACATACCCTGTTTTTGCTTGGGCTTTCTTGGTACCACATCATTCCAGTTTATTCCATGATCTGCTCTTCTTACCTTCCTTAATATGTAGGCCTTGTAGCCCTAATACCTCTTTCACCCCATGCTTCTATCACTTTCGTGTCTCCTGTGTGTCAGCAGAGGGTGACTGTTATTCATCAAGCCATTTTAGCGTGTCTCATTGTAGGCACTTGTATATAGGTAGTCCCTCATCTTTCCTCTACTTTTGACTTGTATATCCTCTTAATCCATCTTTCTTTGCTCATCTTCTCCATAAGTCTAAACCATTTCAGCACATTCTCAGTCACATTCCACTAACTATCCAAACTCTCTCTCACCATGTCATTCCTTTGATGATTAATCCACCTCTGGCTTCTTATGTTACATTTCACCTAGTCCACTGTCATATCCCTGAGGTAGGGGAGAAAGAATTCTACCTCAGTATTCCCCACATAAAGAAGGCAACAAAAGGGGGCAGGGGAAGGGGACTAGAAACCCACTAATTCATGTACTTCAATTTCTTAGAGAAGAAACAGAAAAAGGAGCCAGGTTGGGAGTGCTCATTCTCCATGAAGGCACAGACTGGGGTATTTGAATGTGTGCGTAAGTAACCAAGATGAGTAGAGAGGAGAGATAGGTATTATGTTTGAGGTAAGAAACCTGGATGTTCTGGCTCTGTGTGAAACAAAGCTCAAGGGTAAAGGAGAAGAATGGTTTGTAAATGTCTTCACAGTAAAGGCAGGGGTTGGTGAGAGGACAAGAGCAAGGGAAGGAGTAGCAATACTCTATCCTTCCACCACCATTTTGTTCTCCTGCTTCTCCTTGTTCCCTCCACCTCTGACACATACATCCTCTTTGTCAACCTGTCGTCACTCATTCTGTCCATATGTCCAAACCATTTCAACACACCCTTTTCTGCTGTCTCAACCATACATCTATCTTACCCTTTCATTACATACTCGATCAAACCACTACACACCACCCATTGTCCTCAAACATTTCATTTCCAACACATCCACCCTCCTCCGTACAACCCTATCTATAGCCCATGCCTTGCAACTATATAATATTGTTTCCTTCAAAAATACCCATTTTTGCTTCCTAAGATAACATTTTCTCTTTCCACACATTCTTCCCCCCTCCCCCAGCCTGTGACTCACTTCAGCTTCCATGGTTCCATTTGCTGCCAAGTCCTCTCCCAGATATATGAAACACTTCACTTCCTCCAGTTTTTCTCAATTCAAACTCACATCCCAACTAACTTGTCCCTCAACCCTGCTGAACCTATTAACCTTGCTCTTATTCACATTTACTCTCAACTTTCTCCTTTCACACACTTTGCCAGACTCAGTCACCAACTTCTGCAGTTTCTCACTTGAATCTGCCACCAGTGGTGTATCATCGGTGATTAACAATTGACTCTTTTCCCAGGCCCTCTCATCCCCAACAAACTGCTTACTTGCTCCTTTCCAAAACTCTTGCATTTACCTCATTTACCTCCCTAACCACCCCATCCATAAATAAATCAAACAACCATGGGGACATCACACACCCCTGCTACAGACTGACCTTCACTGGGAACCAATCACTCTCCTGTCTTCCTGCTCATACAGTGCTGCTTTCAAATAGAAAATGGTTCTTTGGCTGTAGATATATTGGCATGTATTCTGTATGTAAAACATTCCTTTTTATTGTAGGACATAACCCCTTTTGTTCTTTACTCATTCAAATGAATATTATAAACCAAAACTTTATGTTATCACAGATTCAGGTGTTTTACTCACATTGTCATTTTATTTTTAGCTTTTAATTTCATATAATCTTATGATACAAATATTGATTTAAGTTTACTAACTGTGTTTTTTTTGTGAGTAAGGATATATATATAGTAATGAATAATTGTTTTTATGCCATTACAGATTCAGGTGTTTTACTTTCATTGTCATTTTATTTTTAGTTTTTGATTTTATATAATCTTCTGGATACAAATATTGATTTAAGTTTGCTAATAGTGTTATTTTTCATAAGTAATGAAATATATATAGTAATGAATAATTGTTTTTAGATATTTCATTTTTTATTTATTTTAATTTATTTGCAGTCCTGAAGTAGTAACTCGCAGTTCTCATGGCTTGGAGTCGGATGTGTGGAGTTTAGGATGCATGTTGTTTATCATGCTAGTTGGACATCCACCATTTGATTCCAAAGGGGTCAAGGAATCTATCTTTACTAAAGTTGTCATGGGTGATTATAAGGCAAGTAGTAATTTTTGTGTTTATCTTTTACTCATAAAGTATTCAGTGTGCTGTAACCTGTTATATAAGAGTGTAATTGATGCACATCCTTCTTTGAATAGTTCAGTGCATTCTTGACACATCTCATATGCATGCATACCCCTGTCTTTCTTTCCATATGTGTTTGAGAAAATTTGATTTGAATTGCAACTTATTATTTCTTGTATACACATCTGATTCTCCTGCTTCCTGAGGTAGCATCACTAATAGACAAACATTGGCCTCATTTGCACACATCCACAGTCTAGTTCACCAACATTAGAGCCTACCATCCACAGCCAAACCCCTCAAACTATTCCCAGGTTCAGCCCATTAACAACACACTTACCCCTGTATACTACATCGATCTAATCAGTTTTATCTCATGTAGAGTACAACTCTCATCCTCCTGAATACTTAGGCCCTGGTACCTCAAAACCTTATTTCACTCCGTCCCACTGACTGTTTTTGGTCTCTCCCTTCCCCTTACCCACTTTTGACAACCTGGTTAGCTCTCTCATTCATACTGCATTTTCTGCCACACTTCTGTTACACTGTCATTCTTTACCTGATCAACCTGCTTTTAACCATATATTATACTAAGGTTTTTCATTTCTACATGTCCACCCTGTCCATCCCCTTTCATTCTTTTACATTTAGGACCCAAGAGTCACTCCCGTACAGTACTGTTGGGACTGTTATATCATGAGATACACCCAACTTTTCCTTAGCAGAAACTTACAGAAACAGATCTCTCCTTCCACTCACCTCACCCCATAGTGCACCCAAGAAATCACACCCCTCTTCCAACCTGTAACTCAGTTTAATCCCTATATTTCCACCTGTTATCAAGTCCACTCCAAGGTACTTAAAGCACTTTGCTTCCAGATCCTGCCCATTCAAAACTTACAGATTATCTTGCCTCCTTTCCCTGCTCTGTTTCATTACCTTACTTAAGTTCACATTCACTTTCATCTTCCTGTATTCACAGCTCCCAGACTACATCACTTGTGTCTGGAGTTTGTCTTTACAGTCTGCCATTGAACTGTGTCAATTTTACATTCAGGACCCAAGATCCACACCCATACAACACTGTCAGGACTGCTGTAGCATCAGACATGCCCTTCTTTTCCCTAGCAGACACTGACCTCTCCTTCCACATAACCCTCATTGCACCCATGACTTTAGCTCCTCCTTTCCCACCCTTTGATTCATTTCAGCCCCCATAGTTCCACCTGTTGCCGAATCCACTCCCAGGTACTTAGAGCACTTCACTTCTTCCAGATCCTTCCCAGGCAAACATACTCACAGACCATCGTGTCATATTCCCCTGCTGCACCTCCATCATGTTATGTTTATATTCATACACACTTGTCACACACAATCAGACTCTGTCACTAGTGTGTGGAGTTTCTCTTTGGAATCTGCCATTAGAGCTGTGCCATTTGCAAACAGTAACTGATTCACCTTGCTTGTACCCCGAGTATACCGTAGACCTACCCTTCTCTCTTAACACCCTTGCGTTAACCTTCCTCACCAAACTCATACATGAACAAGTTTAGGTAAGCGTATTTATTTACATTGTACAAATCTATCCAGTGTGCCTCTCTAAGAAGGCTGCTTCACATGAGTCACTGAGGGAACCTTGTATCTGTTCACCACAGCATTCAACTGCTACCAGTATGATGTGATATAGCTCTAGTACTTGTTTTAGTAGTACATTTACTAAAATTGGAATGATACAGGAAGATAAGCAGGACCCCATGTGCAGAGATGACATGCAGTCATAAAACATTCCACTGATACATGGTTTGTAATACCACACCTGGCTCAGTCTGAGCTTCATATTAGAACACAAGTCTTGAAAAGATGGCCTATACATTGGCATTCATCAGCCACCACTCTTTGGATAAAACCAAGTTAAAGATTTTTGGTATGGCTCCCTTCATCCATCTTTGTCAAAACAGTATATTAACATCGATGTTGTAGATCTGCCCTGTGACTCTGGCACTCCCCCTTTGGGAGAATCAGTTTCCACAGTTCCTCCATACACCTATGAAGATTATTTTTGTTGTGTGGTTCGTCTTATTGGGAAGTTTTCTTTTAACCTCCGTCATGTGAGTATGTTCTGTGTGCTGAACAAACTACAGAGGACAAGAAGGTAGGTTTTGTGAATTAATAAACCTTTTCCCTCCAGGATGGTGTCCTGTAAGCAGGCTTTTTGGGTTGATTTACCCTTCCTGGCTTTTCCCTTCTTTTCCTAAAGATCTTTTCTCTTTACATGATGTAACTGCCTCAGACTGGCACCTGCAATCCGCAGAATGTGAGGTCTGAACTGTTGGAAGGAGATGGGAGTGTGACATCAGCTTAATGGCAATTGCTGATTGGCTGAGGGTGGCTCTGAAACTAACCTTTGAAGTCAATACAATTAGGGTCATATGCAAGGATGAGTGAATGCTTCCCAACCAAAGTATTTAGGGTAGGGTGAGTCCTGACTTGCATATTCCCAGGGAATATATCTAGCTAATCTTAACATGTTGGCATGGGGACTTGCAGGACCCTATTTCATCCTCCCTTTCTTTATCCCTTGGAATTGGGGAGAAAGAATTATGTTCATGTGTTCCCTGTGTGTCGTAGAAGGCTACTAAGAGAGGCAGGAGCTTGGGGATGGAAACACTCTCCTGCTTGTATCTCAGTCTTTAAAGGATGGAACAGAAGGAGCCAAGCGAGGAGTGCTCATCCTTCTCAAAGGCTCAGGCTAGGGTGTTTAAATGTGTGTGGACTTAACCATGATACGAAAGGAGAGAGAGGTTGTACGTTTGAGGAAAAGATCCAGGATGGTCTAGCTCTGAGTGAAACAAAGCTTAAGGGTAAGGGGGAAGAATGGTTTGGAAATGTCTTAGTGGTAAAGTCGAGTTTGATAGAGGGTGACAGCTGAAGGAGTGTTATTATTGCTGAAACAGTTGTGGGAATTTATAAAAGTGTAAGGATGTGCACTCCAGACTGATATGGGTAAAAATAAAAATGGATTATGAAAGAAGGGTGATTATTAGTGCTTATACACCTAGTCACAAGAAGAATGATAATGAGAGGTGAGCATTCTAAGAGCAGCTGAGTCAGTGTCAGCAGTTTTAATGCAAGAGACTGTTCAATTTAAATGCATAAGTGAGTAATGTGGTAGTCAGGAATAAAATTGGGAGCATGAGGTATTGAGCAAGGTGAATGGAAATGGTGAACAGCATGTGGAGTCATGCACTGATAACAGACTGGTGATTGGGAATACCTGGTTTAAAATGAAAGACAAACACAAGTACACTGGTAAGTAGAAAAAATAGTAAGTGGGCATTAGAGGATTATGTATTATTTGAAAGGCATCCAAAACAGAGACTTAGATGTAAAAGTGCTGAGAGGGGCAATTGGTGGGATGTTTGATTATTACCTGGTGGAGGCAAGGTTGAAGGTTTGTAAAGGTTTTTGGAAGACGAGAAATGATATGGGTGAGAAGAGGGTGGTGAAAGTAAGTGAGTTTGGAAAAGAGGCAAAAGTAAATGAAGCTGGTGGAATGGGTAAGCAATGGCAGGTATTTAGGGGAAACTCTGTTGGTATGTGTATGAGAAGTGTATGGCATGCAGAAGATGGGAGATGGGTAGATGAGAAAGAGTAGTAGTGGTAGGAAGATAAAGGAAAGTTGTTAGTGAAGTGAAAAGAGAGATATATGGGCAGTTCTTAAAGGGGAGTGTGAATGATTGGGATATGTACAAAAGGAAGGAAGAGGTCAAGACAGGGGCTTAGAAAAAGAGGACAAATGAGAGTTGGGATGAGCAAATATCAGCAAACTTCAGGGAGAATTAGATGTTTTGGAAGCATGTTCACAAGATGAGAAAAACAAGAGAACAAATGGGAACATCAGTGATTAGGGCAAATGGGGAATTAGTAACAGGCTGTGTGAGTTGAGGAGATGGAGTGAGTACTTGGAAGGATTGTTGAATGTGTTTGATGATAGAATAGCAGATGTAGGATGTGAGTTGGGAAGGTATGCAAAGTAAGTCATGAGGTAAGTCATGAGAAGTGTTTTGGTGAAGAAAGAAGTGGTGAAAGCTTTGCATAAGATGATATTTGGTAGGATGGCTTAAGTAGATGGTACTGAGGTTGAATTTCATTAGAAAGGGGGTTACTTTGTTGTTGAGTGTGTAGTTAGGATTTTCACTATATGTGTGGATCATGGTGAAGCACCTGAAGATTGGCAAAATGCATGTATATTACCATTGTATAAAGGCAAATAGGTCTAAGGTGATTGTTCACATTACAGTCATATTAGTTGTTGAGTGTACCCGTTAAGTTGTATGTACAAGTGGTGATTGAGAGGATGACTATATGCAGTGTTAGACTGGAGAGAAACAATTTATTTTCAGGAGTGGTAGAGGATGTGTGGATCAGGTGTTTGCTTTAAAGATTTGTTTTAGAAATATGTAAAGAAATCGAAGGATTTGTATGTGGCATTTATAGATCTGGAAGAAACATAGGGTTGATAGATATGCATTATGGAAGGTGCTGTGATATATGATGTTGGAGGAAAGCTATTAGATGCAGTTAGGAGTTTTTATCAAGATAGTAAGGCATGAGTGCAAGTAGGTAGTGAGGTGAGTGAATGGTTCCAAGTATAGGAGGGTCTTTGGTAAGGTTGCATGATGTCACCATGGCTATTTAATCTGTTCATGGATAGGTTGGTGAGGGAGATGAGTGCAGGGGTCATGGAGAGAGGGGTAGTTATATAGTCTGGTCTGGTGGAGGCTTGGGAGATGAGTCAGTTGATGTTGGCTGATGATACAGCACTGTTGGCAGATTTGAGTGAAAACTGCATAAGTTGGTGGCTGAATTTGAAATGTGGGAAAGGAAAAAATTGAGAGTAAATATTAATAAAGCATGGTCAATAGGTTTAGGAAAGAAAAGAGGCTGGTTACTTAAACTGTGAGTTCCACTGGAGAGAACTTGGAGGAAATGGATTGTTTTAGATATTTAGAAGTAGATATGACAGTAAATGGAACCCTGGGAGCTGAAGTGAGCCACTAGGTGGTTGAGGGGGCAAAGGTCTTGAGTAGAAAGAAAAGTATGTGGAAAGAGAGGTCACTTTTATAAAGGCAAAGATGGGTATGGTTGATGGTACAGTAGTCCCATCCGTGCTCTATAATTGTGAGACATAGGTCTTAGACAAAAATGTAAAGGATGGGGTGAATGTGTTGGAAAGGAAATGTTTGAGGATAATATGTAAGGAATGTTGATCAAATACAAAATCATTTGATAAGAGAGAGAGGTGGTAGTAAAAGGAGTGTGCATGAAAGCTGAAGAGGGTGCACTGAAATGGTTTGGACATACGGAATGGATGAATGAGGGAAGGATGACTAAGAAGGTATGCATGTCAGAAATGGAGGGAAGAGAGAAGAGGGGGAAACCACAGAGGAGGTGGAAGGATGAAGTGAAAAATGCTTTGAAGGCTTGGGACCTGATCATGCAGGAGGGTGCGAGGCATTCAGGGATCAGAGCCTACTGGAGTGATGTGGTTTACGGGGGATGACATGTTCTCAGTTGGGCTGAATCAGGGAATATGATGTAGTTGGGAAACCATGGAATGGTCTTTGCGACCTGATTGTGGATAGGGTCTTAGCTTTGGTGCATTATACTTAACATCTAGAGAGTGGATGTGAACAAATGAGACCATTTCTTTGTGTGTTCTTGGTGCTACCTTGCTGATGCAAGAAATGGCAAATATGTATGTAAAGAAGGTGTTTGTGCCCTTGTTTTTCTGTTTTTTATGTATGAAGTGCATGTACACTCATGTGTGTATTTTATTGTGGTTATTACATTTATGGAAATGTTGCAACAAAGTTTAAAAATTAACATAATGTTAATTTTTTTTTCAGATTCCAAACTATGTGTCAGTTACTGCCCGTTCCCTTATCTCTGATTGCCTTCAGAAGAACCAGAAGGAGAGGATCAAGCTTGAAGCTGTTCCACACCATCCCTTTATGACAGAAGGAAATAAAATAGATGTCTCTAGATTATCTGATAGTGGTTTGTATACCATGTCCACATTAACTACAACACATCATAACAGGACACCTCTTACTGCCATTTTAGAAAGTGATGTATCTTCCACTGAGGGGATTGGGATGCAGACAAGAAAGGGAATGAAAACTCATACCGAGCCATTTGTTCGGCATCCTGCCTCTCCTCCAGTTAGGATGAAATCAAGGTGAGGTGAATCTTAGTTTCTCAAGATTTCTCTTGTTGACTTACACTTTCTTATCATTATTTTTTGGCATTTCAAAACTTGTTCTGCACACACTATTTAAGATATTCAATCTACATCTGATTTTTATTTCAGTCCAAGAGATCTCCTTCCTCCAAATGCTGGAGTCATTGATAATTTGAAAAGAAAATTTACACCTCTTCCATCACTGAAACGTGAAGATTTTGTTTTTCCTACTCCGCCACTACCTCCATTGATAAAGAGGGAAAGAGATGTCTCAGAGGAAAGACGGAGACAAAAGCACTTGTGCGATCAAAGATTTGTTTCATCTAGTTCCTGTGATGACCATTCTAGCTTCTCACAGTACTCCTCCTCACAGAATAGTGATGAAGCACCTCATGACATATGTAGGGAAAGCAAAGAGAGAACCAGAAGTAGATCAAGAAACAGAGGTAGTGATAGATCTGTAAGTAGAAAAGATAGCCATATAGGAAGTAACATTTCTCGTGATAAAAGCTCTGACAGACACAGAGACAGGTCAAGAGATGAACATTCAGGTCACCAAATCCATGAATCAAGTGACAGGTCAGATGAGAGATACAGTGATCTGCAAAGATCACCAGAGAGGATATACACCTCAGATTACATTGAAGGAGATCAGAGAAATGAGAGAGTAATTGAAAATCAAGTGAGGTCTGTGGAAAATTATTGTGTGAATGATTCAAAGTATATGCATAGCGAAAGATCAAGAGAGAGAGGTAATTCAATGCATAGTGAACATTCACATCAAAAATATAGAGATGCATTCAGAAACAGAGGAGGTCAGGAACGTCGTAGCAGGTCATTAGAAAAATACAAAGAAACTTCTTCCAAAAATTATAAGAAAATAATGGAAAAACCTGAACAGAACAACTCTCGAGATAAATCTAGAGAAACTTATCGAGATAAAACTCACTCATGTTGTCAGAGCTCACATCATAGATCTTGGTGTGAGAGGAGAGGACTTGGAGGTTCTGAGAAGGCTGATGCACTTTACAGCTCTGAGAGGTACAGTGTGACTGAAAAGAAAGGTTACAATTCAAATCCAGAAATGTATTCAAATTATTATCAAAATGCATCAGATTGTGAAAATAGAAAAAATGCAAGACCTTCCAGGTTGGGCTCAAGTGTACCATTGCAGATTATTGGACAAAACAACATGTTAAATGACATTCCTCCTGTAGTAAACATGTCATCAGCTGATAGTGAAAATGTAAAACCGGGAAATTTGCAAGCTTTAGAGAACCCACCACAACAACATGAAGCCCCCCAAAAACTGGCTGCAGTGCACAGTCAAACCTTAAGGCAGCAAGTTTCACCACTCACCTCAAGAAGATTGAAGAAAGTGCGATATAGAAGTAACAGGTACTTCTTGAATATCTTGGACAATGGTGAAGTCTGCCTTGAGCATCTGTGTAACAAACAGAATTCAGAGATTGTCGATGATGTATGCAGAATTTCACCAGATGGACTAAGGGTATGATTGTGTTTAAAATGTATTTGAAACAATTAGTGATTATTGAGTTTTATAAGACTGAGTTAGTCTCTCATCCCACTGGGTATGATTATATATGCATATATAATTATAACTATCATGGTAACATTATTGTGGGCATTTGATTATTTCTGCCCGATATTCTCTCATTATATTTTTGTGACATTTGCTGATACGTTATTTTGTGGAGATGAAGAGTTTTAATGGCATTGCTATATAATGGTTTGCGCATAATTTCAGATAGTTATATATCAACCAAATGGTGGCTTAGGTTCACAGCCTGGAGTTGTTCCTCCTCCACTCCCAGATGAAGGAGCAGATTTAATATTTTCTTATGAAAATCTCCCTGTCAAGTACTGGAATAAATACAAAGCTGCAGCAAGGTAAGAACTTCTGCTCATCTACCTATCTTTTTATTCCTGATGTGATGTTAACCGTTGTATAGTTAGAATTTATGTATTATTTTCAGGACTCTTGTTCCCACATTTTCTGTATGGAGACAAGCCGCCAAAGGTGTAACCTTTATGATACCTTTTCCTGCTTTCATTCTTCCCTCTTCTTATAAACCTTTTTTACTTTAATAGCCAGGTCTCTAAACACCTGTGGAGCCCCTGATTAATTTCAACTGTCCTTTTGTCTGTTTCTTCCATTGGAGATGGTCTTTGAGTAGGCATTTTGCATGTGCCATGTTTGTCATTGTAGTCATGTGGGAAAGTGGTACTTGTGAGGGTGATGGCATGCTTAGAGCATCAGATGGGAGGGGGGGGGGGACAGTGTGGCTTCAGAGGTGGTAGAGGATGTGTGGATCAGATTTTTCTTCTGAAAAATATATGTGAAAAACTTTTAGAGAAAGAGAAGGCCTTGTTTGTGCCATCTGTGCATCTGGAGAAAGCGTATGACATGAATGATAGAGGTGCTTTGTGGAAGGTGTTACAAATACATGATGGGAGGAAAGCTACTAAAAGCAGTGAGGAGTTTCCATCAAGAGAGTAAGGAAAACAGGAAGGTGAGTAGTTCCTGGTGAAGGTGGGCCTGTGGCAAGGGTTTACGATGTCGCCGTGGCTATTTGAAATGTTTATGGATGGAGTGGTGAGGGAGGTAAGTGTGAAGGTCTTGGAAAGAAGAATCGGAGGAACAGGTTGTGTTCGAGTATTGCAAGTCATTTTCAGATCTGTGTATAAGTGAACTGGGCAACCAAGATTTTAAAGAGAATCCTAGATGATTTACCAGCCCAGTCTGGGGACAGAATTTTTCATACCAGTAAGAAAAGCATCCTGCAGAACTGGCAAAACATCATGTATACAAATAGATCAAGCCACTCTACCATGGTTGGTCAATTATGCGAGTAATTTGACCTTCACCGACTAAGTATTTCTCCCTTTTCCATTGGTTTTGTAAAGAAATCTTTGATTTACGATCTTTTGGTGAATACATACTCAGATGAAAGATGAAAAAAGTTATAAAAGAAAAAAGTGAAACAGTAAGGATAGTAAATGTAATGATATAAAACAAGGAAAATTTCATAGATCAAGAAAGGACTGCTAAGAATTTTGTAAACATTTAAACCTTGTATGATGACTTCACTGCATAGATATGAAGAGTATACAGGTACACCTCCGAATTTCCGGCAATTGATGGTTCGGCACCTCCTTTAGTCCGCTCAAAATTACGTGAGGGAACTTGAAATTATCGCGGCCACCAGACTAGTTTACTGGGCGGCCACAGATGGCATTGTGTGTAGGGCGCACTTATTTACATTCTTTACACTGCACTTGTTGGTGGTGATACCGCAATTCTGTGAGATTCTTAGCTTATTTTGCTTAACTTTAGCCCTAGCTATCAGGTTATCAACATCTGCTGCTTTCATTTTCCTCCCATTACATAGGCATCTTTGATATTCCACATTGTTCAGAATCTTTATAAGTACATTGAGAGGGTATGCTTACTTGATGCATCCATGTAAGTGGCAATAATTTTGAATGTGACTGAAAGCTGATTGCAAATGGAACATAAATGTATAGGTAATTGATAATCTTGATATTGATTTTTTTTAACAAATAGCTTTTTACTTTTCAGGTTTGTAAAGTTACTGAAGTCCAAAACTACCAAGATTACATACTACTCTGAAAAAGCAAAATTTTTTCTAATGGAAAATTCTCCAGATCCAGATTTTGTGGCTACTTTTTACCATGGTAATGTAAAAAGAGTTTCCTTCAATATTTTGTTGTTAGATATATGAATTTTAATTATAATATACAGTGTTATTGTGTGCTTCAGTCCATAATCTCTACATAATTTTGTAAATTAGCAAAATGGGTGCACATATAGAATTGTCTTGTAAACAATAATTTTTCATTACTCTTCATTCCTCTGTTTTATAATTGATAAAGACCTTGATGAAATAAAATAACCTCGGACATTTCATCATGTTTGTGAAGACAAAGAATATTTGCAAAGTTCTCATACTGTAAAAATAGAAGGCTAGAGTACATAAGGTTTGAATGTTCTGAATTCAGCATGCAGAAGTTCCTATGTTGTGATTAGTTAACCAGGAATTTCCTTATCCATATACTTGAATATGATCCTGATACTTGCTAGCAGAAAGTTTACCTCACCTGTTCTCGTGCTGTAGATTTATGGTTACAAGTTATACATAATGCAAAGCATGATTGAATCACAACCTTAGACATCATGGATTTAGAGTTACACAGTAATGTTTTTTTTTTTCTCTCTCTCTCCAAAGGAAGGAACAGAGAAGGGGGCCGGGTGAGGATATTCCCTTGGAGGCCCAGTCCTCTGTTGTTAACGCTACCTCGCTGAGGCGGGAAATGGCGAATAGTATGAAAGAAAAGAAAGAAGTAATGTTTTTCACAACTATTGCTCCATAATGAAAAGATTTTTATGGTTTTTAAAGAAATGCCAGATGTTACTTAGACTTTATTATTTGATGGATTCTTGGAGTAATAGTGCTTACTATGCACACAAATGCAATGACAGCTAAATTAGGATGCTGTCTATATATAGTTTTGTAATAGCTGAAAACTATTTCTTTTATTGTTGAAAATTTAATCTCAAAGGAAGTCAGTGCTTGCTTCTCTTCATACTTTTCATTAGTTGAGGACATGGAAATCCTGCAGACAAAAATCATACAAGTCTTAAAGTGAACCTCCAAAAATAACATGGTTATCCCCCACACAGTTTTACTGCTCCATCTGTTCATGAATTCATGCGGTGCTGGAATGTAAGAGATTAGGATTAGTAAGTTCTTACATCAATATATGTATGATTAAGTGTGGAAGTTTTCACCTCTTGGCAGGAGTCAAAATAACAAAAAGTAGCAACACTGTGGTCATTAGAGAACCAACTGGTGACTCACATATGGTACCACACTCTTCTAGTCAAAATGTTTTGCCAGCAGCACTTCGACCTCTCTACCAACATTTTAAGCAGGTATAGTATTAGTTCTTATTTGTTTATATATCTGTTGATATATAAAGTGTGTGGAAGAAGAAAGTTAAGAGTAAATGTGAATAAGAGCAAGGTTATTAGGTACAGTAGGGTTGAGGGTCAAGTCAATTGGGAGGTGAGTTTGAATGGTGAAAAACTGGAGGAAGTGAAGTGTTTTAGATATCTGGGAGTGGATCTGTCAGGGGATGGAACCATGGAAGCGGAAGTGGATCATAGGGTGGGGGAGGGGGCGAAAATTTTGGGAGCCTTGAAAAATGTGTGGAAGTCGAGAACATTATCCCGGAAAGCAAAAATGGGTATGTTTGAAGGAATAGTAGTTTCAACAATGTTGTATGGTTGCGAGGCGTGGGCTATGGATAGAGTTGTGCGCAGGAGGATGGATGTGCTGGAAATGAGATGTTTGAGGACAATGTGTGGTGTGAGGTGGTTTGATCGAGTAAGTAACGTAAGGGTAAGAGAGATGTGTGGAAATAAAAAGAGCGTGGTTGAGAGAGCAGAAGAGGGTGTTTTAAAATGGTTTGGGCACATGGAGAGAATGAGTGAGGAAAGATTGACCAAGAGGATATATGTGTCGGAGGTGGAGGGAACGAGGAGAAGAGGGAGACCAAATTGGAGGTGGAAAGATGGAGTGAAAAAGATTTTGTGTGATCGGGGCCTGAACATGCAGGAGGGTGAAAGGAGGGCAAGGAATAGAGTGAATTGGAGCGATGTGGTATACAGGGGTTGACGTGCTGTCAGTGGATTGAATCAAGGCATGTGAAGCGTCCGGGGTAAACCATGGAAAGCTGTGTAGGTATGTATATTTGTGTGTGTGGACGTGTGTATGTACATGTGTATGGGGGGGGTTGGGCCATTTCTTTCGTCTGTTTCCTTGCGCTACCTCGCAAACGCGGGAGACAGTGACAAAGTATTAAAAAAAAAAAAAAAAAAAAAAAAAAAAAAAAAAATCTGTTGATATACTGAGTTCCATGTACATAGAGAGAGCACTCACTCACAAGGGTCAGAACTTTATTTTGCCCCCTTAATAACCATTGTATAATATAACCATCCTATTGCAGCCTCAGAAGTCTTAAGTGTTACAATCGGAGGATTTTTCCCTGGCATTATAGTACCTCAACTGTTCGTCTGGAAACATGCACTGTCTAGACAAATATATCCCCAAATTTTTTTATCATGACCATAAATAGTCTTTTCCCAGCCAGGTGACCCAAAGGGCTGATATATAATACAAGTTAATTGGGAGGTAAGTTTGAGTGGAAAAAACTGGAGGAAGTGAAGTCTTTTAGATATCTGGGAGCGGATTTAGCGGTGGATGGAACCATGGAAGTAGAAGTGAGGCAGTGGGCGGGGGAGGGGGCGAAGGTTCTGGGAGCATTAAAGAATGTGTGGAAGGCGAAAACGTTATCTCAGAGAGCAAAAATGGGTATGTTTGAAGGAATAGTGGTTCCAACAGTGGTATATGGTTGTGAAGCATGGGCTGTAGATAGGGTTGTACAGAGGAGGGTGGATGTGTTGAAAAAGAAGTCTGAGGACAATATGTGGTATGAGGTGGTTTGATCAAGTAAGTAATGAAAGGGTAAGAGAGATGTGTGGAAATAAAGAGTGTGGTTGAGAGAGTAGAAGAGTGTTGAAATGGTTTGATCATATGGAGAGAATGAGTGAGGAAAGATTGATAAAGAAAACATATGTGTCAGAGATTGAGGAAAAAAGAAGTGGGAGACCAAATTGGAGGTGGAAGGATGGAGTGAAAAAGATTTTGAGCGATCGGGGCCTGAACATACAGGAGGGTGAAAGGTGTGCAAGGAATAGAGTGAATTGGAACGATGTGATATACTGGGGTCAACGTGCTATCGATGGATTGAACCAGGGCATGTGAAGCATCTGAGGTAAACCATGGAAAGTTCTGTAGGACCTGGAAGTGGAAAGGGAGCTGTGGTTTAAGTGCATTACACCTGATGGCTAGAGACTGAGTGTGAACAAATGTGGCCATTTTTTTTGTCTTTTCCTGGCACTACCTTGCTGGGGGTGAATGCTATTTCATGTATGGCAGAGGGGTGATAGGAATGGATGAAGGCAGCAAGGTTGAACATGTATATGTATATATATGTCTGCATATGTATATGTATGTTTACGTTGAAATGTATAGGTATGTATGTGTGCGTGTGTGGGTGTTTATTCATATACATGTGTATGTGGGTGGGTTGGGCCATTCTTTTGTCTGTTTTCTTGTGCTACCTTGCTAATGCAGGATATAGCAATCAAGTATCATGAATATAATAGATAAATAGATGTTTACTACATTATATCCCTGGGAATAAAGGAGAAAGAATACTTGCCACATATTCCCTGCATGTAGCAGAAGGCAACTAAAAGGGCCAGGAGTGGGGGCTGGAAATCCTTCCCTCCAGTTTTATTTTCCAAAAGAAGGAACAGAAAAGGGGGCCAAATGTGGAGTTTTCCCACTAAGGCTTAGTCATCCATTCTGGAATGCTACCTTGGTAACACAGGAAATGGCGAATATATATGGAAAAAATGTTGCATTATATTATTCACACAATATTTACATGCACAGACACAACAGACATAAGCGGGCACCAATCACAAAAATTGGGGGAAACGTGACAGTCGTGGGAAATATATATGGTTATATGGTCTTGAATGGAGAAGTGGCAGCATTTCACCATTCAAGATCATAAAAAATTTTTCGTGACCTCATCTTCCTATTCAAGGCCATACATAATGATCATACATCCATTGAACTGACAATGCTCCATATCAGTATGTCATCTTCACAGTTTTAATGGGTAAGATGCTGGCAAAAACTTAATTTGTTTCAAATAACAAAGATCTCAGCCTCTGCTTGGACATGGCAACATCATTACCAAGGGACAAGAGTCAGACCAAGTTCATGCTAGGTAACTTCGCGCACCAGTACGAGTATTGACTTGACTGACTCAAACATGTGTCAGGCATACATGGAGGCTTTGTTCACACCTATTTTACTTTTGTCAGTATGTATTTTCCTAATTCCATCATAATTTCCCAGTTTCATCATGTATTTATGACAGAAATATTTCATAATTTTGGCCAAAAATAAGTTTTTACCCCTAAGACATTCCCATGACCTTCAGGAACATCCTTGTGACCCTCATTGGGGTCACTACCCTGGTTTTGGGAACCACCGATCTAGACAAAGAGCTTCTCTTTATGGCCAGTGAGATCTAAATTATTGATGTGAGAAACTGCAGACGCTGGTGACTGAGTTTGGTAAAGTGTGTGGAAGAAGAAAGTTAAGAGTAAATGTGAATAAGAGCAAGGTTATTAGGTACAGTAGGGTTGAGGGTCAAGTCAATTGGGAGGTGAGTTTGAATGGAGAAAAACTGGAGGAAGTGAAGTGTTTTAGATATCTGGGAGTGGATCTGGCAGCGGATGGAACCATGGAAGCGGAAGTGGATCATAGGGTGGGGGAGGGGGCGAAAATTCTGGGGGCCTTGAAGAATGTGTGGAAGTCGAGAACATTATCTCGGAAAGCAAAAATGGGTATGTTTGAAGGAATAGTGGTTCCAACAATGTTGTATGGTTGCGAGGCGTGGGCTATGGATAGAGTTGTGCGCAGGAGGATGGATGTGCTGGAAATGAGATGTTTGAGGACAATGTGTGGTGTGAGGTGGTTTGATCGAGTGAGTAACATAAGGGTAAGAGAGATGTGTGGAAATAAAAAGAGCGTGGTTGAGAGAGCAGAAGAGGGTGTTTTGAAGTGGTTTGGGCACATGGAGAGAATGAGTGAGGAAAGATTGACCAAGAGGATATATGTGTCGGAGGTGGAGGGAACGAGGAGAAGAGGGAGACCAAATTGGAGGTGGAAAGATGGAGTGAAAAAGATTTTGTGTGATCGGGGCCTGAACATGCAGGAGGGTGAAAGGATGGCAAGGAATAGAGTGAATTGGAGCGATGTGGTATACCGGGGTTGACGTGCTGTCAGTGGATTGAATCAAGGCATGTGAAGCGTCTGGGGTAAACCATGGAAAGCTGTGTAGGTATGTATATTTGCGTGTGTGGACGTATGTATATACATGTGTATGGGGGGGGTTGGGCCATTTCTTTCGTCTGTTTCCTTGCGCTACCTCGCAAACGCGGGAGACAGCGACAAAGTATAATAAAAAAAAAAAATAAAATATCAGAGATTTTGAGGGGAATTGCTTTTGATATTCAGCAAGCCTAAAACCTTTCTCAGTAAGGTATATCACTGCATGGACCAAGAAATATGCATCTTCTTTGCATGTATATCAGTGGCCTTAAGCTTAGGAAAGCAACCTCCATTATTGGACTTTCTGAAGAACCTTCTCTTGGAGATTAACAGTTAAGTTCTTTGTTATTCCTTTAATGTGGTTAAATAATACCATAATCTAGTTGTTGAGGGTCAGTCAAGGGTTTGAGCTTGTAGTTGCCACCGTCTGGGCAGACAGACTGTAGTGTGTCAGAGATGACTCTCAAAGTGTTGTTTATGCTTTATTTCATCTTCTTGCAGGGAAGTTTTTCTATATAACCCTGTGCCTCCATGTTGGTATGCTGTTGTGGCTTGTAGAAAACTGACCCCAGGAGAAAATATAAGTTTTAAAGTACAGTAAACCTTCAAATTACCGGACTAATGGGGGGAAGGGGCGTCCGTTAATGCCAAAAGTTGGTTAAACGGAATGTAACGAATGGGCTATTTTTTTGTACAATATACAGTAATACAATATAAAGTTCACACTCTATTAACTCCTCTATCATTATGATGCCATTTTGAATTGTAAGGATTGCAGAAGTATTTAATAAACAAAGCAAGTTTACCCCATGCTGTGAAAAACAAGTGTGATATAAAATGCACATGGTGCAGTGTTTGAGAATATATGGTGTGGGAGGCAAGTTGTTAGAAGCAGTGAAAAGTTTTTATCGAGGATGTATGGCATGTGTACGTGTAGGAAGAGAGGAAAGTGATTGGTTCTCAGTGAATGTAGGTTTGCGGCAGGGGTGTGTGATGTCTCCATGGTTGTTTAATTTGTTTATGGATGGGGTTGTTAGGGAGGTAAATGCAAGAGTTTTGGAAAGAGGGGCAAGTATGAAGTCTGTTGGGGATGAGAGAGCTTGGGAAGTGAGTCAGTTGTTGTTCGCTGATGATACAGCACTGGTGGCTGATTCATGTGAGAAACTGCAGAAGCTGGTGACTGAGTTTGGTAAAGTGTGTGAAAGAGGAAAGTTAAGAGTAAATGTGAATAAGAGCGAGGTTATTAGGTACAGTAGGGTTGAGGGTCAAGTCAATTGGGAGGTAAGTTTGAATGGAGAAAAACTGGAGGAAGTAAAGTGTTTTAGATATCTGGGAGTGGATCTGGCAGCGGATGGAACCATGGAAGCGGAAGTGGATCATAGGGTTGGGGAGGGGGCGAAAATCCTGGGAGCCTTGAAGAATGTGTGGAAGTCGAGAACATTATCTCGGAAAGCAAAAATGGCTATGTTTGAAGGAACAGTGGTTCCAACAATGTTGTATGGTTGCGAGGCGTGGGCTGTGGATAGAGTTGTGCACAGGAGGATGGATGTGCTGGAAATGAGATGTTTGAGGACAATGTGTGGTGTGAGGTGGTTTGATCGAGTAAGTAATGTAAGGGTAAGAGAGATGTGTGGAAATAAAAAGAGCGTGGTTGAGAGAGCAGAAGAGGGTGTTTTGAAATGGTTTGGGCACATGGAGAGAATGAGTGAGGAAAGATTGACCAAGAGGATATATGTGTCGGAGGTGGAGGGAACGAGGAGAAGTGGGAGACCAAATTGGAGGTGGAAAGATGGAGTGAAAAAGATTTTGTGTGATCGGGGCCTGAACATGCAGGAGGGTGAAAGGAGGGCAAGGAATAGAGTGAATTGGAGCGATGTGGTATACCGGGGTTGACGTGCTGTCAGTGGATTGAATCAGGGCATGTGAAGCGTCTGGGGTAAACCATGGAAAGTTGTGTAGGTATGTATATTTGCGTGTGTGGACGTATGTATATACATGTGTATGGGGGTGGGTTGGGCCATTTCTTTCTTCTGTTTCCTTGCGCTACCTCGCAAACGCGGGAGACAGCGGCAAAAAAAAATTTATTAATGTATTATTATTTGCTCAGTCAGTTAAACCCGAAATCCGTTATATTGGGGTTCATTAAATCGAGGGTTTACAGTATGATAAACCCTTTTGTCTCCTGGTTGGTCTTGTGTCAGAATGTTTACTGGCCTGTAGGAACCCCCTCATTCCTGTTTTGAAAAACCTATCCCTGAAAAAAATGGTAAACACCCTCAGGTTGGTGTCTGTGCTCAGAGAATTATGAGGCAAATTGGTACTGAGAGCTAAGTGAAGGCTGTCAGTTGTTCAAAGGGCAAACCTCTGAAAACACTGCATTAGAGATGCCTTCTGCAAGTGGCTTATTAAGAGTGAGGCATCAACAACTAAAAACCAGTACTGGAGTTCACCAGATATGAAGTGTTGCTGTGGCCACTCACTTGATTGAGTTCCTGAAGGGAAAAGGCATCAGAGATTTGGATAGATAGACAGACAGACCTAGTGCTGAGCTGAGACCATTACTCTCAAATAGGTGGTAAACGAGGGGTGAAACGTACTAACTTCACTGTATAGTATAGGTAAGGGATGAAGGTACTTTATATCTTTGACTGTTGAGGTACTGCCTTGGAAAGAAAGAGTTTCATAATGTAATTCAAAACTTAATCTTTATTAAGAAAACTAATCCTATCTCCTCCTCAGATGCATGATCACTGTCTTTACTTGGAGCGAGTGCTTACTGAGGTAACAGACAAAACAGGCGTGGGTTGCTTCCCTGCAATTATGGGTAGTAAACCAGTATCCATCTCAACATCACCTCCCGAGTCTGCTCGTAGTAAGCCTTATACCATTTCAGAAAAAGAAAATCTGTCTCCCTCATCTATGCAGTCCTTTAAATCTCCAAGAAACATTAGTTCACAGGTATCTAAGCATTACTCATTCATCTTGCTTGTAAATGATTTGAAATGAAGGGTATGATTCTTAAATTTTATTCATTGTACATTCGATATAATTGTAACAGTTAAAAGTATATTGTCATTGTCATACTTATTTACCAGCTATATGAATTTTATGTGTTAAAATATTTCTTGAAAATTTTGATTTTGATTATGATATAGTGTACTCAGCGTGTAATATCATATGTTTTCACACAGTGTTTCATCCCTTTCATTAAACTTTGTTTTTGTACCTCAGTGCAATATTATTTTTCACACTGAGCACTGAGTGACTTGAAAATATTTCTTCATCAGCTTGGATCATTTGAAGGCTCAATTGCTAGTGTTCAAGTAATCGGGAATTATGCTCCCTGTGTGAAGACACCTCTCACCCCTCATACCTCAAGTAACAGGCAGGTAAAAACACCTGTCATCAGACAGCAAGGACCCCGTATTTATGTACAGAATATTGGATGGGCTTCACAGGTATGTTCTCCATAGGCTGAGAAAACTGTATTTTTAGTTGGCTTTTATGTATTTTAAATGAGATTAGTAGAAGTAGATTTGACCATACTAATATTTTCAATTTTTGTTCATTTAAGAAGTTACAAATTTTATATCACAAGACCACTGATAATTTTTGGCAGGATTCGGATTAGGAGTATCCTGATTATTCTTAATAATAGATTTAAACTTTTATACTCCTCAGGGTTGAATTATGTTCAGCATTACTTGTCTTGTATTCGAAGAATAGTTGTAACTTTAGAAACTTATATGTACAGCAGTGTTAATGTTTATTTTTGTCCATGTTGTAAATGGAAACCTTTATGCTACTGCAGGATGTTTGATGTAAATCCACAGCCAGACACCATGATCTTGACACTTTGATTTTACTATAATTTCAACCCTCTTGCATGCATGCACAATCATTTTGTCCTTCCACTTGCCCTTCTGAGTACCGAGATAGTGCTAGGAGAAGACAAAGAATGGACTCATTTGTTCACATCCACTCTCTTGATGTCTTGTATACTGCACTGAAACCAGAGTCCTCTATCTACAGCTGAGCCCCATGAACCTTTTTGTTATTTCACCTGACCACAGCATATGACTTGATTTAGCCCATTGACATTACATCTCCTCAGTATACCACATTGTTCAAATTTACTCAGTCTCATACATGCATCACACTTTCTTGTATGTGAAGGCCCCTGTCACTCAAAACATCTTTTACTCCATCCTTCCATCTCCAGTTTAGTCTCCCCCTTCTTAGTCCCTCCACGTTTGTCACATATACCCTCTTAGTCTGCCTTCTCACTCATCTACTGTCCAGGCCATTTCAGCAAACCCTTATCAGCATTCACAACCTGATTCTTATTACTGCATCTCTCTTACTCTTACTCTATCAACCCTCATCACTCCATATATTGTCCTCAAACATTTCATTTCCAATACATCCTCCATGCATTTTTTTTTTCTATCCAAGGCCCACACCTCACATCTATACAACTTTTTCAGGATTACTATAACGTCAAGACATACCTATCTTTGCCATACCCACTTGTTAGAAACTCTTAACTGCTCTTAGGAGCTTTTCTCCTCCATCATATATCTGTAACATATTCCACAAAGCACTTTTATCAGTCATGTCATATGCTTTCTCCACATCCATAAATTCCACATACAAATCCCTCTCTTTCTCTTAATGTTTTTTCATGCAGATTCTTGAAAGCAAACACCTGATCAGCACATCCTTTACCAGTCTTGATGTCTCTTTGTTCCTTCTTATTCTGATATTATATGCTAGACATCACCCTTTTATTCACCATTATCCACATTCAACTTAGTGCACCCAGCAAACTTATAATACCTCTGTAATTCGAATACACTGCTTCCCGAAATACATCCAAGTTTCATACTGACCAACTGGTCATATCTTGAAATGGAAGTACATCAGTATGGCATGTAGAATTCATATACCTGTACAGCATTCTTTTATCCTACATGATTATCTCATTTTCTATTAACCACCTTTATTATATAATTCTGTAGTTTCTTCTTACCTTTTATTTAAGATTCTTTACTCCATGGATAGATTTATCCAAACTTTCAGTAAACTTTTCAGCGGCTCCTCCATCAGCATTTGCTGCTTCACCTGTGACTCAAACATTGTGCAAGCTATAGCTTCTTTAGAATCTGTTGAACCAACCACAACCTACTGTGAAGTTCTCAATGTAATCCTCTCCTGCTCGCTCCTTCAGAGTCTCAAAAAGACTTCTGGCTTTCGCCTGAATTGTTAGTATGCTTAGTGGTACACGTTACTGAATCTGATCCTCCATCCATGCCATCAATAACTTTTCCATATCGTGAATGAGCCCTTGTCGTTTCATTGTTATTGTCATAGACTTCATACTTGCCGAACTTCTCACTGCTTCATGTAATTTTTCCTTGTTTAAAATTGTAGAGCCCTTCAAATGGGACAACTATAAATCATGTGCAGTCAGACTAACTTATTTTCTACTTCATATTGGATGATTACCTACAATTTCAATTCCAAATCAATCATCTTCCTTGGCTTCTTGCCAGATCTATAACATCCACCTTTCCTCTCCATTGAAAGCCCATACCTTGCACCCATGTTTTTTCTCTTGCTCATCATCATCTTTGGGGATTTAATACAAAAATGGATTAATCCAGCACAAAACTCATCAGATTCACTTGAATAGCATGCGCTTACTGAATGGTAACTGTGAACGAGAACTGAGATACCAGTGATGTACACAATGCTGGGATCGTCGTACATTCACTATTAGCTTTGGTGGACGTACCACCAAGCATAATTTTTATAGCTACCTTGCCAGAGGGGGGTGCTATTTCGTGTGTGGCAGGGTGGCGACAGGAATGGATGAAGGCATCAAGTATCAATATTTTTTTTTTTTTTTTTTTTCCGCTGTCTCCCGCGTTTGCGAGGTAGCGCAAGGAAACAGACGAAAGAAATGGCCCAACCCACCCCCATACACATGTATATACATACGTCCACACACGCAAATATACATACCTACACAGCTTTCCATGGTTTACCCCAGACACTTCACATGCCCTGATTCAATCCACTGACAGCACGTCAACCCCGGTATACCACATCGATTCAATTCACTCTATTCCTTGCCCTCCTTTCATGTATCGATATGTACATGTGTATATATGTAGATGCTTGGGTATGTATATGTGCATGTGTGGGCATTTATGTATATACATGTGTATGTGGGTGTGTTGGGCCATTCCTTGTCTGTTTCCTTGCACTACCTCGCTTAGGTGGGAAATGGTGGTTAAGTATGATAAAATGATTAAATAAAATATTTTTTTTAATTATATATTTTCCGGTCATATGTATGGACAGTTGTAAGTCACATGGGTTATAAGTTGGGAGCATCTATATTCACTATAGTTTCCCTTCCCTTTATACAGTGGCTTTATATAAGTATTCTGCTAAAGTCAACCTTTCAACACTCCTAAACCACATTCCTCTCTTCCCCTTCATCTTTTTTTCATTCAGAGCTTGAACATCTAGGTTTCTTTGATCAGACATAGCACCAACATCTTTCTCTTCATCATGGTTACAACCAAACACCAGAGTAGAGTATTTGTGGACAAGTCCTTGTATGGTTTCTTCATTTCCTGTCTTTATAAGGTTAACTGCATGAGGAAAGGGTCTCCAGCCCCTTGCTCCTACCCTTGTTAGTTGCCTTATACAACATGCTGTAGGTATGTTAGTAGTTTCTTAATCCTTTGTTACAGTTGACTGTTCATGAAAGAATGATTTCAAAAAGATGATTTCTTTACAGGGAAGCAATGGGGAGGTTTCAGTCGAGTATTTGGATGGAACACAGGTTCAAGTAAGCAGCAATTCTCCCAAGGTGGTGTTTACAGAAGCTTCTGGTACGGCCACAACCTACTCAGTCAGTGACAAGTTGCCTCCTACATTACAGAATAAGCTAGCTCAGATGGAAACTGTATTAAGTTGCTTGGCACAGTCTCCAGCATCATCTAAAACTCCATTAACTACACAACCAGTTGGCCTAAGATGATAAATGTTAACTTGTATATTAGGAATATTTTACATTGAACATAAAGTGCAATTAAGCAGATCTTACAGACTTAACGTATCTTTTTATGCATTTGTACTCTAACTCAAACTTTTTAACTTGAATACCAAAGAGTCAATTGGAAGTGTGTTTAAGACAATACACCTTAAAATGTAGCAAAAGATTGTACAACTTGGATTTATTATGTGTAGTAGGTGTTAGTATGCATGTTTTAAAAGCAGATGAATTTTATAGTCTTAACTATAGGTGAATGAACCTTTATACTTTTTTCAGGGAAATTGTTTTTTTAGAATTTCAAGTGACTGAAAATGGGAGGTGAATTATCAGATTATACTGCCTAAGATGTAAGTAATGAAAAACAAAGTATTATCTGAGCAGCAGTAAAGAAAGAATAATTCTGCCTCCCAAGAAAGAAAATTTGCCTTCCATAATACATAAGGAAAATTTGTCTTCCATAATACAGAAGGAAAATTTGTCTTCCATAATACAGAAGGAAAATTTGTCTTCCGTAACTGCAGAAAGCTAGATGCTGCTGAGAATATGTCTTCCTTAAAATATGAAAGAAAGACAGTCTTCCAGAACTGAAAAATGTATATATGTCTTCCATACAACTGCAGAAGGATCACCATCCTTATGAAAAAGATCCTCATACACCTTCACTATTTCTCATGTGTGAAGTAGCGTTCAGAACAGACGACTTAGTCGTATATGTTAAAAGGTCATCATTTGGCTCTTTCCTCTGTTCCTTCTCTTAAAAAGTAATACAGAAGGGAAGACTTCCAGCTCCCTGTTCTGTCCCTATTAGTCTACTACAGCTGCATGCAGGATACATAGTCAGCATTCTTTCTCCCCTATCTTCAGGGATAACAGAAAAGATATATATATATTACCTTGCTGATGCAGTGGGTGGCTATCGGGTGTGGAAGGAAAAGATCAGAACGTATATGCTATCTTTTTTTTCTTTCATGCATTTGTGTTGTTTTCTGTGAGGTGGGATGGCATTGGGATTGATAATGGCAAACAGGTATGAATATGTACATCTGTGCAAGGAATAGAGTGAATTGGAATGTGCTGTCAGTGGACTGAAGCAGGGCATGTGAAACGTCTGGGGTAAACCATGGAAAGGTCTATGGGGGCCTAGATTTAAATAGGGAGCTGTGGCTTTGGTACATTACACATGACAGCTAGATCACAATTTTGTGCATGATCAAATATATTCCTGAGTGCACAGGGAAAGTGAAACACGATAAGCTCCCAAGTGCACTTTCATGTAATAATCATATCATCAGGGGAGATACAAGAAAGAAATATGAGTCAGCTGATATACAACGAAGAGACGTAGCTAGGATGCCATTTGGTAAACATGTGTTTACCAAATGGCATCCTTGCTACATCTCTTCATTTTATATCAGCTGATTCATATTTTTTTTTTTTATCTTCCATGATGATGTGATTATTACACGAAAGTACACTAGGGAACTTATCGTGTTTCATTTTCCCCGTGGACTCATAGGAATGAATATACATGTGTATATGAGTGGATGGGCCATTCTTTGTCTGTTTCCTGGCACTACCTTGCTGATGCAGGAAACAGCATTTAAGTATAATACACAAAAAAAATAATAATGAAGTATGTATATGTATTTTTTTTTTTTTTTTTTTTCAAACTATTCGCCATTTCCCGCATCAGCAAGGTAGCGTTAAGAACAGAGGACTGGGCCTCTGAGGGAACATCCTCACCTGGCCCCCTTCTCTGTTCCTTTTTTGGAAAAAAAAAAAAAAAAAGAGGGGAGGATTTCCAGCCCCCCGCTCCCTCCCCTTTTAGTCGCCTTCTACGACACGCAGGGAATACGTGGGAAGTATTCTTTCTCCCCTATCCCCAGGGATAATGTGTGTATGTATATGTACCTTTATGTTCATATATGTCAACAGATGTACCTTTTCCTAACACTACCTTGTTTATGCAGTGATCAAGTATGAAAAACTTTATTTACCCAAAGAGAATTTCTTTGAAAGATTCTTGATGTTACATAGGACCTTTGTAATGTATCCTGCAACTTAAGGTTGCACTTTATCCAGTAGCAGGGAAATTTAGATTCCTTTAGAGGGAGAAATTCTTTGATAAGACTAATTCCAGCATTAGGTCCCTTCCACTATAACCAACCTCCAACCCCTAAGTAGAAATAATTAGCATACCCCTACCTTATACTTTAGTAGCCTTAATGCATAGATTCCCCACTTCCATCTGATAGAACCTAAAGAAAATATACACACTGAAATAACTCAGTAAGCACTAAATAACCAACCTCCTAACTCAGTCTTAATCTTCAACACACCAGAAATTTATCCATCAGAAACCACACTCACTAGACAAGCACAAGTCATACACTTCAATATCCCAAACATCATTTCAGCATATCCCAAAAACCCTTTATTCCCACAGTGAGATTACCATAGACACCAAGCACTTACTTCTTAACTGGCCTGCACTTTCAGTGCATAAACACATGCACAACACAACAGTTTATGACTTAAAGTACTGACTAGTGAACGTAGCCAGCTTCCTGAGTGTGGTAAGAGCTTCTTAAGGATAAAAGGGACTTCTAGTGCAGGAAAGTAAGATATAAATGTTTTTATTTTTATTTTATCATACTTAACCACCGTCTCCCGCGTAAGCGAGGTAGCGCAAGGGAACAGACGAGGAATGGCCCAACCCATCAACATACACATGTATATACATAAATATATACATACACATATATACACATGTGCACATCCATAATTGCTGCCTTCATCCATTCCTGTCGCCACCCCGCCACACATGAAATAGCATCCCCTTCAGCAAGGTAGCACCAGGAACAGACAAAAAAGGCCACATTCATTCACATTGTGTCTAGCTGTCATGTGTAATGCACCAAAACCACAGCTTCCTATCCACATCCAGGCCCCAAAGGCCTTTCCATGGTTCACGTGCCTGGGTCAGTCCACTGACAGCTCGTCGATCCCGGCGTACCACATCATTCCAATTCCCTCTATTCCTTGCACGCCTCTCACCCTCCTGAATGTTCAAGCCCCAATCACACAAAGTTTTCTTCACTCCATCCTTCCACCTCCAATTTGGTCTCTCACTTCTCCTTGTTTCCTCTACCTCTGACACATATATCATCTTGCTCTCTTTACCACACTCTTTTTATTTCCACACATCTCTCTTATCCTTTCATTACTTAATCAAACTACCTCACACCATATATTGTCCTCAAACATTTCAATTTCAACACAACCACCCTCTTCCACACAACCCTATATATAGCCCATGCCTCACAACCATATAACATTGTTGGAACCACTGTTCCTTCAAACATACCCATTTTTGCTCTCTGAGATAATGTTCTTGCCTTCCACACATTCTTCAACCCTCCCAGAACCTTTGCCCTCTCCCCCAACTTGTGACTCACTTCCACTTCCATGGTTCCATCCGCTGCAGAATCCACTCCCAGATATTTAAACACTTCACTTCCTCCAGTTTCTCTCCATTCAAACTTACCTCCCAATTAACTTGTCCCTCAACCCTACTGACCTAATAACCTTGCTCTTATTCACATTTACTCTCAGCTTTCTTCTTTCACACAATTTACCAAACTCCGTCATCAACTTCTGCAGTTTTCAACCTGCATTAGTGGGGTGGTGCCAGGAACAAACAAAGAAATTCGTTGATATCCTCTTTCTAGTTTTCATGTATGATAAACTAAAATCAGAACCCCCTATCCTTAACCATGCCCCACAGACCTTTCTGTGATTTCTCCTGACCACCTCAAATGCTTTAGTTTAGCCCAGTGCCAGCACACACACACACACACACACACACACACACACCCAAATACATTGGTACAAATTTGCCTCAAAGGGGTCATTTCTATCCCTGCTACAGAGAGTAGTGCAGCCTTGGGCTACAGGATCCCTTAGAAGAGAGTTCCAGGGGTAATTATGAATAAATGGATATACATATGGCTCAAACTCACACCAGCATCTGCAGTTTCTCAATAGAATCTGGCACCCGCAAACAGCAACTGGCTCACCTCCCGGGACCCCTACCCTTGAAAGACTGCACATCTGCCCCTTTCTCCAAGGCCTTGCATTCACCACTTCATCCCTAAACGACTTAATAGTCCCCCCACCAACATATTTGATCGCCATTTCCTGCTTTAGTGAGGTAGCACTTGGAGCAGATGAAGAAAGGCCGCATCCGCTCACATACATTCTCTAGCTTTCACGTGCAATGCACTGAAACCACATCTCTCATTCCACAACCAGGCCCTCTACAACTCACTATAGCTTATCCAAGATGCTTCACATGCTGTGGTTCAGTCCATTGAGAGCACACTGACCTCAATATATCACATCGTTCCTATCCCGTGCATGCCTTTCACCCTCCTGCGTGTTCAGACCCCAACCACTCAAAATCTTTCACTCCATCCTTCAATCTCCAATTTGGTCTTCCTGATCTTGTTCCCTTCACTTCTGACACATATATCTTCCTTGTCAGTTTCCTCACTCATTCTCCCTATGTCCAAACTATTTCAGCACACCCTCTTCTGCTCTATCAACCACACTCATTTTAGTACTGCATCTCTCTCTTATCAAATCATTCCTTGTTTTATCAAACTGCTTCACACCATAGATTGCCCTTTAACATTTAATTTCCATGACATCCACCCTCCTCCGCACAGCTTTATCTATAGCCCATGCCTAACATCCATATAATTCTGTTAGGACTGCTATACCTTCAAACTTACCTAATTTTACCCTCCCAGATAATGTTTTCTCTTTCCACACACTCCTCAGTGCTCCCAGAACATTTGCCCCCTCATCCACCATATGGCTTGCTCCTGCTTCTGTGGTTCCATGCGCTGCTTTGTCCATTTTGCTTCCTCCAATTTTTCTCCATTCAAACTCACACCCAAACTAACATGTCCCACTACCCTGCTGAACCTAATAACCTTACTTTTATTCTCATTTACTCTCAACTTTCTCCTTTCACACACACTTCCAAACTCAGTTACCACCTGCAGTTTCTTACTTGAATCTGCCATCAGTGCTGTATCATCAGTAAACAACTGATTCACTTCCCAGATCATATCCCCACAGACTACATACTTCCCCTCTCTCAAAGACTTTCATTTACCTCTCACCACCCTATCCATAAACAAATTGAACAACTATGATGACATCACACACCCCTGCTGCAGACCCACCTTCACTTTGAACCATTTACTCTCCTCTCTTACTACTTGTACACATATATTCTTAAGTCCTTCCACAAGACATCTCTATCACCCTATCATATGCTTTCTCCAGATCCATAAATGCCATACAAATCCATTTGTTTCTCCAGGTATTTCAGATGCACTTTCTTTAAAGCAAACACCTGATCCACTACCACTTCTGAAACCACACTGCTCCTCCCAAATCTGATGCTCTAAACATGCCTTCACCCTCTCAATCAGTACCCTCCCACACAACTTACCAGATACACTCAACAAACTCATACCTCTATATTTTGAACACACTATTATCCCCTATGGATTTATACAGTAGCAGTGTACATGCATTCTTCAAATCCCTAAGCACCTCATCATGATCCATACATACACTGAAAGTCTTTACCAATCAACAACAGTAACCTTTCTTAAAAAATTCAATAGCAATACCATCCACTCCAGCCGCCTTGCCACATCTTACACAAGGCTTTCACCACCTCATTTCTCTTCACATAGCCACTCTCCATGACTCACTTTCCATACTACCCCAATCCAAATATAATGAATACATTACCAGTACTACCTGTATAGGTACTGGGGGGATCAGTGATGGCTGTGTAGTGAGTCAGCACTTCAGTGGTTAAGTGGCACTCATCTGACCTAGGTAGCTTTCTTTTCTTTTTGCCTCACCTTCACATGGACTGCTAGTATTCTGTCTACAAATATGCAAATTCTTGTTGTCATACATAACACTTCACAACATTCAACTAACACATCTCTTTCTTCATATCTCTAGATTTTTCCTGTGGTGAGTGATATGCGCTTGCCCTGCCTTTTGGCAAAATTGCAGGAACAATAGATGGAAGTAGTAAGTGGGAGCATTAGGTAAAAGTAATAGAGTGGAACATTAAGTGGAAACATTAGATATAGGTAGTTGGTAGGAACATTAGATAGGAACCTCTGAAATACTGCACAAGAATTGCCCTCTGCCAGTGGGCTACTAAGGAGGAGACACTAAAGGATAAAAAGCAGCATTGGAGTTCACCAGTCATGGAGACTCTTTTGCCATGACCACCCCCTTGATAAGGGAGTTCCTGAAGGGAACAGGCCAAAGGGCACAGGCATCAGAGAGGTAGATAGTTATAGAAGTGTTACTGGACTCCACCTGGTAAAGTCTTGTGTAACACCTGGAACCTTTTAAGATGGGGTCCTGAGTAATTATAAATAGGTAAATACACACATATATAGTTATTTCTGCACTTTGCCTGCTCATAGTTGCTCTGCAAATGAGAAGCTATGTCTTGCAGTGTTGTCATCAATCAAAGGATGGAATGGAGTGCAGTTTTATAAGGGACCATTCTCTAAAGGAGTCAGTACTTCCCTGCTCCTAAGTGGAGACCAGCCTTAAAGTTAAAGAATTCCCATAAAAGGGATCATGAAGTGGTATGATATTAATGCTAGAAGCAGTGAAAAGTTTTTATCAAGGATGTAAGGTATGTGTACGAGGAGGAAGAAAGTGATAGGTTCTCAGTGAGTGTCGGTTTGCAGCAGGGGTGCGTGATGTCTTCATGGTTTTTTAATTTGTTTATGGATGGGGTTGTTAGGGAGGTGAATGCAAGAGTTTTAGAGAGAGGGGCAAGTATGCAGTCTGTTGTGGATGTGAGGGCTTGGAAAGTGAGTCATTTGTTGTTCATGGATGTTACAGCGCTGGTGGCTGATTCCAGTGAGAAACTGCAGAAGCTGGTGCCTGAGTTTGGTAAAGTGTGTGAAAGAAGAAAGCTGAGAGTAAATGTGAATAAGAGCAAGTTTATTAGGTACAGGAGGGTTGAGGGACAAGTCAACTGGAAGGTAAGTTTGAATTTTCATGTATGGCAGGGTGGTGACAGGAATGAATGAAGGCGGCAAGTATGAACTGTGTGCATGTGTATAAATGTATATGTCTGTGTATGTATATATATGTATACATTGAGATGTATAGGTGTGTGTGTGCATGTGTGGATGTGTATGTGTATACATGTGTATGTGGGTGGGTTGGGCCATTCTTTCGTCCGTTTCCTTGCGCTACCTCGCTGATGCAGGAGACAGCAACAAAGTATAATAAAGAAAATGGAAGTAAGGGGAGTGGGGGAGGAATGGGATGTATTTAGGGAATCAGTGATGGATTGCGCAAAAGATGCTTGTGGCATGAGAAGAGTGGGAGGTGGGTTGATTAGAAAGGGTAGTGAGTGGTGGGATGAAGAAGTAAGAGTATTAGTGTAAGAGAAGAGAGAGGCATTTGGACGATTTTTGCAGGGAAAAAATGCAATTGAGTGGGAGATGTATAAAAGAAAGAGACAGGAGGTCAAGAGAAAGGTGCAAGAGGTGAAAAAAAGGGCAAATGAGAGTTAGGGTGAGAGAGTATCATTAAATTTTAGGGAGAATAAAAAGATGTTCTGGAAGGAGGTAAATAAAGTGCGTAAGACAAGGGAGCAAATGGGAACTTCAGTGAAGGACGCAAATGGGGAGGTGATAACAAGTAGTGGTGATGTGAGAAGGAGATGGAGTGAGTATTTTGAAGGTTTGTTGAATGTGTTTGATGATAGAGTGGCAGATATAGGGTGTTTTGGTCAAGGTGGTGTGCAAAGTGAGAGGGTTAGGGAAAATGATTTGGTAAACAGAGAAGAGGTAGTAAAAGCTTTGCGGAAGATGAAAGCCGGCAAGGCAGCAGGTTTGGATGGTATTGCAGTGGAATTTATTAAAAAAGGGGGTGACTGTATTGTTGACTGGTTTGTAAGGTTATTTAATGTATGTATGACTCATGGTGAGGTGCCTGAGGATTGGCGGAATGCGTGCATAGTGCCATTGTACAAAGGCAAAGGGGATAAGAGTGAGTGCTCAAATTACAGAGGTATAAGTTTGTTGAGTATTCCTGGTAAATTATATGGGAGGGTATTGATTGAGAGGGTGAAGGCATGTACAGAGCATCAGATTGGGGAAGAGCAGTGTGGTTTCAGATGTGTGGATCAGGTGTTTGCTTTGAAGAATGTATGTGAGAAATACTTAGAAAAGCAAATGGATTTGTATGTAGCATTTATGGATCTGGAGAAGGCATATGATAGAGTTGATAGAGATGTGGAAGGTATTAAGAATATATGGTGTGGGAGGCAAGTTGTTAGAAGCAGTGAAAAGTTTTTATCGAGGATGTAAGGCATGTGTACGTGTAGGAAGAGAGGAAAGTGATTGGTTCTCAGTGAATGTAGGTTTGCGGCAGGGGTGTGTGATGTCTCCATGGTTGTTTAATTTGTTTATGGATGGGGTTGTTAGGGAGGTGAATGCAAGAGTTTTGGAAAGAGGGGCAAGTATGAAGTCTGTTGGGGATGAGAGAGCTTGGGAAGTGAGTCAGTTGTTGTTCGCTGATGATACAGCACTGGTGGCTGATTCATGTGAGAAACTGCAGAAGCTGGTGACTGAGTTTGGTAAAGTGTGTGAAAGAAGAAAGTTAAGAGTAAATGTGAATAAGAGCAAGGTTATTAGGTACAGTAGGGTTGAGGGTCAAGTCAATTGGGAGGTGAGTTTGAATGGAGAAAAACTGGAGGAAGTGAAGTGTTTTAGATATCTGGGAGTGGATCTGGCAGCGGATGGAACCATGGAAGCGGAAGTGGATCATAGGGTGGGGGAGGGGGCGAAAATTCTGGGAGCCTTGAAGAATGTGTGGAAGTCGAGAACATTATCTCGGAAAGCAAAAATGGGTATGTTTGAAGGAATAGTGGTTCCAACAATGTTGTATGGTTGCAAGGCGTGGGCTATGGATAGAGTTGTGCGCAGGAGGATGGATGTGCTGGAAATGAGATGTTTGAGGACAATGTGTGGTGTGAGGTGGTTTGATCGAGTAAGTAACGTAAGGGTAAGAGAGATGTGTGGAAATAAAAAGAGTGTGGTTGAGAGAGCAGAAGAGGGTGTTTTGAAATGGTTTGGGCACATGGAGAGAATGAGTGAGGAAAGATTGACCAAGAGGATATATGTGTCGGAGGTGGAGGGAACGAGGAGAAGAGGGAGACCAAATTGGAGGTGGAAAGATGGAGTGAAAAAGATTTTGTGTGATCGGGGCCTGAACATGCAGGAGGGTGAAAGGAGGGCAAGGAATAGAGTGAATTGGAGCGATGTGGTATACCGGGGTTGACGTGCTGTCAGTGGATTGAATCAAGGCATGTGAAGCGTCTGGGGTAAACCATGGAAAGCTGTGTAGGTATGTATATTTGCGTGTGTGGACGTATGTATATACATGTGTATGGGGGTGGGTTGGGCCATTTCTTTCGTCTGTTTCCTTGCGCTACCTCGCAAACGCGGGAGACAGCGACAAAGCAAAAAAATATATATATATATATATATATATATATATATATATATATATATATATATATTTTTTTTTTTTTTTTTTTTTCATACTATTGGCTATTTCCCGCGATAGCGAGGTAGCGTTAAGAACAGAGGACTGGGCCTTTGAGGGAATATCCTCACCTGGACCTCTTCTCTGTTCCTTCTTTTATTTATTTATTTTATTTATATTCATAAATAATAAAATTACTATTGGTTATTTTAATGCTTTCTTCTGATTACTTATTTAAATGTACAGGTACACCACCGAATTTCCAGCAACAGATGGTTCAGCAGTTCCTTTAGTCCAGACAAAACTATGTAAGGGAACTTGAAATTACCGCGGCCACCAGACTAGTTTAGAAAGGGTAGTGAGTGGTGGGATGAAGAAGTAAGACTGTTAGTGAAAGAGAAGAGAGAGGCGTTTGGATGATTTTTGCAGGGAGGTAGTGTGAATGACTCGCAGATGTATAAAAGAAAGAGGCAGGAGGTCAAAAGAAAGGTGAAAAAGAGGGCAAATGGGAGTTCGGGTGAGAGAGTATCATTAAATTTTAGGGAGGAATAAAAAGATATCTTGGAAGGAAGTAAATAGTGTAAGACAAGAGAACAAATGGGAACATTGGTGAAGGGGACTAATGGGGAGGGAATAACAAGGAGTGATAAAGTGAGGAGATGGAGTGAGTATTTTGGAGGTTTGCTGAATGTGGTTGATGATAGAGTGGCAGATATAGGGTGTTTTGGTCGAGGTGGTGTGCAAAGTGAGAGGGTTAGGGAAAATTGTTTGGTAAACAGAGAAGAGGTAGTGAAAGCTTTGTGGAAGATGAAAGCCAGCAAGACGGCAGGTTTCGATGGTACTGCAATGGAATTTATTAAGAAATGGGGTGACTGTGTTGTTGACTGGCTGGTAAGGATATTCAATGTATATACGGTTCATGGTGAAGTACCTGAAGACTGGCGGAATGCATGCATAGTGCCATTGTAGAAAGGCAAAGGGCATAAAGGTGAGTGCTCAAACTTCAGAGGTATGAATTTGTTGAGTATTCCTGGGAAATTATATGGGAGCGTATTGATTGAGAGGGTAAAGGCATGCACAGAGCATCAGATGGGGAAGAGCAGTGTGGTTTCAGAAGTGATAGAGGATGTGTGGATTTGCTTTGTTTGCTTTGAAGAATGTATATGAGAAATACTTAGAAAAGCAGATAGATTTGTATGTAGCATTTATGGATCTGGAGAAGGCATATGATAGAGTTGATAGAGATGCTTTGTGGAAGGTATTAAGACTATATGGTGTGGAAGGCAAGTTGCTAGAAGCAGTGAAAAGTTTTTACCAAGGATGTAAGGCATGTGTAGAGTAGGAAGAGAGGAAAGTGATTAGTTCCCAGAGAATATCAGTTTGCGGTAGGGGTGCGTGATGTCTCCATGGTTGTTTAATTTGTTTATGGATGGGGTTGTTAGGGAGGTGAATGCAAGAGTTTTGGAGAGACGGGCAAGGATGCAGTCTGTTGTGGATGAGAGGGCTTGGGAAGTGAGTCAGTTGTTGTTCGCTGATGATACAGTGCTGGTGGCTGATTCAGGGAGAGAAACTGCAGAAGTTGGTGACTGGGTTTGGTAAAGTGTGTGAAAGAAGAAAGCTAAGAGTAAATTTGAATAAGAGCTGGGTCATTAGGTTCAGTAGGGTTGAGGGGCAAGTTAATTGGGAGGTAAGTTTGAATGGAGAAAAACTGGAGGAAGTGAAGTGGTTTAGATATCTGGGAGTGGACTTTGCAGCGGATGGAACAATGGAAGCGGAAGCGAGTCACAGGGTGGGGAGGGGGCAAAGGTTCTGGGAGCATTGAAGAATGTGTTGCAGCTGAGAATGTTATCTCGGAGAGCAAAAATGGGTGTTTGAAGGAATGGTGGTTCCAACAATGTTACATGGTTGGGGGGCCTGGGCTATAGATAGGATTGTGCCGAGGAGGGTGGATGTGTTGGAAATGAAATGTTTGAGGACAATATGAGGTGAGTAAGTAATGAAAGGGTAAGAGAGATGCGTGGTAATCAAAAGAATGTGAGTGAGATAGCAGAAGAGGGTGTATTGAAATGGTTTGGTCACATGGAGATAATGAGTGAGGAAAGATTGACAAAAGGATGTATGTGTCAAAGGTGGAGGGAATGAGAAGTGAGAGACCAAATTGGAGGTGGAAAGATGGAGTGAAAAAGATTTTGAGCAGTCAGGGCCTGAACACACAGTAGGTTGAAAGGCATGCAAGGAACAGAGTGAATTGGAATGATGTGGTATACCAGGATCGACGTGTTGTCAGTGGATTGAACTATGGCATGTGTAGCATCTTTGGAAAACATGGAAAGTTTTGTGGGGCCTGGATGTGGAAAGGGAGCTGTGGTTTCCGTGCACAACACATGACAGCTAGAGACTGAGTGTGAACGAATGTGGCCTTTGTTGTCTTTTCCTAGCACTACCTCACACACACGCGGGGGGAGGAGGGGTGCCATTTCATGTGTGGCAGGGTGGTGACAGAATGGATGAAGGCAGCAAGTATGAATATGTACATGTGTATATGTCTGTGTATGTATATGTTGAAATGTATAGGTATGTATGTATATGTGCATGTGTGAGCGTTTATGTACATACATGTGTATGTGGGTGGGTTGGGCCCTTCTTTTGTCCGTTTCCTTGCGCTACCTTGCTAACACGGGAAACAGCAACTAAGTATGATAATAACCAGACTAGTTTACTGGGTGGCCACAGATCGCACTGTGTGTTGGGTGCACTTATTTACATAATTTACACTGCACTTGTTAGTGGTAATACCACAATTCTTTGAGATTCTTAGCTTATTTTGTTAAATTTAACCCTAGCTATAGCTTGTAAGACATATGAGAGTGTCAGTCATGTTGTCAAACGTAAACACCAGTCCATATCGATCCAAGATAAAGTAGAACTGTTGAAAAGAATAGACCATGGTATTTCCGTGCATAATCTGTGTGACATCTGTAGTATTGGTTCATCAATTGTTTATGATATAAAGAAGCAAAGGGAGAAAATACTGAAATTCTATGCAGTGGAATTCCAAGAAGCAAATGATGATGAGAAAAACTATGAGAGATGGTAAGAGTACTGAGCATGACCGAGTGATGATGGAATGACTTCGACAGCATCGGAGTGATGGAGTGGACTTGTCAGGTACCTGTATTTCATTTATTTTTTTAATTTACATTTAACATTTGTTTAATTCAAATTTCTAGCAGTCCATGGTATACTTTAGACACATGGGAGATGTATAATTAGTGGGTTACAGGTGTGCTGATGAATAATTATTACTTGACTGTGGTTGGTCTGGTAAAATGGTTTATCCAGCAAGGCTTTGGAACCCAGAGTGCTGGAAAGTTGGTGGGGTACCTTATATACTACAGGCATCAGAGAGATAGATAGATAGACAACACTATCATTGAGAATTTTTAATATAGATTTTAAGTATTGGGGGTCTGCATTACATTAATAAAGTGTGGTAGGATGCTTGAAATATAGAATAATTGCTAAAGAAGCACTTACTCTTAAAGGCACAATCACCACTAGTATCCCTGTAATAGTGCAGGAACAAGCTCTGCATATTATTAATGTCCTCTACAGGGAAAATTTTAATTGCGATATTTGTACACAGAATATTCATGCCTCATTAGACAGCTGGACTTCAAAATTTTATGTGTGATTACCATTGTTAATGTAATTCCATTTCTAAGAGTAACTTCAATATTGTGCAGAAAAGGTGTAAAATAACTTCCACGGAAGTCTTCCATTATTTTGTATGCTCGTTGGTTTTCTAAAGTTCTAATTTTAATCAGTTGTAAGCATCACTGTTATGATTTTCTGAAATATTTTAGGAATCTTATTTTTGGAAAAGTTAACATATATATCCTTGTTTCTCTTCTGATCCTAGACAAAATTAAAAATCACTGTTCATGATAGCTTAAGGTTATTATAATTTTACTTGAGGCATCTTAGAATGTTATAACATCTTATTGCTCATACCTCCAAGAATATATGTATATATGTATATGTCTGTGTATGTATATGTATGTATACATAGAAGGGGGCCCAAGTGAGAATATTTCCTTTATGGCTTAGGCCTCTGTTCTTGACGTTATCTCGCGAATGCGGGATATGGCGAATATGTGTGAAAAAAATTGAAATGTATATGTATGGATATGTGTGGGTTGAGCCATTCTTCATCTGTTTCCTTGCGCTACCTCGCTAACGCCGGAGACAGCGGTTAAGTATTATAAGGAAAAAAAAACTCAAAGAATACAAAAGCAGTACATACTGTGTATAGTACATACTTCCATGTGTTTATATCCTTAAAACATTCATGAGTAGTAATGTATATTTATCAGCATAATTTGCTTTAATACTTATAGTTTCTTTTATTTAAAGGTACTTTGATATTAGTACATTTGGTGTATGCATGATTAGCACTGTGTTCATGAAGTCCTGCCATATGTAGTTAACTATTAAATGTTACTTATGTGCAAACTTAATAGGATTAATTTTCTTGGAAAGGTTTTACTAGTTTGACTTTTTTTTTGTACATTTCATCTTTGGATTACGTTAATTATAATTTATTTTACTTATATTGTTGGTAGTTGATCTTTAGAAACATTGTTCAGTGACTGTATTCGATGGATTGGTGTATGAGGGGTTTATTGTTATGAGGTTGTAATCTTTGCTACATAATTTATTGCTGTGTAGATCCAGTACTTGAATTTACGTAGTACCCTTCTGAGTAGGCCATATTTTAGGTTTTAATTATACAAAATTTTTAGAATTAAATTTATAGTTTCCTTTCAGTACCCTTTGATTGCAATTTCTTTTTCTAAATATTAAGATTTATTGTTTATACTTGACAACATGTTCTATCTATATATCTGATGCTTGTTCCATCCTTGAACTCCCTCAAGGGGGTAGCCACTGCCAGTCTCCATAACCGGAGAACTCTAGTGCTACTTCTTAGCCTTTAGTGCCTCACCTTTAATAGGCCACTGGCAAAGGGTAAATCTAGTGTAGTGTTTGGAGAGGCTCCTACCTAATGTTGTTACTGGCTACTTGTACATAATGCTCATGCCTAATGTTCCTACCGGCTACTTCTACCTAATGCTCCTACCTACTACTTCTATCTACTGCTACTACCAATTTGGTAAAAGGCAGGGCTAGCACATAGCTCTCTCCACAAGAAAATCTAGAGTTACAAAGAATGAGCTGTGAGAGATAATTGTCATCAAGTCTTATGTGTGAGGAGAGATTGTATGTCTGTGGACAGAATGCCAGTAGTCCACATGTGGATAAGGCAAAAAGAAAAGACAGCTAGCTGGGTCAGAGGACTGCAGTTTGACAACTGCTGAAATGCAAGTCATCAAACATTCTTTTCCTCAAATTTTCTTCTGCCTGTACTTTCTTTCTACATGATCTTGCTGATACTTCATTTTGAAGTTTTTGTGTTATGAGCTGAGGTTGCCCAATTTATTGCAGTTTTTTCAGATGGGATTCCCGGGAACATAAGAGTTTTGCAAACTTCCTTCAAGGTTCAAAAAAGAGAGAGAAGTTCACACTCTATGAATGGAGCTCTTTTAACCTAAGCTTGGCCAATAGCTGCTACAGTATCATCTCTTTCCTCTTCTAAGGTGGGTTGATTTAAAACCCCCAGCCTTTCGCTGTAAATTAGCTCTTTTAATTGTAGTACCATATTTGTTGCCTTCCTCTGAACCTTCTCTATGAGCTCTTTGTATTTCTTTAGAGGCAGTTACCAAGCCAGAGAATCAATTCTACTTTTGGCCTTTTATAGGATATGAATAGCTTGTGAAACATTTCTTTATTCATACTCAAAAGCTGTTATGATATATGACATGAGTTTGTCCCATTGAATGTTCTAATGTGGGCCTCTAGTGATGGGTTAGGAAAGACGTCAACTCCAAGTCTTTCCCATGCACAGAATCCTGAAGCTTACTCCTGCTAAGTAATAATCACACTTATGCTGTCTTTCACTTTGTCTTATTCTCATTTCTTTACATTTGCTCATTATTAATTTTATCAACTATGTTTCATAACTCTGGAGTCTGTTTTGGTTTCTTGTGGACTAGTGCTAATCCTCCTCACTTTCCACTTCCCTCATGACATTTGTATCCTCTGCAAACATATTCAGGTAGGATTTTGTACCTTTAGGAAAATCATTACTCAAGAAGAGTATCGGTCCCAGAATCATACCCTGTGGCACTCTGCTAGTTACATCAATCCATTTGGAAAAGACTCCTCTAACATGCACCCTTTGCTCTTTCCCGTTAAGATAATGTGCTATCCATCATAGGAGTCCCCCCATATTCCTGCCAGGTAATCCAGCTTTTTAATCAGCCTCCCATACAATACAGTGTCAAATGCTCTTTGGATGTCCAGATATATACAATCAACCTGGCCTTCCCTTTCGTCCAGAACTGAACTCACTCTCTTGTAGAAATTGAGTTTTTTTTGTTTCTTCCTCCACATGACCACCTTTTCCTAAAACCAAGCTGTCGCTCACTTGGGAGTTTTCTACTCTGTAGAGTCATCCACTTGCTTGTAGTTACAGTTCCAATTTGAGACAATTTTGACTAGAAATTTAGTTATGGTTATTTGAAGAAATATTTGTATTGCATAACAGCAGCCATCTTGGATGGTGCTAGAGTTCACCTGACACAATTTTGAAAAGGGATAACTGAAGGGCAATCCCTGCCAAGATTAGTACGTATTGGCCTTATAGTTTCAGAGATGAAAATTTTTAAATGAATTTTTCACTTAGGACTTATTTTGCATGGTCCCAAAAACTTAAGAATGTCACGGAAAAATCTGTATAATATGCTAAACAACTCATATTCATCATCAAGATGAAGTTATGGTTATTTAAGTTGCTCTAAAGTACCAGTGACCTTCGTGGATAGTGTTTGGAGTCATTAGACAGTTTTCATAAGGGACCTCCAGAGGTGGGGACTTAAACAAGAGAGAAGTTAATAAGGCCGGATGCAGATAATTTCTCACAAGAACATAAACAGATTTCCATATGGGTTGCAGAACAAGAATAGAAATGTCAACTATTGGACTTTAACCTGAGACCTCAGCCTGAGACAGACACCTGAAGGTGTCTGTCACAGGCTGAGCGCAGATATAGACAAACATAGAAGGAGATGTTCTCTTATTTAGGGTTGTGATCTTTTGCACCTCTACAATTTGGGGAGAAAGTCTGAGCTGGAGATTGATTACAAACTGCAAGAGTAAATATACTGAAGGAAGTCAAAGGAGATTGATTACAAACTGCAAGAGTAAATATACTGAAGGAAGTCAAAGCCATCAGCACAGATTGAGAGTTGGGTGTTAAGATTACAAGCTTATGACCTTCATGTCATATGCAAGGCAAAGAAATCAGACATTGCAGGCACCTAACCTAGGTCTAAGTCCAAAATACATTATGACAAAGGAGGAGAATATGATTGTGTCCAAGCTGTCGTGGACAGCAGTGTATCGTTAGCCTTTACACGTAAGGAAGTTGAAAGTTGTTCTATGGCACACCCACCCTGAATTGAAATTGGTGAGGAGTTGTATTCCTTCTGGTGACTTGGAGGAAGTGCAAAGCGTCGTATCTGTATATATGATGGATAAATTGTGTGTGTACGGAGGTCTGGTAGTCAAAGGTATTACAATTGATATTTGTAAGGGGTTGAGAGAAAGGACCTTAAGGCAGACAGAAAAAGGATACCAAGACATCGTAAAGACAAAGTATTGATTCTGTACTGACGTGTGATAGCCCAAGATGGACAGAGATGCAGAGAAGGGATGCAGTGCATGTCATGGATACCTTGTTGTCAGGCTGATGTGGCTCCAGAACCTGTGTTGAGGGTTGTTCCACCGAGCAGGGATTGTGGAGCAGTCCTACAAGGACCGTTACCGTCTAGAGAATCTTTGCTTTTAATTGTTGCTAACTACAATAGATATTTTGAGGTCACAATAATGAAATTAACAACCAGCAATTGACTGAGAAACTACTGCCAATATACTTAAAATATGTAATACCTTACATACCTTACATACCTTACATACACATCAGATTGGGGAAGAGCAGTGTGGTTTCAGAAGTGGTAGAGGATGTGTGGATCAGGTGTTTGCTTTGAAGAATGTATGTGAGAAATACTTAGAAAAGCAAATGGATTTGTATGTAGCATTTATGGATCTGGAGAAGGCATATGATAGAGTTGATAGAGGTGCTCTGTGGAAGGTATTAAGAATATATGGTGCGGGAGGAAAGTTGTTAGAAGCAGTGACAAGTTTTTATCGAGGATGTAAGGCATGTGTACGTGTAGGAAGAGAGGAAAGTGATTGGTTCTCAGTGAATGTAGGTTTGCAGCAGGGGTGTGTGATGTCTCCATGGTTGTTTAATTTGTTTATGGATGGGGTTGTTAGGGAGGTGAATGCAAGAGTTTTGGAAAGAGGGGCAAGTATGAAGTCTGTTGGGGATGAGAGAGCTTGGGAAGTGAGTCAGTTGTTGTTCGCTGATGATACAGCGCTGGTGGCTGATTCATGTGAGAAACTGCAGAAGCTGGTGACTGAGTTTGATAAAGTGTGTGAAAGAAGAAAGTTAAGAGTAAATGTGAATAAGAGCAAGGTTATTAGGTACAGTAGGGTTGAGGGTCAAGTCAATTGGGAGGTGAGTTTGAATGGAGAAAAACTGGAGGAAGTGAAGTGTTTTAGATATCTGGGAGTGGATCTGGCAGCGGATGGAACCATGGAAGCGGAAGTGGATCATAGGGGGGGGGAGGGGGCGAAAATTCTGGGAGCCTTGAAGAATGTGTGGAAGTCGAAAACGTTATCTCGGAAAGCAAAAATGAGTATGTTTGAAGGAATAGTGGTTCCAACAATGTTGTATGGTTGCGAGGCGTGGGCTATGGATAGAGTTGTGCGCAGGAGGATGGATGTGCTGGAAATGAGATGTTTGAGGACAATATGTGGTGTGAGGTGGTTTGATCGAGTGAGTAACGTAAGGGTAAGAGAGATGTGTGGAAATAAAAAGAGCGTGGTTGAGAGAGCAGAAGAGGGTGTTTTGAAATGGTTCGGGCACATGGAGAGATGAGTGAGGAAAGATTGACCAAGAGGATATATGTGTCGGAGGTGGAGGGAACGAGGAGAAGAGGGAGACCAAATTGGAGGTGGAAAGATGGAGTGAAAAAGATTTTGTGTGATCGGGGCCTGAACATGCAGGAGGGTGAAAGGAGGGCAAGGAATAGAGTGAATTGGAGCGATGTGGTATACCGGGGTTGACGTGCTGTCAGTGGATTGAATCAAGGCATGTGAAGCGTCTGGGGTAAACCATGGAAAGCTGTGTAGGTATGTATATTTGCGTGTGTGGACGTATGTATATACATGTGTATGGGGGGGGTTTGGCCATTTCTTTCGTCTGTTTCCTTGCGCTACCTCGCAAATGCGGGAGACAGCGACAAAGTATAAAAAAAAAAAAAAAAAAAATGTAATACCTTGTATGCTGCAGACTGATAATGGGATACAGTTTGTATTGGAAGAATTCCAAGACCTCCTGAAGGAGTTTGGCACTGACCTAGACTTACACCATTGTGGCTCCAGGCAACTTAGGAATTAAAGCAGTAGAACGGGATGTTACTGAAGCCCTCTGAGTTGCTCAGGTGGAAGGCAAAGACTGGAAAAGGAAGTTACTGAACTTCCTGATCAAATAGGTCTGCTCGTCTGGCAAGCACCAATGCTACACTTTTCTATCAGATGTTTGGGAGAGAAATGAACTTGAAGCTAACAAATAAGCAAAAAACAGGATTTGATGACTGTGGAGTATGGGAACTGGTTTAAAGAGTTGGATGGCAAGACATATAGAGATGAAAAACACCATTCAACTGAAAGTACATGCCAAGCAGGTGATCATGTATTTGTGAAACAAGCCTGTCATAACAGTAGAGAATGGATGCTTTTTTTTATGGCACAACTGGGTTCTGTTTACATAACATAATTCTATAACTAACTGCTGATGTACCAAAAGTTTCCCTAAAGTAAAGCAATCAATTTTGGACTATTAAGTGTTTGACTGGATCTACCTTGACCAATATAATACACTAAATATAACACAAAGTGGGGACGAGGATAAAAATGCATGAAATTAGCGTGGACAATTTATGGAAGTTATGGAAAAATGGAAAATAAAGTGTCCACAAGGATAACAGTCAGTGTTGTCAAGTGATTTCTACAACTGGTTTGCTACAAACAGTAACGTCTCTAACTGGTCACGCAAGTGAATTTGATCCAGACATTGAATCCTGAACTGAGTACAAGGAGCGTCTGCAACATCATTTCTTGACAAATGATATAAATGATGCAGTCAAGAAGAAAAATGTTTTGATAGTAATGGTAGGACATTAGACATAAAAGTTACTGAGAAATTTATGCAAACCAAAACATTCTGAAGAACTGACTTTTGAAAAACTCTGTTAAGTATTATCTAAACATCATGAGCCAAAGCTGTCACACAGTAGCAAGATCAAAATTCCATAAGAGAATCAGGCAACCAGGAGAGAGTGTTGCCCAGTATATCCTTGAAAGAACTAACAGAGCACTGCAACTTCAGATTTGCAAGATCAAAAGTTACACGACCAGTTGATTGTAGGTATCACTGATGAACAGACTCAATCAAAACTACTAGCATTGGGCACAAGACTGGTGAGATTCTGTTGTGCAAGAAAACCTATGATTTGGTGGTGGCAACAGAGGCGACACAGAAGGACATGTCAGACATGAAACAGCCATCATCTCTGCATGCAATGACACAAGGCACACTGTTGGAGATGTGGTGAAGTTCATCATCCAGCCAGCTGTTGGGCCAGAGACGAGAGATGCTACAACTGCCAACAAGTAGACCACATCTCCCAGGACTGGACCAAAAGAAGAAAAGATGGATGGGCATTCCCTATTAACAGTTTCAAGCCTTCTTCAAACAACACACCCAAGAGATTGCCTTCACCAAGAAAAAGAAGAGTGGGAGGAGGACAACCAGTACTTAGAAAAGGACCACCAAGAGGAGGTAAAATGTATAAAGTAGAAAATCAGGAAGGAGGATTAGAAAATGATAATGGTGTTATGAAAGGTAAAGTGGACGATTCTGAATTCAATTCAGTACTATATTATAGTTGAGGAAACAGGTGTGAGGTACAACCGGAAAGTGTTCAACCATCTATAAATATACTGATTACTGAAGGGCAAGAGGTAGTTTTGGAGATAGACACTGGCTCAATTTTTACCATAATTTATGAACAAGTTTATGAGAGTCTATGTGGCAAGGTACCATCATTACAAGAGAAACTAATGGAAGATGATGTGATATTGAACTCATACACATGAGAAAGATTGAGAGTGGTTACATACCATGGTTTGGTATATGAGTTACTGTCAGTAGTAGTAGTAGTAGTAGAACGTGATGGACAAAATTTGGTAGGAACTGGTTACAAACACTCCAGACTGATTGGAAGAATTCAGTGTTTAGTGTACAGAAACAGTTGGAGAACAATCAAAAGTTTGTGAGGGATTTGAAAATGAGGTATGTTGGTGTATTTGAGAAAAGTTTGGACACATACACAGGATGTAAGGCCAAAATTTATGTAGATGCTAGTGTAAAGCCAAAATTTTTGAAAACTTGCCCACTGCATTTTTCTTTGAGAGGGGCCACAGACATAGAATTGAACAATTTAATGGCAAATGAAACATGTACACCAGTGGAAAGCTCAGAATGGACCACTCCGATAGTGGTTGTGTCCAAGCCATCCTCACAAGTTAGGATTTGTGGAAACTTTAAAGTAACGGTAAGCCTGGTGTCTAAGAAGGACACTTACCTCATTCCAAAAATAAATGACTTATTGACCAGTTAGATAGAAGGTAAGTTATTCTCAAAATTGGAACTGAATAGTACATATCAACAGATGCTATTGGATGTTACAGTATCAAGAGTGCAGCTGAAATTTTTCAGGGAGAACTGTACAATTTATTCCACACACTGTTGTATATTCAGATGATAGTTTGATCACTGGAAGTGCTGTAGCAGAACATACAGCAAACTTGACCAAGGTGGTAGAGAGATTAAATGAAAAAGATTTGAAGTTGCATTTTGACAGAAGTGAATTTTTTCAAAACGGTGCAAGTTATCTGGGACACAAAACTGATGCATGGGGCATTCATGTATTAGAAAGTGAAGTAAAAGCAATTGTGGATGCACCCATACCAACAGATGTGCAAACATTGCAATCATTCTTGAGGGGTATAAATTTTAATGGTAAAAATCTCAGAAACCTCTCTTCAGTGCTTGCATCACTGTATGTGTAGTTGAGGAAGGGGATGCAATGGCAGTAGTTGCAACCAAAAGAAGACGCATTTAAGAAAGCAAAGCAGATGTTATTGTTTAGTGAGGTTTTGGTACATTATGATACAGACAGGCCTCTTGTTTTGTCAGGTGATGCATCACAGTATGGTGTAGGGGAAGTGCCAGCACACCAAAATGAAGATGGATCAGAATAACCTATAGCTTTTGTTTCACACACACACTGCTTGATGGAGAAAAATTATGCGCAAACTTATTGTCAGAGTTTGGCAATAGTGTTTGAGGGGTGCCATTTTCATTCCTAAGTGTATGGAAGATCATTCACATTAGTCACAAAACGCAAGCCCACTGTTACACTTTTAAATGAACACAAGGCATTGTCCAATATGAGTAGTGCTAAAATTTTGTCTTTTATCAAGAATGGTTGGTCAAAAACTGCTCAGGTTCCAAAGTTTGTCATTTTATGTACATACAGATAAACTTAGTACAGATGAAGGTTGCATACTGTTGGGGAACAGGACAGTGATTCCTCCAGCACGTCAGCAAAGTGTATTAAGGGAACTGCTGCATGAGGGTCATCCAGGCATCTCCACAGCGTAGGGGATTGCTAGATCATATGTTTGGTGGCCTAATTTAGATAGGGATATTGAACAAATGGTAGAAACTTACTAGATTTGTCAAGTGAATAGAAATAAATCCTGTTTCCACCCCTTCATGTGTGGCCATACCCTGATAAGCCATGAGAGTACATGTAGATTTCACAGGACTGTTTATGGAGTATATGTATTTGGTCCTCATTGATGCCTATTCAAAGTGGTTGGCAGTAAGAATTACATGCAACTGATATTTTTATCATTCATGGGCTGTCCTTAATGTTAGTTATAATGGAAGCCAATTTACCAATTATAAATTTGGCCAATCTATGTAGGAAAACGGGATTGACTAGGTTACTTGTACTCCTTTTCACCCGAACTCTAATGGAATCTTCGAAAGAGCTATTCAAACTTCAAAAATAAGCTAAAGAAAACGAGAAAAGCAGACATGAAAACAAGGTTGTCTTCCATAGGTATTACTTTGGTTTTTGCTCCCGAGGGGCTGGCTGCCTGTGCGCCTCACCACTAGCTAGACCATGCAATACTCGGCAAGCTGCTGTGTCATATAATTACTGTGTGGCCATTGGCAACTCAAGGGTGGGCAGATTTTATAATTGCTTCTTTCCCTACACCTCGAAGCTTTGGAACTCTATGTTCTCATGTCTTTCCCAGTAACTGTGACCTGGCACATTTTAAAAAATAGGTTTTTCTCTTCCTGAAAAAATCATAATTACTTTTCCTTTTTGTTCTTGTCCCCTTTCATAATTTTCTCTATATTTCAAGTTAAACCCAGCCTTGATGTGGACTTTCATCCATGACTATAGCCTTCAACATAGAAAAAAAAAGTTTGTATTCACATATAGATGTTTACCACAGTCTGTAATTGATAATACCCTGGCAGAGTTGCTAATGGGTAGAAATCTACAGGGTCCCTTTAACCTACAGAGATCAAATTTGAAAAAAAAAATAAAAATGAAATGAACAATTTTCTGTGATATGGGCAGTTGTTTAAGGGAATTTTTGGTAAATGATGAAGTGTTTGTGGAGAAGTAAAGTAGTATGGGAGTTTGCTGGGTAACAAGAGTTGTAGTGGAAGTAACCGGAGCCCTGACATATAAGATAGAACTGTGTGATAACATAGTTGTAAGGAAACATGTTGATCAAAGGTGACTTAGAAGTGTAAAGGTGTCAGGTATGGGAGCTCTGAGAGTAGTAATCATACAGGAGTGAGGTGAGGATGGTATGAGTGACACACAGCAAGCTACAGGACAATTAAGTTCTGGGGGGAGTTGTGATTCAGGAACCTGATAAAACACTCAAGAGAGGCTAATGTCACTTTTTCAAGCCAAATAGTCTGCAATATGCAGGGAGATACCTGGAGCAAGGTCATCCTGTATGGTTCCTTCAGGAAGCCCAGTGAAAATTAATAACAGTTGTATTAAGGAGTACAAAATTGTATGTAATACATTGAAAATTGAAAAAAGAAATCCTCTGCACTTGTATATAATTTTAAGGAAGTGTAATTTCTGTCTGAAGTCTTTCAATTCTGTAATTCTGTAATACAGTAAGGAGTTGGTAAATTCAGTGATAACAAGGTACTAGTGCCATTAGACGCATTATCTTACATATTCTATTAGTTATAAATTTATGGGGGGGGGGGGAGATCAAAAACTTCTTTATCAAGGAATGAATGCTTCTCTTTAAGATCTTGCCGGGGTGTTTATAAAACATAACTATGATTGACTGCTGCTGTCACTACAAGCTTTCCCAGAGTAAAGCAATTATTTTTGGACTATTAAAGTCTTTAAAGGGAAATAGCCCTACCAATATACTACACTTATTACAAAGCCAAAGGTTGATGTGCTGACCAAATTTTGACCCACAACAAAAAGCAGGTGTCAAAATAGAAGGGGATATATCACTACGAAATAGGGAGCATAGAAATTGAGGGCACTGCAAGATGCCTATTAGCCACTGCTAGGCAGGTCCTGAGTCTGTCCACCCTACAAGCAACCGCTTGAACCCTTAAACACATCCAGCCTTTATTTAAAACTCCCTAAAGATCTAGCTTCCACGATTTGGCAGCTTGTTTCATAACTCGACTACCCTATTCCCGAATCAGTATTTACCCACATACGACCTGGATCCATTTATTTTCTAATTTAAATCCATTATGTCTTGTCCTATCTGGTTACTTTCTCCGCCTGTATTCTTCATCTTGATAAATGGCTCAGGGTTAGCAGAAATGTTGTGATATTGTTTTTGTGTTTAGTGTCTTGTGTTTTTTACCTAAAATGCAAACTTTCAGTAAAGTTGTGTTCCAATAACCTTTACAACAAACATTAATCAGAGTAGAAAACTGACGTAAGATAATCAATTGTGAATACGCAGTCATATTCAATTATATATATATATATATATATAGATATATATATATATATATATATATATATATATATATATATATATACACGAAACTTGCTCCAAAAAACACGATTAGGGCTCGCCTCAACTCACAGAAAATCTAAAACATAAATGAATTCCTTCATAGGTCATTGAACCAACATAATCGAAGTTATTTGGAAGAAAAATTTAAATAATAATAATCTCTGCAAAATACAAAGCAAAGTCCATTTCCTTTCAAAGCTGGTTATTATTCACATAACATTTTCAAAGGTTCTTATTTTGTTCGTTATTTACAGAATACTTAATAACTTTCCTAATTCAAGTCACAACAAACTTAGATCAATGTGGCCAGACATATACAACTGCCAATCAGTTTAATAGTTCACCCATATTTACCCAAATTGACTCGGTTCATAACCTTGTGTTCATCCTTAACACCAGCGCCACTATGTCACCCCTCTAACTCCCAACACTAACTCCACATATTGATCTGCCTCACAACCATAATCTTCCTCAACCATAGTATTATTCCCTTCTGGGACCCCAAGGATTATATTAGTCTCTGCTTGAACCCAGCCCGAATACTTGAGTTAACCCGACCATTGCTCATCCCCGTGAGATACTCCAGTTTAACACCGACATTCACGGTCTAGCTACACCTTGGAAGATTTTATATCACACCACAGTACTGGGTAGATCTTACCTGGCACATTTCTTCTCCCCTGGCCTCAGTGTAGCCGTCCATGACACAAGGTAGCAGGCCATCACCTGCTGTACAATTCTGGGTATTAATATCGTCCCTTGACGCAGTCACCAACACTTGGTTCCTGTCAAATATCCATAATATCCTTAAAGCCAGGAATTTCCCCATATCATTACAATCTATGACTATGCACCATATACAACACTGTGCCATAACTCAGCCACATACCTCTTTAGATAAATCCAAAATTCCACCCAAGTCGAGCGCTCATGTTAACTTTACAGTCGACCTTTGCCATTGCGCCTGCGTCACCAACTTACCAACCCGCCAGACAGGGTTCCTCCACTACACCGCAGGCACACACACACACACACACACATATATATATATATATATATATATATATATATATATATATATATATATATATATATATATATATATATATTATACCTGGGAATAGGGGAGAAAGAATACTTCCCACGTATTCCCTGCGTGTCGTAGAAGGCGACTAAAAGGGAAGGGAGCGGGGGGCTAGAAATCCTCCTTTTTTTTTTTTCTATTTTTCCATAAGAAGGAACAGAGAAGGGGGCCAGGTGAGGATATACCCTCAAAGGCCCAGTCCTCTGTTCTTAACGCTACCTCGCTAACGCGGAAAATGGCGAATAGTATGAAAGAAAAGAATACCTCGCAAACGCGGGAGACAGCGACAAAGCAAAAAAAAAAAATATATATATATAATAATATATATATATATATATATAATATATATATATATATATATATATATATATATATATATATATATATATATGTATGTATATTGATGAGGTAAAACTGAAAGTGAATGGTGAGAGATGGGTGATTATTGGTGCTCATGCAGCTGGTCATGGGAAGCAAGTGTTTTGGCAGCAACTGAGTGAGTGTGTCAGCAGCTTTGCCGCACGAGACCAGCTGGTATATGTGTTAATGTGGCAGTTTAGGGTATAATTGGTGTGCATAGGGTATTCAGTGTTGTGAATGGGAATGGTGAAGAACTTGTGGATTTTTGTGCCGAAAAAAGACTGATGATTGAGAATACCTGGCTTAAACAGATATACATGAGTATACGTATGTGGAGAGGAGAGATGGTCAAAGGGCGTTATTGGATTACGTGTTAATTGATAGGCGTGTAAAAGAGGGACTTTTGGATGTTAATGTTCTGAGAGGAGCACCTGGAGGGATGTCTGATCATTATCTTGTGGAGGCGAAGGTGAAGATTTGTAGAGGTTTTCAGAAAAGAATGTTGGGGAGAAGAGAGTGGTGAGAGTAAGTGAGCTTAGAAAGGAGACATGTGTGAAGAAGTAACAGGAGAGATTGAGTGTAGAATGGCAAAAGGTGAGAGCAAATGACGTGAGGGGATGGATGAGGAATGAGATGTATTTAGGGAAGCAGTGATGACATGTACAAAGATGTATGTGGCATGAGAAAGGTGGGAGGCAGGCAGATTAGAAAGGATAGTGAGTGGTGAGATGAAGAAATAAAGTTATAAGTGAAAGAGAGAAGAGAGGAGTTTGGACGATACTTACATGGAAGAAGTGCAAATGACTGGGAGGTGTACAAAAGAAAGCGGCAGGAGGTCAAGAGGAAGGTGCAAGGGTTCAAAAAGAGATCAAATGAGAGTTGGGGTGAGAGAGTATCATTAAACTTTAGGGAGAATAAAAAGATGCTTTGGAAGAAGGTAAATAACGCGCGAAAGACAAGAGAACAAATGGAAATATCGGTGAATGGAGCAAGAGGAGTAGTGATAACAGTGAAGTGAGGAGATTGAGTGAGTATTTTGAAGGTTTGTTGAATGTGTTTGATGATAGAGTGACAGATATGGGGTGTTTTGGTCGGGGTGGTGTGCGAAGTGATAGGGTCAGGGAGAATGGTTTGGTAAACAGAGAAGCGGTAGTGCAAGATTTGCGGAAGATGAAAGCCGGCAATGCGGCGGGTTTAGATGGTATTGCAGTGGAATTTAAGAAAGGGGGTGACTGTGTTGTTGATTGGTTGGTAAGGATATTCAGTGTATGTATGGATCATAGTGAAGTGCCTGAGGATTGGCGGAATGCATGTATAGTGCCTTTGTACAAGGGCAAAGGGGATAAAGGTGAGTGTTTCAACAGCAAACGTATAAGTCTGTTGAGTATTCCTGGGAAATTACATGGGAGGGAATTGACAGAGAGCATCAGATTGGGGAAGAGCAGTGTGGTTTCTGAAGTGGTAGAGGATGTGTGGATCAGGTGTTTGCTTTGAAGAATGTGAGAAACACTTAGAAAAACAGACGGATTTATATGTAGCATTTATGGATCTGGAGAGGGCATATGATAGAGTTGATAGAGCTGCTCTGTGGAAGGTATTAAGAGTATATGGCATGGGAGGTAAGTTGCTAGAAGCAGTGAAAAGTTCTTACCAAGGATGTAAGGCATGTGTACGAGTAGGAAGAGAGGAGAATGATTGGTTCCCAGTGAAGCTCACCTCCATCAACAGATGACCCAACATGGGCTCCTAATGTTTTCATCTTCCTCGCAGAATTCACCGTGATGCCTCATCTCCGACACCCACCTTGGACAGGACTCGCGTCGGGCATCGCCTCCGTCCGTCGCGAGCAGCAGCGGCTATTACAAGGACTCAGCAGCCACGCCCGCAGCCCACTGCTTCCCTGCCACATCTCTGGCAGCCGCGGCACAACATTCCAGAAGCCGCGATGCAGGCTACACCCACCACCTCCTACAGGAGCTCCACGGTGTCTTGGTAGCCAGGCACTACTTCCTCTGCACACCCTGCTTCAGCTTCATCTGCCGCCTCCGACCATCGCCACAGCCATCACAGGACCCCTGCCAAGCCTGTCTCGCATTACCCGACCTACCTTACTTGATCTCTTCTTCACCTGAATATAACCCAAAATCATTATACACAATAAAGGAGCGGCCATACGACTGGGCAGTACCCAGCGGGGATGTGTCAAGTTCGTCATCGGACACCTTGTAGCAACTTTAACTGGCAAATCAGCGAATTGCTCTTACTCGTAGTTAAGTGAAATCACACTCCCTGGTGCTGCCGGGTCTGGGGGGGCAACAGCGCTGCCAACCACAAAAAAAGCTACCACTTTAGTTCCATGCAATCTCTTCTTTTCTTTTTTTTTTCTTTTTTACGTGCCCAACAATTAGTATGCTACACAGCGCTATTTTTTCCCCCCTTTCAACTTTACTGCTGCGCATGGTGGTGGCCTGGTTGCTGTACGACTTGACTGGCCAAACCACCTCAGCAGCAGTGTGGACAACAATTCACTCGACAGACTTATCCCGGTGAGACATCTTGGTTCCAGTCACTGGACGTGTGTGGAGGACGTGGCTCGAAGTAAATCCCTTTACTTTTAGGGGTCTTTATATATATGTACATTTATTTATATATTTATATAAACCTCTTACAGGCAGGTTCAAGCCCGAGAGCCTTGCGTGAGTGCTGGCTATGATCGCGAACCTAACCTGGTTGTTTGAGGTTTGTATGTTCTATGAAAGTGTGCGTATATACACTTTGTTCGTATGTATACACATATATGTATATTTTTCTGCTTGAGCAGAATGGTATCGGAACGAGTGTTCACTAAGGGTCATTTCACAATGAATGCATTATGAATGGGTTCAATACCAGTATATCTTTCCTAGTTTATCTCCCTTTATGCAATAAGAATGTTCCCCTCCTCTTTAATTATTATACATTATCAAAGAACAATAAAGAAAATATATATATTTTGTTATTTTGGCAGAATTGTGGTGATTTGGGTTGGTTGTTTGAGTTTGAAGCTCGTTAACTGCCAGGGTCGCTGAGTTCCTCTTCAGGTGTTAATGTGACTGTAAGATCACATACACACCCACTAATTACGTTACCCAATTCATTCCTCTATCGTCATCTCATTTATACACACTTGTTTATATTTCGATTTCTTACATGTCTGTAGTAACAATTGTTATATCAAATGCTGGATCAGTAATACGTTTTTCGAAGGAGAGATAATTTACTTGAATATGTACTACAAATACTCAAGCTAAGAGTTAGAGCTAAATATGATCCTCTCGTCTACACAATAATGACCCACATTTGTATTTGTACGTTGTCAATAATTTGGGTTGTTTCATCCATACACATTGAGCGGTAGAAGGAATTTATATGACTGTCAGCAGGCTGAATGAACACAGTTCTAGTTAAATATATGAATTTCTTTCTTTGTTGAAACCGTATTGTGTAATTATATATATACACATTAGTCACTCGTTTAAGGAATATTCCTTATGTCCTTGATAACTATATGTCGTCAATGGCTAATGTGAATCATCAGCCTAAGATATCTTTGTGTAGCGCGAGATAATGACCTACCAGAACTCATAGGTCTCGCCTTCAACATTCCTTTAATCCGACTTCTCTGCAATCTACTACATCAGCTGGATCTCAAAAGCATTCTAGATGCTTATATTACAATAATGGATCTCAAAAGCATTTTAGATGCTTATATTACAATAATGGATCTCAAAAGCATTTTAGATGCTTATATTACAATAATGGATCTCAAAAACATTTTATATGCTTATATTACAAGAGTGGATCTCAAAAGCATTTTAGATGCTAATATTACAATAATGGACCTCAAAAACATTTTAGATGCTTATATTACAATGATGGATCTCAAAAACATTTTAGATGCTTATATTACAATAATGGATCTCAAAAACATTTTAGATGCTTATATCACAATTATATGCTATCATAATTCTTCAATTTTTGAATTCTCGTCATATTCATAGTTAATGTTTTCTTTCCTTCGAGAGCTTGCCACCATAATGGCTATGACATTTCGGAATTAAATGTTTTAACCATAAATAAAATGTTTTAAAATCGTTTCTGGTACACCAAATAAACTAGATCTTAGCCAGAACTTCTCTCAGAGAATAGTGGATGACTGGAATCAGATTTCCGGACAACAGAGTTGGCTCAAAGTGTGTTAGCCACTATGATGTGTAATCAAAATAAGGTTTGTGATATACAAAGAAAATTAACCGTGGCGCTAATATGAGCAACTTCTCTTTGATAAGTTCTAGTGATAAGTTTCACTAAGTCTGCCTCTAAGAAACTGGGTATCCTGTTTAGATGTCAAAACTTCTAAACAGTTACTCCGTATATACAAGGGACTGATTCGTCCTTGTATGGAGTACTGCTCTCATATCTGGGGTGGTTCTAGCTCGGCGACCTTACGTGACAAAATTGAGTCGAAAGGGGCCCGACGTGTTAACTCTCCCAGGCTAACTAGCATACTTGACCCCCTTACTCTACGCCTGCAATGTTGGTTCTTTTTCCCTCTTCAATAGGTAACTACATTGTTTTTTGCTCCCGAGAGCTGGCTGCCTGTGTGCCCCCCACCACTAGTTAGACCACGCAATACTCTGCAAGCTGGTGCGTCACATGATTATTGTGTGGCCGTCGGCAACTCAAGGGTGGGCCGTTTTAATACCTACTTCTTTCCTTACACGTAGAAGCTTTGGAACTCTCTACCCTCTCATGTCTTTCCTAATAGCTATGACCTGGCATATTCGAAAGACAGCTTTTTCACTTCCTCCAAAATTCGGAAATACTTCCCCTTGTCTTTTCTATTTCCATTTCATGATTCTCTATATTTCAAGCAAGACCTGGCCTTGAAGTAGAGGTGTGTCTGTGACTGGTGCCTTCATCATAAAAAAGAAAATAATGGATGCAGTCTGTGTTAGCTGACAGACCTATTCAGTCTATGTGTACTCTTGAGCATAAATTCTGCTATAACAATATCGAATTTACAATCAGTAAGCTTAAAAAGTTAACGCTATTCTCACGATGACAATTAAACTCTGTAAAGAAGACGGAGGTGGTTTATTATTACCCTAAAGAATAGTGTGTGATAATGAACCCAGCGATATCAGTGGCAAGCAGATGGTACAGTGAAAACCCAAGGTGGTGTTAGAACTTGACTCTACGTACAGTGACGAGGTAACTGGTTTCACTACCTACAGTGACGAGGTAACTGGTTTCACTACCTACAGTGACGAGGTAACTGGTTTCATTACCTACAGTGACGAGGTAACTGGTTTCACTGCCTTCCACTGTTGACCCTCCCGGCCTTCACTGTGTCAGCTGTTGTGTTATGCATCATTTCGTAATAAATAACCTTTTTATATGTTTAGAAGAAAGTTCACTGACACTGCTAGTGTACATAGAAGGAAAGGAATGATTTGAATATTAGGAAATGCGATAGTGATTGATATTAGCTTTATATCCACAAAGATAAGGTTTAACTATGACATGGTCGACCTGTCAAATAAGGGATTAGAATAATTGATTGGATATTTTGTAATGAAATTAACGTTTTATTTCGTATATTTCAAAACATTTTAGGTTTATGCTATTCAACGGCATATAAAGCCTAATATTAAAATACACAAGCTCTCTGACGTAGATTTTGACGTGTAGTTGAAATAGACATGTCTCTTGTTTTCCGATAAATTCCACAGAAATCGATCATGTAATTACTATGCAAAGTCTCTTGGAGATATAATTAAGGTAGATATGTAGACATGTAAATAGGTAATATGGAGATATGTAATTATTAGTTTTAACAACAGTGAATATGAAACATCACAAAAAGTTCAGCAGCGCCGACACCATATACCACAAAGAACATGAACATCAGATCTAAGTAAATTGTAAGAAATTTGTAGGAATTAAGGCTAGCATGAAGGAAAGGGATGATTAAAACTGATGCATTGTTAGTAAATAGTTAGAATATTTCTTTTAAGTTATTAGAAGTGTCTTAGGAGTAAAATAGAGAGGGTTTGAACTTACCTCATAGCAGACTGGTAGTGGTAAATAAAGCTGGGGTTTCTAGTGAGAAGGAACTTAAGGCAATCGAGAGAATATATAAGACAGTTCCAAAGGTCCCATTGCGTCTTCAGTGGCCAAATGGTAGCCAGAGTGACAAGGAAAGGAATAGAATTAAAAAAACATGGATATCGAGAGACAGAGAAGGTGGCGTTCTGAAAGAACCCAGATGAGCTAATCAAACTACTGACGGAGTTTAATGCTACATGGACGGTGATATATGCAGTCAACACAGTTCACTGGTAGATTGATCTGCACATGAATTTCAATGACACCCACAGTCATCTCCAAACCTAGCATCATTTTGTTAATAATGCCGTTCTAAAGTCAGCTCTTAGAGGGAGGTTAGGTGGTCATACAATTCCAGCCACTGATCATCATTGACTAACTGCGCTAAGTCAAATCACCAATTAGTTGCATGGTCCAAGGAGAAAATTTGGTCTGCCTTGGGATAATCCAGTAAATTTCACAGATTTCTGGAGAAGTTGCGTATTTCTACTAATTTTATATCTGCAAGTGTGTCAGGTTTGTATCTTTCTACACACACACTAGTATACGGAACTTAGCTCTCCATTTTTCCCATGTTGGACTATATTTATAATGATGCTAAGAGATTCCACGTCTTTTTTTTTTTTTTTTTTTTGCCAGCAGCGTTCGATAAATTTAGGAATCATGTGAAGCAAAAGAATAATCCAGATTATGTTTCACGTTAAGAGTAAATGTGAATAAGAGCAAGGTTATTAGGTACAGTAGGGTGAAGGTCAAGTCAATTGGGAGGTGAGTTTGAATGGAGAAAAACTGGAGGAAGTGAAGTGTTTTAGATATCTGGGAGTGGATCTGGCAGCGGATGGAACCATGGAAGCGGAAGTGGATCATAGGGTGGGGGAGGGGGCGAAAATTCTGGGAGCCTTGAAGAATGCGTGGAAGTCGAGAACATTTTCTCGGAAAGCAAAAATGGGTATGTTTGAAGGAATAGTGGTTCCAACAATGTTGTATGGTTGCGAGGCGTGGGCTATGGATAGAGTTGTGCGCAGGAGGATGGATGTGCTGGAAATGAGATGTTTGAGGACAATGTGTGGTGTGAGGCGGTTTGATCGAGTAAGTAACGTAAGGGTAAGAGAGATGTGTGGAAATAAAAAGAGCGTGGTTGAGAAAGCAGAAGAGGGTGTTTTGAAATGGTTTGGGCACATGGAGAGAATGAGTGAGGAAAGATTGACCAAGAGGATATATGTGTCGGAGGTGGAGGGAACGAGGAGAAGAGGGAGACCAAATTGGAGGTGGAAAGATGGAGTGAAAAAGATTTTGTGTGATCGGGGCCTGAACATGCAGGAGGGTGAAAGGAGGGCAAGGAATAGAGTGAATTGGAGCGATGTGGTATACCGGGGTTGACGTGCTGTCAGTGGATTGAATCAAGGCATGTGAAGCGTCTGGGGTAAACCATGGAAAGCTGTGTAGGTATGTATATTTGCGTGTGTGGACGTATGTATATACATGTGTATGGGTGTGGGTTGGGCCATTTCTTTCGTCTGTTTCCTTGCGCTACCTCGCAAACGCGGGAGACAGCGACAAAGTATAATAAAATAAAATAATAATAAATATGTTTCACGTAACATTATTGTTCATGGACAGATCAAGAAACTCTAGGTGTTGAAATGAACCAGTCTTCCTCTGGCCAAATATTGATGACCATTCTAATTCCTCAAGAAGCTGTATTATATTTCTGAAGAGGACCCTCAAATGAAAAAAGTTCATGGTCCTAAGAGTCCAGTATATCCGTCATTTCTGAAGCATCTACAGTATTTCTGAAACTGGTATTCAGCAAAAAAAGAGCCACAGTCGTCTACAGTTCTACATATATGCACAGTGCGAAGTAGAAATGAAGTGCAGGGGGAAAGTTACCAGAGGATAGAGTAGAAGCTTTCCTTTCCTTTACTTATCGTACAAGTAGGAATTAAGTGCAGGGGGAAAGTTACCAGAGGATAGACTAGAAGCTTTCCTTTCCTTTACTTACCGTACAAGTAGGAATGAAGTGCAGGGGGAAAGTTGCCAGAGGATAGACTAGAAGCTTTCCTTTCCTTTACTTACCGTACAAGTAGGAATGAAGTGCAGGGGGAAAGTTGCCAGAGGATTGGCTTGAAGCTTTCCTTTCCTTTACTTATCTCACAGTCGAATGTTTCCGTCTCTGGCACGTGAACAGACGCAGAGAATTGAGACGGTATGATATGTTCTTCCACTGCTAGGTGTCGAGAACAGTTGACTTATGCATCGCAAAGTCTCCTTTTTAAAGTGCCTATCTACGGTATATAGGACGAAGAAGACCACTAAGTCATCTCTGATGTGATGAAGGCACGAATTTTGGTGCGAAAAATGAAAAATTATCATGCATTGCAGATGAGTAATGACAAGGTCAAGAGATGAATTTTTTGAGGAACATTCGCAATGAGATTGTCTTCAAAATCAACGTTCCACATGCGTGGTACATGAGAATGACAAATTTAAGGACAGTACGTGATAAGTCTTCTTTTAAGTAATCGAGGCACTCAAATGAATCCTTAATAACCTTTATGGTAAAGGCAGAATCTACCGTCATTAAAAGACGTCTTCTGTTGAGTTCTGGTGTTGTATATCCGAAGCTTTTAGCTCTGAAAGATTTGTTCATTTTGACTCCAAATCTTGTTCTACCTCCTCCATGTATATTGTTCAGTATTCTAAGAAGCGTTGGTGTGGGGTTCAACACCTGGGAAATGAATTTTGTAATTAAAAACGAGTATATGTTCAGCGCCCAAAGGTGTGACAAGAGGATTTGAATAAGGAGTAATCTTAGGTCTGATGACATTCTAATTTGCCTCGCAATCTCTTGAGACTTACTTGTGTGCTTGAGGCTTTCACTAAATATAGATGGCCTTGCACGAAATACTGAACTAGCAATGGCAGACCCATTTACTGACAGCACGAGGAAAAGTATTTCACTAATAACGTGTTTTTTGTGCAACAATCTATAGTCTTGTGCTAATGTCAGGGCGAAGATGATCCCATACGAAGAATCTTAAGGACTTCTAATATATATATATATATATATATATATATATATATATATATATATATATATATATATATATATATATATATATATATACTGAGCATTACTTGTAAAGAATTTAGATATGTGGTATACTGTAAAGAGCATTTTGTACACTTAAGAATATTTTTGTCCATTGTAAGTTCCTTTTGTAAATTGTGACGTAAAAGATCATGAAAATTGTCTGGAAAATTGAGGGACGCCATATGTCTTATGTTTGCTTGTGTGTCATGTTGGCAACACTTAAAAGTTTTGGGAGTAACCCGCACTACGTTTTCGATGAACACTTCATTTAGTTAAGCAAATGCTCTCTAGACACATACTTTAGAGTTATAGCTGATATGATCCTCCTTGATATGCATTTGTTATCCTCATTTGTTAAATGTTAAGATGTTTATGGATTGATTCGTCCATACATGTCACCTTGTGGTGGGTCTTGCTTGACAGTGGGAAGGCGGCATGGTGCAGGAGCTACAGGTAAAATGACTAATTTATTCCTTTATTTGAATATTATTTACTCTGCAGTGGTACCTATACATGTTAATTACTGGATTAAGGATTATTTTGTGTGTCCATGAATATGCCTTGCAAATGGTGATGGTTTATCGCCAGCCTAATTATTTTTTTTGCATAGTCATAAATTAATTACGTCAGGAATCTTGAAATGGTTTATCATTTATGTCAAGGAATTCGTTGGTAATTGACATGCAGCTCTGGCACACACCCATACCTCATTACACAGTTTAGGATCCTTTTCTCGAAGTGTGATTTCGCACTACACGCTTTACATTTTCTTTACTTCAATAGTTGTTGTGTTGACGCGTTATTTACGGAGAAGACTTTATTTTCATGATTGCAGAAAATTTCATTTTCACCAAACGTGATATTATTACATTTTTTTTTTTATTGTAAAACTACTTATAATGATGTGCTTGTACATGATACCTGGTGACATCTATGCATTCTCCCTGACGTTTTATGGATGACTTAAATGCCCGATATATTTTCTTCGGCTCCTGGTGCCATCACCAGCTATGGCGTAAGTGGCAAAAGCGAACATCAGCAGGGCTTTTAAACTGAAGAGGGAAAACTTAAATCGTGTGACAGTAGGAGCAGTTCATTAAAAATGTCTGATAATAATAGCAGATTAAGGGTTAGCCGGATTTTTCTTATGTTCATTACCCTCCCCACAATTCATTTATTCAAATTATCAAAGACATACAAAAGTTTTATCAAAGGCACATCAGGCCAGTAATGAGTACTATGGTAATGTCATTATGGGCAGAACAGTAATGATTGTTGTCAGTGAAAAATATAGAAAGGAAGATTGAATACTGTTGTTGCATAGCTCCAAAATAATAGAAATAGAGTTTAAGGAAAATACAGATTGAATACTGTTGTTGCATAGCTCCAAAATAAATAGAAATAGAGTTTAAGGAAAATACAGATACAACATCTGAAACATTAGAATTATCATGAGATTATGGACCTCCTTTGTGTTGCACTTACTATTCCTGACTGACACATTCATAGGCTTCCTAGGATCAAGTCCATATAGGTTCAGATCTTGACTACTGTGGTCAATCCATGGTCATCCCATCTACATTCTTCCATAAGGGCTGGTTGGTAATTAGGGCGCCTGACAAGCGGAGGTATATATGAATATACTATACTTCCTGCCCCAGGAGTCCTTTCTACCTTTAGGAAACCCCTGCAGCATTTAGGAAACCAGGCACGTCCAATGGGTAAGACCATAGGTCAAAAAATGTAGTGATGGGGTTTGTTGCGTCTGTGTGTGTGTGTGTGTGTGTGTGTGTGTGTGTGTATGTGTGTATATGGAGAGAGTGCATGGCACCTGACCAGTAAATGTTCGGAGTAAATTTTCAGTTGGTGAATGCTCATATTTAGATTCATACATTACAATGCATGGCGACATATAGTGGAATGCATCAAATAACTGAAAAAGGCTTTGTAGAATGTGAACAATTCTACTGTTTACAGGACAGTCCCTTTTCTGACTTCCAAACACATTGTGCATGGATGTCAGAAAATAACGACAAGATGCCATACATATCACTCCGTTAATTTTCCAGTTGCTAATTTTGATGAAAATGTAACCATTGCATTCCTTACTGTTGATATGGAGTGTTTTTACCCCAAAATTTCTCTCAAGTTCAAAGCCCAGCCCACTTTATGAAAACATATTGATGGAGTAAGAAGTGCTACAGCTACAATCCAAACTGTATCAACTCTGGCAGTATATAGAATCCATTGGTATCATTTTTGTCACAATCTATCCACAAGAACATGAGCGTATGTAAGGGATGGATACTTTTCAGAGCTTTGGTGGGAAAGTGTGACTTGGATTTGTATGGTGTGTAGTTTCAGATGGATGTATGTTTGGTGGGGTGGTGTTTAAGACTGAGTTGGGCAGGTGATTGTAAAGTGCATGTCAGGTCATTTCACAATGAATGTGTTTTGAGTGGTATGTTCGCTGGGATGAGGCAATCTGTGAGTAGAGGCTGCCAAAGTGGTAAGCAGGAGTAGACTTTTTATTTCTGGTCAGAGGTTGGTGGTTGATTATGATTTGGGTTGGAGGAGCTTAGCCCTTTTATGAAGATTTTTTTGTTTGTAGCATGTTGAGATGGGATAGCATCAGGATGATCTTCGTTTCTTTGGGTGAATGTTTTGTTTTTGCAGTTGCAAAGTAGCTAGATATTGATCTAAGTGCTCTGTTTTGTGTGGTTTACAGTTTTTTAACTTTATTTTCAGAGAGTGGAATAGCAGAGTAGATGAATTGTTAGTAGAAGATGTTACGGGATTCTTTTTCTTGTCCAAATTTGGTGCCTTTAGTGTTTTGAGGGCATATAGTTTGTGTGTTGCTTTTTTTTTTGGATTTCATTGATGTGGGAAGTGAATGATGTGTGTGTTGTATGTGCTGCCTAGAATGGATAGTATATATTTAAAGCATGGATGAAATTGCACTGAATAGGGTATTCTAATGTCTGTTCCATCTCGGAAGAAAAATAAACAAGGCCAGCAAAATAGTTGGAAAGGTTATTCAGTGTAAATATCCATGGAGAACTACAGAAATATTTTAAAGGAAACTAGATATATGGTTGAGCCCATTCCTTGATGAACCAGGGACTGATAATTGTTTGATCTGCATGATGGGTTAGAAAAATATAACTGCATTATTCATCAAGTTTGAATGGAGAAAAACTGGAGGAAGTAAAGTGTTTTAGATATCTGGGAGTGGATCTGGCAGCGGATGGAACCATGGAAGCGGAAGTGAATCATAGGGTGGGGGAGGGGGCGAAAATCTTGGGAGCCTTGAAGAATGTGTGGAAGTCGAGAACATTATCTCGGAAAGCAAAAATGGGTATGTTTGAAGGAATAGTGGTTCCAACAATGTCGTATGGTTGCGAGGCGTGGGCTATGGATAGAGTTGTGCGCAGGAGGGTGGATGTGCTGGAAATGAGATGTTTGAGGACAATGTGTGGTGTGAGGTGGTTTGATCGAGTAAGTAATGTAAGGGTAAGAGAGATGTCTGGAAATAAAAAGAGCGTGGTTGAGAGAGCAGAAAAGGGTGTTTTGAAATGGTTTGGGCACATGGAGAGAATGAGTGAGGAAAGATTGACCAAGAGGATATATGTGTCGGAGGTGGAGGGAACGAGGAGAAGTGGGAGACCAAATTGGAGGTGGAAAGGAGTGAAAAAGATTTTGTGTGATCGGGGCCTGAACATGCAGGAGGGTGAAAGGAGGGCAAGGAATAGAGTGAATTGGATCGATGTGGTATACCGGGGTTGACGTGCTGTCACTGGATTGAATCAGGGCATGTGAAGCGTCTGGGGTAAACCATGGAACATTGTGTGGGGCCTGGATGTGGAAAGGGAGCTGTGGTTTCGGTGCATTATTGCATGACAGCTAGAGACTGAGTGTGAACGAATGGGGCCTTTGTTGTCTTTTCCTAGTGCTACCTCGCACACATGAGGGGGGAGGGGGATGGTATTCCATGTGTGGCGAGGTGGCGATGGGAATGAATAAAGGCAGACAGTGTGAATTGTGTGCATGGGTATATATGTATGTGTCTATGTGTGTATATATATGTGTACATTGAGATGTATAGGTATGTATATTTGCGTGTGTGGACGTGTGTGTATATACATTGTGTATGGGGGTGGGTTGGGCCATTTCTTTCGTCTGTTTCCTTGCGCTACCTCGCAAACGCGGGAGACAGCGACAAAGCAAAATAAAAAAAAAAATAAAATATTCATCAAGCAAGAAATGCAATGAGCACCATACACTGGCTCTACCATACCATTTTAGCTAAATTTTGGTTTAGAATTCATGGATAGTCTTCTTATTCAGTTCTCCACAGAGCACACTACCATTCCAAACCAAATTCTTGATATTCTAAAGTTATTGCCAATGCCCCTTTACTAGAACGTTACTAACACTTTTCTCCAAATACTAAAATGTCCGCAAAAGAATGCTTCCAAACATCACTGCCCAGTAAAGAATACTCCCCAGATAATGAGGTGGTTTACAAAAGATATTAATCATTGCTACAACAACTATGAACAACCATTTTCTGAGATTATTTAAGAAACAGGAAAATGAAAAAAATTAAAAAATTTCTATTGATATTGAACACACAAACAGTAACATAGTAAGAAGGATTACACCTGACACACAGAATCATGAGAAAATCTATTTATCACTAATCTCAGCTGTTACCATAACAGTTCAAAATTACAGACATTACCCATGAGGGGCTATGGAGTCATATACAAGACTATTTACAAAGGTTCACATACACGGTATGTTTCATAAAATGTTCACATCAGAGGAACCTTAAACAGACTCTATAATAAACTATGTAACTTACAACAAATACATTATACTAAAAATCTCTGAAATGTAATATATAACCGAGTCATGATAACTAAATGCTCTTGGTTACCTCTAATCTGTTAATGAGTGACTAGCACTACACTTGTGCTTACAAGTAAACCTTTGCCTCAAAATACAGGACTAACAATGAAAACAATATTGGTATTAAATTTTGATGATCATAGTCAATGGATAGACTTCAGAAATTCAGAATTGTTAACTTGGCTACTGAATGTTACCTCTACCTGAACACTAGGGTATTTGAAACATGGGTGTATTATTAACTCCACACAGCACTGGTTACTTCTTTTAAAAGTATAATATTAACATTTAACATAATCATCATTGGTATGTTTTCTCAAATGTTCACAGAAACTGAATATTCAAACTGGGAATAAATGAGAAAATGCATCAGTGGTGTTTTATTCTTAACATGAATGTGCATTACTCTTCCTTCTTCCTCATATTCCTTCAGTTATGAGAGAGGGGAAAATCCATCCCAAACATAACGCAGAAAAATCATATTTCAGCGAGTCTTACTGCTGTGGTTTTCAGTTACTACTTACACATTTCCATGATACTTGACATCTTTGTTCTCAGATATTCCAGATGTTGTATCAGGTCAACCATCAGATAAATTCCATTAGCTTTAAATGGCAAAATGAAATTGTCTAAGCTCACTCCAGTAATCCATAGCTACAAGCTTATGGGAATTACTTCATCAAACTCTGTGCCTTTAAGTCATGGAACTACATTGTGCAGATGGTCACATGGTAACTACTAAATAATTGGGAAGTAACTAACATTTTGACAAAGAGATATAAAAACTACTTTCAAATTAATAAAAACAACAATGCCCAATAAACAAAGAACAATAATGCACTCCCGATGTGTATGTCATGTAATGTACTCCTGATGTGTATGTCATAAGCCACATTAGTGTTTAATACCAAATTCTTCTGAATTTCAAAAGAAAGGTTCTTTACAAAGTATGATATGATTAATCAATATGTTGTTAGAAATGGGAAAAATTTGAGGTCACTGACTTCTTCATCAAGATCATTGTTACTATAAAGTAAGATGGAAAACAAAACTTCATCAAGATCATTGTTACAATAAAGTAAGATGGAAAACAAAATCTACCCGAATAAGTGATGCAAAATCTAGCCAACTCTAAGTACAAGCAATGCAAGTTTGAGGTTGTTAGATTTTAATTAAACATTCACTTTCCATAATCAGATGAACACTTAAACCATGTTGACAAAGTATAGTACAAAAGATAAACAAGAAATTTCAAACTTCACTTCCCACTATATTAAATTACTTGCTCAGTATTCTATAATTTGCTCAGTATGTAAGTTTTCAAGTATGAAAAACTCTCTCTATGGTGATGTCCTGCAAGCCATGATAGATATCTCTCGACCCTCTGTCTAACTGGTGAGGTACATGCCTTTCATCCATAATTAATCATTGGTTGGCTTGTTGATGGCATGACTCAGCCCAGGTCTACCTTTACCCACAATATTAATATCAGAATACCGATGTCAACCTGACTGTAATGACCAACAGTGACACAAAGATTTTACTAGAGGGGAAAGGAAAGGTGGGAAACACAATCATAAAAATGCTCTCCACACACCACCCCAGAGAGTTTTTCATACTTCAAAACAAAATTTTCCCCCCATGTTAGTTTGTTCCACAACCTAAGAAAGTGCATTGACATAAAAAAGGAGTGTTAGAGAAAAACTTCACCAAAAAGGCCAAGCAATTAAAAAACACTACCCTAACCCTTAAATTGCTATGATTATCAATCAATGATGTATGAAACTTTGACCAAAAGATGCCAAAAAAAATACGCTCTTCTGTAAAGATTCTCAAATTTGTTTACATGAAAAGCTTTGCCCAGCCAGTGATTATTTTTTTGGTCCTGTCCTTCATAGGGCCCTAGTCCCCCATCTTTTCATGACACAGCAATTGGCAAAGTGTCAGACTGCCAGTTAAGTGGGCCAGGTGATTCAACCCATCTACTGTCATGGTAGGTTGACCTTCATCCACATATTGCCCCCAACACTACTAACCTTGCAAGAAAATTAGTCACTATGAAAAGGGAAAACTCCTTTCCACTTTAATCAGGCTAAGGGAGCCTCTTACCTGACAGATATCATTCAAAGTGAATGGAAACAGAATCCTAACAGTACAGGCTTGACTGACCGATGCTTGACCCCAGATAACAATTGTCACTTTGAGACAACAGCCTCCTAGTCCCTACCACTATGTAAGGGGCCAATCAATTGAAAGATTCCATAGGGAAGAAAAACAATTGGACAAGACAGGGTTGAGTGCATAGGTTCAAATCTTGGTTGCAGAAGTCTGTCCACAGTCAACCCAACTGTTCATCTACCCCTAGGGGTTGGTTGGAACAGTGGGTACTGGCTCAGGCTAAGGTAATATATATATATATATATATATATATATATATATATATATATATATATATATATATAATGGGAAGGCCTTGGTTAGGGCCTCGGCTGCCTGTGCTGTCTCTGCTAAAAAAAAAAGCCACACAATCATTGGAGAAGCTGACAGGTGATAATTATGCTGGAGAGCTTATATATAGTAAATAGCCAGACAGTAAACCTTCTTATCTGTGTTTGGATGGAAGAAGCTGGAAAGCCTCACCTGGCCACTGTCATGTTCAAGAAATAATGAGGTGCCTCTTAACTGAAAACCTGGGGATTATGATGTCAGCACTCAATGGAGGTTGTTGATTGTTCAGAGGGTGAAACTGGGCAAAGCTATGCTGTTAAGCACCTAGGAAATCATTAATGAAGGGTGAGAGGCATGTGCCTCACCAGTAAAATAGGAGATTAAGAGGTTTCTTGCCCCCAGAGGTCTGAATTGTATCTCATGGACTGAGACGCTAAACAACCCAGAAGAGAAATACAGGTGAACTTTTACATACAAATTGTTCTCAAGTATAAGAAGTGTGTAAAGGAAAAGAATGGCCATTTTTCTCTTTTGAAAAATCCCTTTTAGTAAAAATGATCTACAAGAATTCATTAAAATATCTAATTTTTAACATTAATAAGGCAGATAATGAATGTACAGTGCTTGTCAAAGGAAGAAAAATCATGTTTTGTAAATGATCTATCTCTGTCTCTTAATGTAAAACATGTTTTGTGAGTGATTTATCTGTCTCTGTTTCCCACTGTCCATCATAATGCAATTTTTTTGCTCTTACTCTGATTGTTAATAGAGCCATGAAGTTATTCCATCACCATTAGAAAAAGCATAAAGGAAATACTACAGGTGATCAGAGTGTACTTCATAACACCATTCTTACATTTTAAGTGCATTAAACTTGAAAATATTTAAATACTGAATGTGCATTGGTCTATTACTTACAATATATAATCTTTTTAATAAAAATGCCAAAATCTTATGCTTATATACATGAGAAAACCAAACTGTACACATTCTTTACCACTGATTTTGTACATGGTGTGAAAATGGTAGTGGTATACACTGCACAGTCAGGAAAATAGAAAACATTAAGAAAAATATCTCTTGCACATAGATATTCTCAATCTTCATTATCCTGCAACATGATTATAAAGCACATGCAAGATGATGAAGACTTTCATCATTTATCATTCTATCAATTCAAACAATGACAACTGTCTCTCATTTTCAAGATGAAGATATTGTACATTTTACTAGTAATTACGAAAAGACATTTCATGTATATGCAATCAAGAACAGCAACCAAAAATGTCTATGGAAATTACATAATCAGGTTCATCTACTGCAAACTGTTCTGTAGAACAAGGAGTCTGTGCATAATTACTACAATGTAACAAGATTCAAAACAGGCATATACATACATATATACAGTTGAGTTAATACATCACGAACTGACACAAACTGTTATGTTACATATGTAACTTGTATAAAAGAGTGAAAAGGTACACACAAGATTAATAGTCATATATTAGCAAACAATATACTGTACAGTAAACAGAAAATATAAAACTGTTCACACAATATTTGTATTTTCTTAACAATTGTGTGTGTGCGATTACTATTTGATTACCATTTATATATTACAAGAAAGGTTTACAGTCATATTGTTTCATCTCTTAGACTTGCTAAAATGTTTTAACCTTATGTATACCCACATATACACACCCGAAGTGTTACCGAACACCACTTGCTTGAGGTTACACTGCATGTGAAAAGTCACCTTTGGTGAGGCGGCATCATTGGGGGCACAGTCTTGTCACAGAACTTTTCACTTCAAAAGAGTCCACATTTCCTTGCTGCTGGAAGTAGTGCAGCCTTGGGCTTCAGGAGCCTCTGAAAAGATGTCCTGGTTAACACCAGCACTCTTAGAAAGAAGTCCTGAGGTAATTATTAATGAAATAATATACAGCCCCAGCTTACACTTCATATGCATTCATCAACCAATCCTAAGGGGAGGGTGAACCGCTGAGTTAGCTGTGAACAAGCTGCCTTGTCCAGTATTTGAACGTGGGCCTGTTAAGATTGGTAGGGTGCATTGCTAATCACTGTGTGTGTATTGAAGGTCTGGTCCAGAGAACATGGAGAAGGTTGCAGAACCTTGGGATCAGGTGTGAAGTGAATACTTCGCTTTACAAAACTACGTCTTACAACCTTTTCAGTGCTTTTGATCTTGGTAGAAGCAAGCATAGTAGGGTGCTATTGTCCTCATTCAAAGTAATATGCTTTCCCCACTACAAGATGAATTCCACATTTGCTTTAGGCTCTGTTATCTGGCCCTAGATGGTAACCAAAACAAATAACAAGTCTTTGGAGCTGCCTAGTGACTTGAGTAACCCATAGGTGACAATGGTGGGTGGTTGTGTGCGCTAGTCGTACTCATTGCTGCCCCTATTCCTATGCCCCTACCACTTTAATTAGGAATAACCAATTCAATAAGTATTTTTCCATATAAGAGAGCTTAATTCTTAATTTATAATAAAAAATGTAAGTTTTGAAAAATGTTAAACTTTTCATATTATGGCAGCGTCCTGTGAGCATGAGATACAGTCTTTAGGATATGTGAGCCAGGATTTTTCTAACTCATGTTTTCTGGTGAAGAGGCACTAGCTTTCATTCACCCCTTTTGAAACACTCAACAATGGTCATAGCCAACCGATCTTTCAGGTGGCCCACCCTTTGTCAGTCAGCGACTGCGACCAGGCTGATGTCATCAACCCACTCGCTTCTAGTTGCTCAGAACTCGCAGTTTGTTGGCCATGGGTGCCAATCTAGAGGTGGTCATAGATGGCAAAGAAAAAAAGATTTGACCAAAGAAGTTGGGGGAAAATGTTCATGGAGCTGCCTTGGAAAGAAAAAGATTTTCAGTTTTCAAAACCTGGTTTCTCTCCTTTGTGGTTTATCCCATAAGGATGTATTCTAAAGCCTTGGTTGAGACAATAAGTTGATTTTTCTTAATGGAAAAATATTTCTTGCCAAGAGGGGTTTCACAGTTCTAAGGTGCACACATAAATGATCCCTCTGTAATCTCTGGTGGTCCAAAAGATCTTGAAAAGATTTAACTAGGCTTGAGGTTTAATGAAGTCTTCCAAGGGTGAATAACAATAAGGCTGTTTCTACATTTAACCCTTTAGATCTTGGCTATAAATTTGGTGGGTAGGTTTATCTTAATGCATATGAGACTACCACTGAGGATGAGAACATTCTTGCATCTAGACATAGTGTGTAATTCACAGACTTTCCTATAGTGCATGTCATATTAATAACACTAAAAAACTTGGCAATAGTAGCACAATTCACAAACATTCCTATAGTGCATGTCATATTAATAACACTAAAAAACTTGGTAATAGTAGCACTTGTGGAGGGCACCCTTATAAAAGGGATTAATGTTACTAGCCTTGTTCTTATGATAAATACTAAAGGAGAACTCTAAACATAAGGTTTTGGTTGCTTCTGAGACGTCAAATTCTTCAAGGAAAGATGGAAATGTTTTTCAGACCAATTGGTACTGTCTCTGAGTAGAAGGGTGAATGTTATGTAAATGGTCATCTGTTAGGCACTCTCCAGTAGAAGTGTTAGGGAAAATCCCAAAGTGTAATGAACAGAATCCAGGACTTTGAAGTTGGAGTCCTGCAATAAAGCTGAGATTGTTTAGAAGAAATAAAGGTATTGGCCAAGGCTTATAGCATAGGTGGAGTCTCAGGCACCAAGGTTGTTTGTAGTATTGGTACACCACCGAATTTCCGGCAACTGATGGTTCAGCACGTCCTTTAGTCCGGACAAAATTACGTGAGGGAACTAGAAATTACCGCGGCCACCAGACTAGTTTACCGAGTGGCTACAGATGGTGTTAACTGTAGGGTGCACTTATATACATTCTTTACACTACACTTGTTGGTGGTGATAACGCAATTCTGTGACATTCTTAGCTTATTTTGCTTAAATTTAACCCTAACTTTGGCTTCGAAGACATATGAGTCAGTCATGGTGTCAAACGTAAACACCAGTCCATATTGATCCAAGATAAAGTAAAACTAATGAAAAAATGGACTGTGGTGTTTCAGTGCATAGGCTAGGGGACATCTATAGTATTGGTTTATCGACTGTTTAAGATATAAAGAAGCAAAGGGAGAAAATATTGAAATTCTACGCAGACAGCAATTCCAAGAAGCAAATGACGATTAAAAAACTATGAAAGATGGTAAGAGTACTGAGCACGATCAAGTGATGATGGAATGGTTTCAAAAGTATCGGAGTAATGGAGTGGACTTGTCAAGTACCATAATAATGGACCAGACTAAGATGTTCCATGAAGAACTTAAATTACAACGTGAGTGTGACTATAGTGAAGGATGGCTTTAAAGATTCAAGGAGCATCATGGAATATCCATGAATAAACTGTGCGGTGAAAAATGGTCTACAAACCACGAAGGAGCTGCCGAGTATGTGAATGAATTTGTGAAACTCGTAGCTGACGAGCACCTCAGTCCTGAGCAGGTGTATAATGAAGACGGAACTGCTTTATTCTGGTGATGCACACCAAGGAAAACACTAACAACAGAAGACGAAGAAGACCCCACAGAATTCAAACAATCTAAGGACAGACTTACCATCTTAGGGTGTTCAAACATTTAATATTTGTTTAATTTGAATTTCCAGCAGTCTATGGTATATTTTAGACACATGGGAGATGTATAATTAGTGGGTTAGAGGTGTGTTAATGAATTATTATTATGTGACCACAGTTGGTCCGGCAAAATGGTTAATCCGACAAGGCTTTGGAACCAAGAGTGCCGGAAAATTGGTGGTATACCTGTGCTTAGGAGTTACCAGCAGGACTAAACCCTGATAACCAGCTAGTTTCAAAACACTTCTTATTAGATGAACTGAGGGAAAAAAGATCATTCTGGTTCCATTAATACTAATCGAAGGACAAAACATCTACCGCACCTAACCCCATGTCTAAAACTGAAGAACTGTATAAGGAGTGCTTTAGTTTTGGTGGCAAGGAGATCCACTTAAGGTGCTACTCATGAAAAGGGGTTCCAATTGAAAGTCTCCTTCCCTATTGACATTTCTGTTGACAATGTATCTGAACTTGATCAGGCATCTGTCCAGACATTGCATAGTCCTTGAAAATAAGAGCCTTTAAGAAAAAGGCCCTTGGACAACCAGGCAGAGGATCTTTTTACTAACCTTAAGGGAGGCGCGGATTTGTCCATCAAAACTGAAATTCTATGCACAACCCTCAGGATGTTTTGGGAGATGAAAAACCGTGGGATCAACAGCTCCTTTATGTTGATACAATGGGACTTTTATACCTCTCTCATGAGATCATCGGCTCCTTTATGTTGATACAATGGGACTTTTATACCTCTCTCATGAGATCAACAGCTCCTTTATGTTGATATGATGGGACTTTTATACCTCTTTCCAAGGGCCTTCATCTACATGAGCACCTGAAGAACAGAAGCACCATCCTTGATTCTATATATCCATTCAGACCATCAGAGGAGTCACTGGAGGCCTCAAAGGTATGGGTTTTTGGAGGTTCTATATGGTGGTCCATCAAACTAAAGATTAAGGAAGATCCTGGGGAAGTGCTTTTGGAAGATCTCTGTTTGCTGTAAGAAAATTAGTTTACCTTGAAGCAATCCTCTTTTAGCCTGGAGCCTTGCTGTGTCAGTAGTTGATGCCAAGATACTGGGACCTTAAGGCAACTGCAGAACTTGTGTAATCCCAAGCTTTTTCCTTGGAGGGACAAAGAGTGCCAGTCTAAGTGTTCTAGTCCGTCCATGTTGATAGTAAAAGCCTGTGTGTTCAGGACTTGAAGCCTGTATCTGATGCATTCCTCCTCTGAAGTTAAATCACTTACAAGTTGTTCAGATAAATCAAAACTACCACTTTGGAGAATGTTGGTTTTGGGCCAAATTTACTTGGGAAAGAAATTTGTAGGGTTATGCATAAAACCAAATGGCATCACCTTCAACTGCAAGGCTGTGCTCCAGTTCTGAATGCCAAAAACTCTTATTCTAGGATTTACTGGAATGTGCCAGCAGGTATCTTTCAAGTTTTTTAGCTGTATGGTCCAGCGGATGCACTGAAAGATGGTTATTGTGAACTTGTGCTTCAGTTTGTGGGTGTTCAGAAAGGTGGATCCAGAATCATTCTTTTTCCATTTGATTCACTCTTTTGGATGGAAAAAACAGTTGTTGATAAATGTTGGTACCACTGCAGGCTCTATGGTATCACTATCCATCATTTCTACAGTGTATTCCTGTAACAGTTGAGTGTGTATTTGGACTAAACCTTTCCTTGACTCGGGTTGCTGGGATTTCCAACTCCACCTGAGACCTCTGTTTTACATTAGATACACCCAACTTTTAAACTTCCCAAAATCATATAAGTACTGGAGATGACCTCCCATCTGGCAATGAGATATTTCAGGGTAAGCCTTCCTGACAACCCATCTCAATGGCCTCAAAAGGGCTGCCTTCAAAGGGCAAATCTGCATGTGGAAGCATTGGACAGATGCTATAATGGTCTTTTTATTCCGAGAGGAAAATGTAAGGTGTGGTGTTGCCTTCCTGAACTGTTCCTTTTAAGAGAAGGAATAACAAAGCTCCAAACTCACTGTTTCCTTCCTGTACTTTCCTTCAAAGAAAAGGGGTCAATAACAATAGTTTTCTTCACGGTGACAGGATTAGAAGATCTAGCTTTAAGAGGCTTCTGAATAGCCTCATTGAAAAAGGGAGTAACAGAAGATGAGGATTGCAATAACTCTAACTGCATTCACCTACTATGAGAGGCCACTAACTGCATTCACCTACAACAAGAGGCCATGGCCTGTTGACTGCACTTGCTCTGTAGTTAAGGTATCAGAGATTATATAAAAGTTCCTCTGCTAGAAATGAAAGCTGTTTTAGGTATGCCTAAGACTCTCCCAGTGAGTTCCAGTTTAATTGAATGCTATGTCAGAGAAGGACAGGATTCACAAAGGGCAGAGATATCTGCAGAGAGTTTAAGTAGATTCCAGAATGATATGAAGGAAGAAAGATGAATTACACAAGGACGTTAAGCATCTCCAAATCCTATTTGACATGGCAAGTCCTGGAAAGATTCTCTTCAGCCTAAAAAAGAGGGGCTCTGTCCTCCCTCATGTGTATGCAGCCACTCTGGAGAAAGTCCAAGACATTGCTTTGGAAATGCTAAAGTTCAAGTCTGATTTTTGGTTGAGGAGAGACTCTACATCCTTAGGGTATTGGAACATGCAGGGACTAGCTAGAAAATACTCCAGGGGAAACTGGCTGTCTGGAGGGCTAAAGAGTATCCTCCTCCCCAAAAGTAGTATTGATGGCAGTGGGGACACCTGAAATATCAGTAAAAAATATTGAGATGAGCTGTTTTGCCTCTGTGACTGTTCAGTTTTCCTCCAAGCAGAAGGGTGCTGTAGTGAAAATTTTGAAAGCATCCAAAAACCAAACCCTCTGAACTGACATCCATTTTCTATGAACCTTCATGCAGCAAGTAGCTAGGACTGACCATCAACATTTTTGAAGAGTTGAGGTTCTACCCATGGTCTTTAAAACAGACTCTACTGAAGCTACCTCATTATATAAAGCCTTCAACTCAAAAGATATTCGACCACAAGGTCACGGAAGGAACCTATTGCTTGTGTGGACCTGGTAGACGTTCTTGACTAATGGGAGGGTGCTAGAAAATTTGTCTGATTGAAGGAAGGGGGGAGTGCACTACATCGGCAGAGCCCTGTGGCTGTAAGGTGGGATCCCAATTAAATATAAAGTTGTTAAAGTGAACTAGAGCCAACAGGAGGTCCTTTACATTGGTAAATGATTTGAAAAGCCTATGCATTTAGAGTGAGGAGCACCAACTGCAGAATGATCATTACAAACCTGTAGAGGGAAGGGCCACCATGTATCCAGAATGGAGCAGGCTTTGTTGACCTAGTAAGTTGCAGAGAGGGAGAAGGTCTTGGAGCATCCTCAAACAGGTGAGACACCTGACATTCCACACCCAGGGCACAGTGTAAAATGTCCATCAATCCACAAGAAAAGTAAGACCACCCAATTTTGTTCATGTTTCAAAGGATGGGCTCTCACTAGAACAGCCCTTTTTTCCAACAGGTCAAACGGATGAAGCATTGTTCAATTATGCTACTAGGAGTAGATGTGCCACCCAGGGGCAAAGAAGCATTTGGAAGAAGTGTAGTTGCCATGATAAACACACTTAACATGGATGTCATAAGTCTTAACATAACCCTCACAGTTGGCAATACTTAACAGTTTAACCTTGGCTACAAATGAAGTGTGATCTAAAGGGATGGTAAGGGAGAAAATCTGAAGGCTACGTTAAGGCAGAACAGAACACTGCTAAGCCCACCTACCTCCCCTTGGTTACCAAACTCCTGTTTAAGCTAATGGGTAGGTAACTTTTTTTTTTTAATAAAAAATGAGTTGGAAAAAAAAGCAAGACTAGTTCAGGAAACTTCCATGGCAAGAAGCAATTGAGATGTGCAAGCCTAAATCAAATAAAAATCTTCAAGGGTGGAGGAAAATGGAGTATCTCAAACCTATTCATGAAGCTCCTTTGCATGTATCAACTAGGCATGTGATACATGATACGGGACCTGAACTGGGAGAGAGAACCATGAATGTTAAACCATTTCTTCCTAAGCATCTTGGCATGCAGTGGTAGGCTTCTCAAGACACAGGACAGAAGGAAGCTCAGTTCATCACCATATCTCTCAAACTTTCGTAGACAAGATCCCATCAATGATATTGGTAATAATGATCAGTTTATTGAATTTTGGCAGCCTTTTGTTTGAAAATACATGATTATTAAAGAACTGGGAGGATATAATAGTAACAAATTAATCACAGGGCAACTTAAAGTCAAGCTGAACACTTCTACACTCTGGATAAGCATATGAATGAGATTTATCCACATAGTCAAAGTGGTAGATATGCAGGAAGTTTTACAAAGCAAATTGTATGATTTAAATATCATGAATCTAGCGGAGATTAGTTGATCATTAAAGGATGAGTAGTTTGATGTTAAGTAAGAGTAATATTGTAGTTGACATACATTATGTAGTTATTGGTGAACATTAAGTGATGAATGGTTTCACTTTAGTTGAGTTTCAGTAATGTAGTAGCTGATGTACACATAACTAAGAGGAAACTAAGCTATTTGCTTACTTTGCTGTGCACTTATTTATAGATTGTTTTTAATGTTCACAATGGTACGTATAGGACTATTCTTGTATCTTTCTGTGTGATCACTGGTTGGTACAAGGTGATTGTGATGACGAACAGCAGTCAGAGGAGGTAGGGTATCAGGAGAAAGGTTTTGGTGATGGGGGTGTGTTTAGCAGTTTATTGGCAAACTGCCATGTGAGTTGTTGGAGAGGGTGGGCAAGTTCTGTGAGATGAAGGCCTCTTGGTAAGTGGTGTAAGATAGGGCTGGAATGATTCAGCAAGCTCTTTTCTGCACTCGTTGCAGCTGGTCCTGTTTAGCTGTAAGGGTGGAGGACCCTGCTGGAGAGGTAAAGGCAATCTTAGGTAAAATGAATATGATAAGGACACTCTTAAACTCACATGGTTGAGTCTTGTGTGAATACAAAGATCCAATCAGGTGTAATCCAATTATCCAGCTGGGGAGGTAGTTCAGGTCGAGAGTTGACCTCTGGTGACTAGAGAGCACCCATCTCAACTTTGTAAAGGCTGGCCATGACCTAAATTTCTCTAGTTTGTTATTGTTACACCACCTAAGGTGAGGGACTTTCCCATTATGTGTATGGCATATCTAAATATAGGTTTTTTCATGAATCCCTCAGTGTTGACTAGGGGATACCTTACAGCAGCAAGATTCTCACAATAAACTAGGTACTTCAGATATATGGACCAAGGGACTACCTCTCATGGTATAATGAGTGAGACAGACAAACTCCATAACCAAGACTGAAATGTTAACCTCATGTTCAACAGCACTAGGTGGGCCTAAACTACCTTTTGCTTTGCTTCCTGTCTTGAGTTTCCAACAAGACATAGGGTTACGAGAGATGATCTCAATTTTGCACTGAGAAAAGCCCAAAAAAATGTAGGAAAATTACAGCCAAATGTGTCACAGTAAAAAGCTCTTCTCTTTAAACCCCCATTTTCAGAAAGACCCTTTGATCTTACTGGGGATAAACTCAAGTTTTAAATCCCTTAGGATGGCCTGGTGCCCCAGCATATGGCTATGTGGTTATAGGTCTTATCAGTTATATCATGAGCCAGTAGATCAATCTGCCCAACCATTACATGGGCAGTGGAGCTTTTCCCTTCACAAGTTCCTTTCATTAAAGTTACTGAGTCTACATTTCCATAAAAAAGGCACCCCTTCTCCCATGGAACCAAATTATGGGAGTTACTAGTTTACCAAATATCATCTGAGGGTGGTTTAACTGAATCCAGGAGTGAGGAGGCACAAACCAGCTGATATCCATCCCTGGGTTGGAATAATCTATGGTTCGTACCAGGATCGCCACTATGTGCCATAGCAATAGCATTCTAGTATTCTCTGGTGCAGCTTTCCCTCTGTGGGCCTTATGCAGTTAAAGACTCAAAAAGGGACCAGAAAACAACCAAAACACGGGAAAGGGAATACACTCAGAGGGAAGTGGGGGAGGTGGAGAGACAACACCACTGACATGATGACAACCACCATTCACTTTTATGATCCTACTGTTACTGTATAATGCCACTTGACCCTTACATTGCAGTTATGAGAAAACCTAGTTACCATTGTATATGCAAAAAACACACTAAAAACTCTTAAACACATCATATATTCATATAATATTTAAGATATGCATGCAGAAGTATGAAAAATGAAAAAATAAATCCTCTATCTACCTTTGTTCTGCTGTGGCAGATTGTTGAAGTGAGTGTCTTGGGGCCGCCCAGCTGAGCACCTTGGTGCGTAGTAGGGTAGGAGTGACAGGAGTGAGTGGTGCCTTGCAAGGGAGGAAGGAGTGAAGAATGAGTGGGGTACTGAACTTGGTGCACAATTTTCAAAAATGGTGGCATGAATTTTTTGTTTCAGGTGATGTATGTGATGTTGCAGTTGATCATGTACTAACAAATGATACATGTCACAGTTAGGATATCTAAACAATTGAAAAAATGAGTGACTGACATAAAAGCGTAAGCAAGTTTGTCTAAGGATAACTATAAAGTTTCACAAACACTCAACTTTGCATAGGACTTCTCCCACACACCACCTGTAACACCATGGGAAGAAGGTGTATTGACAAGTATGTCACAGGTAGGATATCCATACTCTAGAGAAAGTGTGTAAATGACATGAAGAGAGTAAAAAAGTTTATCTAGGAATTACTGTAAAACTTTTGCTAAACTCACACTTCTTTGGAAAAGTCTCTCCTTGCTTACCACTTGTACTATGGGAAGTAGATGGTACCAGGTTACTTAGAGATGGCACATTATGTAAGTCTTCCATGCCGAGAGAAATGCTACTTAGGGCCTGGGTTATGTGTGGATAGTGTAAGGAAGTGTATAAGGACATGTGATATGGTTTATGAATGATAATATTAGCAAGCAAAGTAATACAGTGGTGCAGAAATCATCTCTCATGATGTATACAGCAGTTGATATAGTGCCAACAAATGATATATGGTGCAATTTACACAAAGTCCATTGGTCGTACCAACAAACCTACTGCCAAAATTCGTCTAAAATTGCTGTATTTACATCACTAAAAGACTGTCATTTAGAATTTTTCCCTCAAATTGAAGGCTCCAGTCATGTACAGAAGTTCACATCAAGGCCGGGCCTTAATTGAACATAGAGAGAATTATGAAAGGGAAAAAACAAAGACAAGGGAAAGTATTCATGAATTTTGGAGAAAGGGAAAACCCTGTCTTAAAATGTGCCTAGAGTATATAGGGATAACCAGATACACGAACAGACATGCATGTAATACTGTAAAACACAATATATAAATATAAATGTTCTCAAAACAGTATGTTAATATTAGTACAGCATTTAATTTAATCTGTAGAAGGAAAGAAAAGGATAGTGATACATGAAATTGTTTGCTGACATCAGCAGTATTCAGTTGGTCTTGAAAGAACACAAACCCAGAAAAACGTGTGTGCACTGACTGGCTAGAAAAGAGTGAACTGATGACATAAGTCTAGTGGCAGTTGCTGAATGGCTAAAGGTAGGACTTCAATTTAGAGCAAGCAGCTGCAATCATCAGGAAGTGGTTCGCAAAGGGTGAGTAAAGGCTGGAAGTTATGAGGAAAATATTCTAACCTAAATATTCCCGGGGAATACATCTCATGCTTGTGGGAAAGACAACAGAGGAGAGAGATTATAATTTTCATTTTTTGTGTGCCCCTAGTCATATGAAAAAAAAATTGATTTTTTTTTTTTTTTTTTTTTTCAGACTTAGTCTAGGCCAAGCTTGTCACAATTATGTTTTCCTAAACTTGAATCTGTTAATTCTGAATTGTTAAAAAAGGAAAAATAGTTTTATATTCTTGGTGTACCTTTTCAGAAAAAATGCACATGTAGGTGGCAAAAAAAATTATTTGCACAGTTAATGATAATCAGATATGTACAGATTGTATACGGTGAAACCAACTGCCTTGCTCTGATTAGTAAGTTGATCTGATGTCTTCTGCCCTGCCTCATGCCATACCCATTGCCTATGACCTAATTTTTTCCTGAGACTGTGACTTTGCAAGTGAGAACTCCTTGTTTACTCCGCTGGTTCAAGTGTACATTCAGCCACAGAAAAGGCATCAGTACTCTGTAAGTTGACAGGTCTTATATGTAAGTAAATATGGGTGTGCAGGCAGTTACATGAACATCCCAGGTTTTGTGAGCATGATTTACTTTCTGCCCCAGGAGTATGTATTTGCCAATGTAAGAAAAAAAACCTAGAATAATCTTATTACTTATGTACTTCCTGCCCCAACAATTCCCTCTGTCTTTATGAGGCTTCTGTAGTGCTGAGGAAACTGGCCATGTCCACTGTTTGGGTCTATTAATATTAGTGGAGTGTTCTCATGTGTGTGTTTATGTGCAGAGAGTGTAGGGTAACTGGGTAGTAAGTGTTTGTTGTCTACTTTATGGTTGCTGCATCATAGGCATGAAAGATCTAGGGATATGTTGAAATGGTGTTTGTACTGTTGTAGGGATGGATAAAGTCCAGAGTTTACTTGGGAAAGTGTGTGTCTTATTTGTTTGGGGAAAGTGGATTCTGATGGGCATATGTCCAGTGCGTTCAGTGTTGTAAATGGATATGGTGAAGAGCGTGTGGATTTGTGTGCTAAAAAAAGGACTGGTGATTAGAAATACCTGGTTTAAAAAGAGAGATATACATAAGTATATATATGTAAGTAAGAAAGATGGCCAGAGAGCGTTATTGGATTATGCATTAATTGATAGGTGTGTGAAAGGGAGACTTTTGGATGTTAATGTGCTGAGAGGGGCAACTGGAGGGATGTCAGATCATTATCTTGTGGAGGCAAAAGTGAAGATTTGTAGAGGTTTTCGGAAAAGAATAGAGACTGTTGGGGTGAAGAGAGTGGTGAGAGTAAGTGAGCTTGGAAAGGACACTTGTGTGAGGAAGTACCAAGAGATATCGAGTGGAGAATGGCAAGTGGTGAGAGCAAATGACGTAAGGGGAGTGGGGGAGGAATGGGATGTATTTAGGGAAGCAGTGATGGCTTGCACAAAAGATGCATGTGGCATGAGAAAGGGGGGAGGTGGGCAGATCAGAAAGGGTAATGAGTGATGGGATGAAGTAAGATAATTAATGAAAGAGAAGAAAGAGGCATTTGGACGATTTTTGTAGGGAAATTGTGTGAATGACTGGGAGATGTATAAAAGAAAGAGGCAGGAGGTCAAAAGAAAGGTGCAAGAGGCAAAAAAGAGGGCCAATGAGAGTTGGGGTGAGAGAGTATCATTAAATTTTAGAATAAAAAGATGTTTGGAAGGAGGTAAATAAAGTGTGTAAGACAAGAGAACAAATGGGAACATTGGTGAAGTGGGCTAATGGGGAGGTAATAACAAGTAGTGGTTAAGTGAGAAGGAGATGGGGTGAGTATTTTGAAGGTTTGTTGAATGTGTTTGATGATAGAGTGACAGACATAGAGTGTTTTGGTCGAGGTGGTGTGCGAAGCGAGAGGGTCAGGGAGAGTGGTTTGGTAAACAGAGAAGAGGTAGTGAAAGCTTTGAAGAAAATGAAAGCCGGCAAGGCGGCGGATTTGGATGGTATTTCAGTGGAATTTATCAAAAAAGGGGGTGACTGTTGTTGACTGGTTGGTGAGAATATTCAGTGTATGTATGGTTCATGAAGTGCCTGAGGATTGGCGGAATGCCTGCATAGTGCCATTGTATAAAGGCAAAGGGGATAAAGGTGAGTGTTCAAATTACAGAGGTATAAGTTTGTTGAGTATTCCTGGGAAATTATATGGGAGGGTATTGATTGAGAGGGTGAAGCATGTACAGAGCATCAGACTGGTGAAGAGCAGTGTGGTTTCAGAAGTGGTAGAGGATATGTGGATCAGGTGTATGCTTTGAAGAATGTATGTGAGAAATACTTGGAAAAACAAATGGATTTGTATGTAGCATTTATGGATCTGGAGAAGGCATAATATAGAGTTGATAAAGATGCTTTGTGGAAGGTATTAAGACTATATGGTGTGGGAAGTAAGTTGCTAGAAGCAGTGAAAAGTTTTTATCGAGGAGATAAGGTATGTGTACGAGTGGGAAGAGAAGAAAGTGATTGGTTGCCAGTGAGTGTTGATTTGCAGCAGGGGTGCATGATGTCTCCATGGTTGTTTAATTTGTTTATGGATGGGGTTGTTAGGGAGGTGAATGCAAGAGTTTTGGAGAGAGGAGCAAGTATGCAGTATGTTGTGGATGAGAGAGCTTGGGAAGTGAGTCAGTTGTAGTTCACTAATGATACAGTGCTGGTGGCTGATTCGGGTGAGAAACTGCAGAAGCTGGTGACTAAGTTTGGTAAAGTGTGTGAAAGAAGAAAGCTGAGAGTAAATGTGAATAAGAGCAAGGTTATCATGTTCAGTAGGGTTGAGGGACAAGCCACTTGGGAGGGTAGTTTGAATGGAGAAAAACTGGAGGAAGTGAAGTGTTTTAGATATCTGGGAGTGCATATGTCCACACCATTTCGACACACCTTCTTCTCTCTCAACCACACTCTTTTTATTTCCACAAATCTCTATGCCCCTTTCATTACTTACTCAATCAAACCACCTCACACCATATATTGTCCTCAAACATTTCATTTCCAACACATCCACCCAACTTACTACCTATGCAACTTACAACTATCCGTAAATACAACCAGAAAAATATAAATATAACGTTTGGTCGTATGTCTGCCAATGCTCAACTGCATGCGTTCGATAATGAATGTCAGACGATCCTGGCATTGTGTACCTCATAGCATCTCTCTCGGTAACTATTCAGTAAGCACACGTTATTCAAGTGAATCTTAATGAATTTTCATGCTTGATTAAGCCATTTTTTTATTAAACCCCAAAGATGATGAGCAAGAGGAAAAACCTATCACATGCTGACAGATCTGGCAAGAAGCCGAGGATGACACGATTTGGAATTGAAAACATGGAGGAAAAAGTTAATGTGATTGTATGTGATCTATAGTTGTCCCATTTGATGGTCTCTGCAATTTTAAAGGAAAAAGAAAAAATTCATTAAGCAGCAAAAGATTTGGCAAGTACGTATGTAGTATATGATAATAACAAAGCAACGACAAGACCCATCTTCAAAACAGAAAAGTGGTCAATGCTGTTGATAAAAGATTAAATTAAAAAACAAGTACCACTATTACTAACAATTCAGGCAAAGGCTATAAGTCTTTTTGAGACTCTGAAGGAGTGAGTGGGAGTTGATTACATCTAGAACTTCACAGCAAGTCATGGTTGGTTCAGTAGATTTAAAAGAAGATAAAGCTTGCACAACATTCGAGTCACAGGTGAAGCAGTAAGTGGTGATGAAGGAGTTGCCGAAAAGTTCGTTAAAAGTTTGGCTGAATCAATTCATGAACTAAAGAATCCTAAACTAAAGGTAAAAAGAAACAGCAGAGTCATATAATAAAGCTGGTCAATTAAAAACGAGATAATCATGATGGAAATTGATTACGATAAAAGAATGCTGTTCAGGTATATGAATTCTACATGCCATGCTGACATATGTCCGACTTACATCCATTTCGAGATCCAACCGGTTGTTCAGAACGGAAGTTAGACATATGTCAGGGAGCATCTGTATATGCATAAAACCATGAGGAAAATGAAATACATTAGGTTCCCAAGTGCACTTTCATGTAATGATCACATCGTAAGGGCAAACTGGTAAGGATCTATATGTTAGACTTAAGTAACATAAATGTACTATAAGAACAAGACAAGAATCAAATGCTTTGTTTAATCATGTTGAAAAGTATGACCATTGTATTGACTGGAGGGAACGAGGAGAAGTGGGAGACCAAACTGGAAGTGGAAAGATGGAGTGAAAAAGATTTTGAGTGAACGGGGCCTGAACATGCAGGAGGGTGAAAGGGGGGAAGGAATAGAGTGAATTGGAACGATGTGGTATATCGGGGTCAACGTGCTGTCAACGGATTGAACCAGGGCATGTGAAGCATCTGGGGTAAACCATGGAAAGATCTGTGGGGCCTGGATGTGGAAAGGGAGCTGTGGTTTCGGTGCATTATTACATGACAGCTAGAGACTGAGTGTGAACGAATGGGGCCTTTGTTGTCTTTTCCTAGCACTACCCCGCACACATGAGGGGGGAGGGGGTTGTTATTCCATGTGTAGCGAGGTGGCGATGGGAATAAATAAAGGCAGACAGTATGAATTGTTTTTTTTTTTTTTTTTGATTATGTACATGTGTATATATGTATATGTCTGTGTGTGTATATATATGTGTACACTGAGATGTATAGGTATGTATATTTGTGTGTGTGGACGAGTATGTATATACATGTGTATGTGGGCGGGTTGGGCCATTTCTTTCGTCTGTTTCCTTGCGCTACCTCGCCAATGCGGGAGACAGCGTCAAAGCAAAATAAAAAAATAAAAAAAAAATATAATTCAGTTATTAACTGTAACATGAGAAATGTCACTGAATCTTCTGTTATTAAATACATAAAGAATTGTAACATAAATATTAGTGAAAGTCTATATATAGTGGATAGCCATTTCCTGTGGGGTGGGAATGGGTGAAGGCAAGTGAGTATGAATATGTACATGGGAATATATGAATATGGCTCTGTATGTAAATGTTATGTATATGTATGCATATGTGTGTGTATGGGCATGTGTGTATATGAGTCGATGGGTCTTTCTTTGTCTGTTTCCTGGCACTGCCTCATTGATGTGGGAAACCAATCAAATATAATAAATAAAACTATAATAGTTCATACTGTATTAATTTTAGGGCAGTTATAGATCTTAGAAATTCTAATGAAACATACTGTCATGATTTTGAAGATTCTGCAATTATCCTTAAAATTCATATCTGTTAATATCACTTATTAGCCATTTTCAGTGCTGTCAGTGGATTGAACTAGGGCACGTGAAGCATCTGGGCCTGGATGTGGAAAGGGAGCTGTGGTTTCGGTGCATTATACATGACAGCTAGAGACTGAGTGTGAACGAATGTGGCCTTTGTTGTCTTTTTCTAGTGCTACGTTGTGCACATGCGGGGGGAGGGGGCTGTCATTTCATGTGTGGCGGGGTGGCGATGGGAATGATTAAGGGCAGACAGTATGAATTATGTACATGTGTATATGTGTATATGTCTGTGTGTGTATATATATGTATATGTTGAGATGTATGTGGCGATGGGAATGATTAAGGGCAGACAGTATGAATTATGTACATGTGTATATGTGTATATGTCTGTGTGTGTATATATATGTATACATAGGTATGTATATGTGCATGTGTGGACGTGTATGTATATACATGTGTATGTGGGTGGGTTGGGCCATTCTTTCGTCTGTTTCCTTGCGCTACCTCGCTAACGTGGGAGACAGCGACAAAGCAAAATAAATAAATAAATAAAATGAAATGGTTAATGGAACATTGACTGTGCTTGAAAATAACTTGGGATGTTTTATATGTTTGAATTTAGTCAAGCTTGTGTGACTTTCCTTCCTTCTGATCACATTTTGATATTAAGAAATATAATTCCTCTTGGAATTTTGTATTTAATATATTCACTTAATGTTAAAAGAAAATACTTTGTAATACTTTGTAAGAATACTAGAAATATAAAGAAAATGGACTGTTCAAAACCTAATCACTTTAGTTTTACTTTTGTTTTTGTTTTGTGGTATGAGTAAACTTTTACTTTGTGGTATGCATAAAACTTGTTTAGTTATCTTTTCTCCTAATTCAGTATCAAACCTAAACCAAGTCACTTTTGAAGTTTAAATTATACAACATTGCTAACAATGTTAAAGTATGCATTTTAGTTTTATTACATGATGAATACTTAGACGATTCTTTAATGTACATATGTAAGTTATACAAAAGAATTTACATGTTTGCCTGACCTAATTATTTCTATTCAGTTCTTCATCATAGTATAATGAAAACTGAAAACTGAATCTTGATTTAAAATAATTGAAGAATTCATGTTCAATTTTAATGCATTTACATATTTACATAAGATACTGAAGGCACATGATTATTGACTGTTTCTTTTATCCCTTGATATGCAAACTAATACCCTCCCAGTCTGGTAACTCCTTGTGGATATCCTTAAGCCTGTATGGGAGTGCATGACCTATGCAGTTTGTGAATAAGAATTATGGAAAAATTTATTCATACTTTTCTACCATATTAATTTGTGTCAAGGAATCTGAAACATCCATTTTGTATATGATGTATGCATCTATTTAATTGTAAATATTATGACAAACTAGATAATAGAAATAGTAGTGAAGAAAAATTTCTGATATAAATACTGACAAATAACAGGCATTGATATCAATGAAGAGTATTCATTACCCATTAAATTGTTCTGCTTAAACAATTGAAAACTTCTTACTTTGGTGTTATCCAACTTGGTATACCGTTGCAAAGAGCTAATATTAAACTTTATTGCCCGCACTGAAGATACATTTCAACAACCGCAAATAAAATTCAAATTGAATGTGTGAATCAAAAATACAATGTAAGTCTTTATTTTTTCTTTTCATATGGCTTTTTTCAATTAATCTAAAATATTTAGATCCTGACTTAGACTAGTAGAACTATTCCAAAGTTAATTTTTTATGGGGGAAATAAAAAAATTTCAAGTATATTGTATAAAATGACTAAGCATGACAGCTAGAAGTGGGTGATCTAAAGGGACACCATCAGTATCTCACTGAAGGTGGGAGCGGCAGTAGTTTGGACATAAGGAGAGGAAGAATGAGGAAAAACAAATTGACTTTTAATAAGCTGATGATGCTCACATCAGCCAAAAACCTATATAAATGAACCATTATATAGCTTTAGAAAATTCTCAAAAATCCATTTGTTCATTATTTGTCTTTGATAATGGTTTAAATTGTGTGTGAGAAGTTCCTCATTCTCTCTGAGTAGTGTGTACATGTGTATGTGTGGTGGTTGGGAGGCTGGCCAAGACTCATCAAACAGTTCTCCACCAGGCATGACAAATATATCATCATGGCCCTCAAAAATTCACAAAAAATACCTTTCGTTATCAGTTATTTTCTGTAAGTTTAAATAGTTTGCAAGATGTTTCCTCAATTCTTTTGTATGTAATGTGTGTGTGTGTGTGTGTGTGTGTGTGTGTGTGTGTGTGTGTGTGTGTGTGTGTCTTGGAGGCTGATCAAGATTCATCAAACAATATCTGCCAAGCTAAGAAATGCACCATTTATAATGTTATGTGGGAAGTGTCCTTACAGTGCTTCACAGGTATTTTGTTTTGTATATTTTTTGTACTACCACTATTCTCAATACCATTAAAATCCATAAAGGTCAGCAAAAAAAGCAAAACAATGAAGACAATGAAAGACACTTCAGCTCATCAGTCTGCAACAAGCATGGCACAGACATCAAAAAAAATTTCTAAAGATACTTATTATTACAGTCTAGTAACATGCTTCTTAAATGGCAATATTTGTGCTTTCTCTCCTTTAGCATTTGGTGTTTAATGTATATAATACCATAGAATAATCACTTACAAGACTAATTTTGTGTTAAAAAACATGATTATTAACATTAAATAACATCACATTAAATTAGTACATAAACATATATGAGTGAGTTAGTGACACCAGCAGCCACCCACTTCACCCTGGGTGTGGGTCTGGGGAGTCACATTGGGTTAGCTAAATTGTTAAGGGTATACATATCAGAAATGTAGAGAGGAAGGGGAATACCTTCAAGATTTTGCCATGATGGCTTGGCTAGCACATAGCATTCATCACTTGTTTTGCTTGTTTCTCTTGACTTCAACTCTTCTACTCATCATTTCTTGTATAATGCTAATTTTCTCAGCAGCTACTCTCTTGGCATAGTTGTTCATTTGAGCTTCATCCAGTATTGTTGTCCATATGTCTAATCTTCTGAATGTTTCTTTAGTCACTCCTTGTATGTTTCTTATTTCTTTAGGTATTGCATTAAATATATATTGGACGTATGGAGAAAATGAATGAGGAAAGTTTGACAAGTAGGATATGTGTGTTAGAAGTGGAGGGAACAGGGAGAATGGGGAGACCATACTGGAAATGGAAGGATGGAGTGAAAAAGATTTTGAGTGATGATGGCCAAAACATGCAGGAGGGTTAGAGGTGCGGATGAAATAGAACGAATTGGAGCAATATGGTATACCAGGGCCAGTGTGCTGTCAGTGGACTGAACTAGGGCATGTGAAACATCCTGGATAAACCATGGAAAGTTATGTGGGGCCTTATTATGGATAGGGAGCTGTGGTTTCAATGCATTAGACATGACAGCTAGAATCTGAGTTTGAATGAATGTGGCCTTTTTTGTGTTTTACTGGCGCTACCTGGCCAGAGAGCGTTATTGGATTATGTGTTAATTGACAGGCGCGCGAGAGAGACTTTTGGATGTTAATGTGCTGAGAGGTGCAACTGGAGGGATGTCTGATCATTATCTTGTGGAGGCGAAGGTGAAGATTTGTATGGGTTTTCAGAAAAGAAGAGAGAATGTTGGGGTGAAGAGGGTGGTGAGAGTAAGTGAGCTTGGGAAGGAGACTTGTGTGAGAAAGTACCAGGAGAGACTGAGTACAGAATGGAAAAAGGTGAGAACAAAGGAGATAAGGGGAGTGGGGGAGGAATGGGACGTATTTAGGGAAACAGTGATGGCTTGCGCAAAAGATGCTTGTGGCATGAGAAGCGTGGGAGGTGGGTTGATTAGAAAGGGTAGTGAGTGGTGGGATGAAGAAGTAAGATTATTAGTGAAAGAGAAGAGAGAGGCATTTGGACGATTTTTGCAGGGAAAAAATGCAAATGAGTGGGAGATGTATAAAAGAAAGAGACAGGAGGTCAAAAGAAAGGTGCAAGAGGTGAAAAAGAGGGCAAATGAGAGTTGGGGTGAGAGAGTATCATTGAATTTTAGGGAGAATAAAAAGATGTTCTGGAAGGAGGTAAATAAGGTGCATAAGACAAGGGAGCAAATGGGAACTTCAGTGAAGGGGGCTAATGGGGAGGTGATAACAAGTAGTGGTGATGTGAAAAGGAGATGGAGTGAGTATTTTGAAGGTTTGTTGAATGTGTTTGATGATAGAGTGGCAGATATAGGGTGTTTTGGTCGAGGTGGTGTGCAAAGTGAGAGGGTTAGGGAAAATGATTTGGTAAACAGAGAAGAGGTAGTAAAAGCTTTGCGGAAGATGAAAGCTGGCAAGGCAGCAGGTTTGGATGGTATTGCAGTGGAATATATTAAAAAAGGGGGTGACTGTATTGTTGACTGGTTGGTAAGGTTATTTAATGTGTGTATGATTCATGGTGAGGTGCCTGAGGATTGGCAGAATGCGTGCATAGTGCCATTGTACAAAGGCAAAGGGGATAAGAGTGAGTGCTCAAATTACAGAGGTATAAGTTTGTTGAGTATTCCTGGTAAATTATATGAGAGGGTATTGATTGAGAGGGTGAAGGCATGTACAGAGCATCAGATTGGGGAAGAGCAGTGTGGTTTCAGAAGTGGTAGAGGATGTGTGGATCAGGTGTTTTCTTTGAAGAATGTATGTGAGAAATACTTAGAAAAGCAAATGGATTTGTATGTAGCATTTATGGATCTGGAGAAGGCATATGATAAGAGTTGATAGAGATGCTCTGTGGAAGGTATTAAGAATATATGGTGTGGGAGGCAAGTTGTTAGAAGCAGTGAAAAGTTTTTATCGAGGATGTAAGGCATGTGTACGTGTAGGAAGAGAGGAAAGTGATTGGTTCTGAGAATGTAGGTTTGCGGCAGGGGTGTGTGATGTCTCCATGGTTGTTCAATTTGTTTCTGGATGGGGTTGTTAGGGAGGTGAATGCAAGAGTTTTGGAAAGAGGGGCAAGCATGAAGTCTGTTGGGAATGAGAGAGCTTGGGAAGTGAGTCAGTTGTTGTTCGCTGATGATACAGCGCTGTGGCTGATTCATGTGAGAAACTGCAGAAGCTGGTGACTGAGTTTGGTAAAGTGTGTGAAAGAAGAAAGTTAAGAGTAAATGTGGATAAGAGCAAGGTTATTAGGTACAGTAGGGTGGAGGGTCAAGTCAATTGGGAGGTAAGTTTGAATGGAGAAAAACTGGAGGAAGTGAAGTGTTTTAGATATCTGGGAGTGGATCTGGCAGCGGATGGAACCATGGAAGCAGAAGTGAATCATAGGGTGGGGGAGGGGGCGAAAATCTTGGGAGCCTTGAAGAATGTGTGGAAGTTGAGAACATTATCTCGGAAAGCAAAAATGGGTATGTTTGAAGGAATAGTGGTTCCAACAATGTTGTATGGTTGCGAGGCGTAGGCTATGGATAGAGTTGTGCGCAGGAGGGTGGATGTGCTGGAAATGAGACGTTTGAGGACAATGTGTGGTGTGAGGTGGTTTGATCGAGTAAGTAATGTAAGGGTAAGAGAGATGTGTGGAAATAAAAAGAGCGTGGTTGAGAGAGCAGAAGAGGGTGTTTTGAAATGATTTGGGCACATGGAGAGAATGAGTGAGGAAAGATTGACCAAGAGGATAAATGTGTCGGAGGTGGAGGGAACGAGGAGAAGTGGGAGACCAAATCGGAGGTGGAAAGATGGAGTGAAAAAGATTTTGAGTGATCGGGGCCTGAACATGTAGGAGGGTGAAAGGCGGGCAAGGAATAGAGTGAATTGGATCGATGTGGTATACCAGGGTCGACGTGCTGTCAATGGATTGAATCAGGGAATGTGAAGCGTCTGGGGTAAACCATGGAAAGTTCTGTGGGACCTGGACGTGGAAAGGGAGCTGTGGTTTCGGGCATTATTGCATGACAGCTAGAGACTGAGTGTGAACGAATGGGGCCTTTGTTGTCTTTTCCTAGCGCTACCTCACACACATGAGGGGGGAGGGGGATGTTATTCCATGTGTGGCGAGGTGGCGATGGGAATGAATAAAGGCAGACAGTGTGAATTGTGTGCATGTGTATATATGTATGTGTCTGTGTGTGTATATATATGTGTACATTGAGATGTATGGATATGTATATTTGCGTGTGTGGACGTGTATGTATATACATGTGTATGGGGGTGGGTTGGGCCATTTCTTTCATCTGCTTCCTTGCGCTACCTCGCAAACGCGGGAGACAGCGACAAAGCAAAATAATAATAGTAAATATGTATAATAACATTACCTCGGAACCAATATCTTTAAAAGATTCCTGGTGATACCTAAGACCTTTCTAAAGGATTCTGCAGCCCAAGGCTGCAGTACTTCAAATAGCAAGGAAATGTTGACTCATTTGAAGAGAGAAGTTTTTTGATTGAGACTGTATCCTAATAATACAGCCTCACTAAAGTGACTTTTCACTTGTAACCTTAAACTGGTGGGGTCAAGAAACACCTATATATCCTGTATGTATAGTCAGAGTATAGTTTTTGGTATAAACAAATCCTTCAATATTTTTCCCACATTTCCTAGCCTATCCCTCTCTCAATGAATTACAGTTCAAAAGGTGTAATATTTCTAAATTTATTCATGATTTATGCCACTAATGCTGTACCTGTGTGTCAAATAAGAGTACAGTCAGAAAACAAGATCAATAGAATGAAAGAAACATATCTGCATCTTCCTCTCTTATCAGGAGCTATTGAATGCATCACTTGCACCCTTTGTGAGCATTCACATAGTATTGGACCATACCAGCACAAAACGATTGATATAACTGTGTATTTTCTGTTACTTTAGAATTTTAATCTAGCATTTCTTACATCGTTATTTTCATTTTTTGCACACTCTTGGGATGGAATTTCTACACCATACCTACTGTGTAAGGGTTAAATCTTTGAGCTGCTTTAATTTTTTTTTTCTTTTTACTTGAGAAGCATAATCTAGTTGTGGTTTAGTATACAGGGTGAATAATTTACCAAATATACACATTTCACATATGATCAGATTTTACCTTCTTGGTGTTATCATAATGCATCTGATATACCATAGGAAGTTAAGCTTTGTATGTAATTTTACTACTAGCTGCATTGCACATTATTGGCCTTCATATGCATCACTCAAATTTTACCTTCTTGGTGTTATCATAATGCATCTGACATACCATATGAAGTTAAGCTTTGTATGTAATTTTACTACCGGCTGCAATGCACATCATTGGCCTTCATATGCATCACCCAGATTACTGAAGTCAGTCACATGGTTTGTGATCAATGAGAGACCACTTTGGTCAATCACAGCTCATCTTAGTACAATCACAGCTGGTCTGAGGTCACTCATAGATGGTCGTATGGTCTTTGTTCAAACATAGATGGTTTTTAAGTCAATGACAGTTGGTTGTAGGTTCATAACACCATTTTGTTTTGACCTAAGAGCAGCTGTGATTGACCTAAGACCATTTGATAAAAATATAATTTTGCTAGCAACAGCATGAAGCACTTAAACATAACCAACAAGACAATTTGAGTCCTAAGTCCTTTGAAAATGATCAGTGTGTCCCCAAGTGGGATCCTCAAGACAATGGACTTTTGTGATAATTATATCAATAATAATATGAAAAATATTTTTCTGAAGAATATACAGGAAGTATCCAGAAAAGTTGCAAAAAAAAAAAGGAAAGATCTGAAAAGTTAGCAGTATTTGTTGCTGCATGGATATTTACATCTGGTGTGCTGTGCACACTCGGCTTACTGCATGTTTTGTGGCTTTTTTCTGACACGTCTGTTTGTCTTCTTTGCCACCACCAAAGGATTAAAGATGCACAGAAAACTTTTCTCAGTGCTCATAGCTCAACATTTACTAAAGCAATATTATCATATATAGTTCACCAATAAGCCACTAATCAATGTGGAGTATAGGAGCAAGCATGCCAGGGCCATACCTTCTCCCCTCATTTGAGGTGGGTAATTGACAATTGGATTTTATCTCAGTTCTGATTATTTTAGGCCGTAACTATGTTAGGCCGTAACGGAAGGTGTTGCTGTGTACCACCACTAAAGTGCGTCTTCTAACTTAGATATTTGGTACATGGACAATATGAAGACTGTATAGTAATCACTGGCCAGTGTCAAAATGCAGACCCTTCAGTAATCATAATGAAATTGTTACTCATTCTCCCCATATAGGGCTCTGCCAATAGGTTAGGCATAATTTCTACTGGGTCTCTTAAACATACAGATTCTTGTAGCTTATTTCCTGGCACAAAATAAAAATGCAGGTCTTCTGTCACTGCAACCCATCCTCATTATTTTCCCTTAGATTGAATTTCATCAGCCATTTACCAAACTAACTTTGGAATTTGCCTGGGTCCCCTTGTAAGTTGATGAAATCATCATTTATTACTTCTCACTTCAGATAAGGTCCAATCTATCTGGCAAGACATTTAAATACACCCTCTTCTGCTCTCTCAACCACACTCTTTTTATTACCACACATCTCTCTTACCCTTTCATTACTTACTCGGTCAAACCCCCTTACACCATGTATTGTCCTCAAACATCTCATTTCTAACACATCCAACCTCCTCCGCACAACCCTATCTATAACCCACACTATAGACATATATGACAGCTAAAGACTGAGTGTGAATGAGGTACCACAAGGAAACAGACGAAGAATGGTCCAACCACTCATATACACATATATATACATAAACACCCATACATACATATACATATCAACATATACATAATATACATATGCAGACATATACATATATATATATATATATATATATATATATATGTATATATTCATACTTGCTGCCTTCATCCTTTCCCATTGCTATCCGGCCACACAGGAAATAGGCATTTATGTATATATATGTGTATATGAGTGGATGGGCTATTCTTCATCTGTTTCATGGTGCTACCTCTGACATGGTAAACAGCTGGAAATCCTCCCCTCTCTTTTTTTTTCTTTCTTTTTTAATTTTCCAAAAGAAGGAACAGAGAAGGGGGCCAGGTGAGGATATTCCCTCAAAGGTCCAGTCCTCTGTTCTTAACGCTACCTCGCTATCGCGGGAAATGGCGAATAGTATGAAAAAAAAAAAAAAAAAAATATATAAATGTATTCTGAAATCAAAAAATTTCTGTTTTGAATGGTTGAGAAAAATTATCATGTGCACCCAATGCATGTCTCATGCATAGGATGACTTCATGCTGGTGATACAGCAATCGTAAGAGTAATATCATATGAAGTACTATCACAGGAGACAAAACAAATGGCCCCAGAACACCACTAGCTGACACTGAAAATGCTGACTGAATACCTCACACTTGCTGACCAAATGATTTAAAAGAAAAAAGATATGAACCTTAACCTGGAGTGCAGCTTACATGTTGGAAAGATATCACCTAGTTTTAATGTTTAAAGGGAGGACTAGAGTAAAACAGCAGTGGGCAAAACAGTCAATCCTAGCTCAGATTTTTAAGGTCTCTTCCCTAACCTACAATATCTATTTTAATAGAAGTTTTGCCACAGAAGCTTGTCCTGTGACTCTGCTTTCCCGTACCCTTGTTAGACCACTGATACTTACTGATACTTCTTCTACCAGAGTTGAAAAATATTCTACAATCAACCTACCTAATGACCTAGACATCTCTCCTCAACCATCTCTTTAAGAATCCTAGTTGTTTCTGTCCCCAATCATCCAACATTGTACATTTTTGTATGGAAAAGTTAAGACCTGCATTGATGAGTTTGTGATGGTGCAAACAGTGAGCCTAAAGTTGAATTGCTTGTCATGATCAGAAAATTAAAACTGATGATTGTTTACTGACTTCAACTGTACTGCACATATAGACCATAGATTGTTCATACACAGTACATTACTTGAATATAAAATCATGTGATGGCGTTTTAACTTAAAAGTTATTTCAGCTTTTCATTGAAATATTTGATATCAGTGGTAACTTGATCTCCAGTAGAGATCACTGCTAATGCTGTCAAACTATTGTTTGTTTCAGTAGTGTTATACAAACAAAAAATTCAGTTCTCTTAAAAGCTGAAAAACACTGGTGTCCATCATCAGAATCTTTATACTGTTTCAGGGAATGTTGATTATAAATGGGCAATGTTTTGAACTTTCAATATGCCTACAAGATTTTCTGTGTTGCACAAATTCTCTCTGGTGTGGAGTAAACCATGCACTGTTCTAATTTTTTTATTGTCTTTTTCAGGCATGGGATACACAAGAATTTGTAGCCCAGTTTAATTGTGAATAAAAAACACTAAGTGATTGGGCTGGACAACCCATTATCCAACCAGCTGTTGCCAAAGAGAATCTGAGGTACCATACAGCATCATGCACAGGTGCAGGAAGTAATGCAGCTCCATTTGACTGTCCTCTGTTGAATATTATCTTCATGTAAAGGTATAGTGAATTACTTGTTTTCACTTTTTTTTACTGAAACTATCTATTATGTTCAAAAAATAATATCAGATAAGCAATTTGTAGGCATGGGTTGGCACACTTTTTATCAGCTTTAGATGCAGGCATTATAGATCTGACAACACAGTGATGGGAGCAGTGCAGCTCAGCAGCATCTATACACAAGCCACCACTATTTACTATTTTTCATGAAGTTTTTATTGCATGTTATAAAAAGTTTCATTGTCAAATGTTTTTTAAATTTCATGTTTTGAAGAACTGGGATCTGGGTCTAGAGGTCTGAAACACATCCCAATTTTTCTCTTTAAAGCCCATTATTTGCTGTATTCAGTTTTGCTTTGAACACCACTTTCCATGTAATATGTAAGCCATTTAAAAAGAGATACCTGTAAGTGAGTCTGCCTCTAAGGAAGTAGGATTACCTGTTCAGATGCTGTAAAGTTCTTTCTTTCTGAATAATTGCTGATTTTTACAAAAGATTTATTAGTCCTCATATGAAGTACTACCTGAGGAGGTTCTAGCTCTACATACTTCCAAGACAGAGTTAAGTCTAAATCAGTCTGACTCATCAGTTCTCTCAGTCTGATGTCAAAACTTGATCTATTTGCTTTAAGCTGCAGTCTTGTTCTTGCTGTTTTCTACAGATATTGCTTTGGTTTTTGCACTCTGGAACTGGCTGTTTGTTTGCCCCGGCCATATGCAAAACCACATAATACTCTGCTAGCTACTGGATTAAATGATTATTGTTTAGTTACTGGCAACTCAAGGATGGGCTGTTGTAATGTCTTTTTCTTTTCCAATATCATACAACTCTTTTCATCCCTTACAGAACGTGATGGTTTTGGTGTATTACAGACAGCCAGATAGTGCATATGAAATGAGGCTATTTCTTAGTCCATTCCTTACACTACTTCACTAAAATGTAAATTGGCAACAATGAAAAAAATAAAAGAATATGAGAGGGTACTATAGGTGCCTCCCTCAGACAAAAATTATTAAAACTCTAAATAAGTATTGAAAATTGTATTATGACCCATTTAAGGTGTCATGGCCATTTAAATTCAGCATAGCTTGCATATCTAAACTTGGTATAATGTTAGGCATTTCATTCTTCATATGCCACCAAAACCCAGCATATACTCAAAGAACCTCATTGTGTCATCTTCACTTTGCATCTCTCTTCACCGCTTATGGAGACTGAATCTTCTTCTAATGGTATATTCAAAATCACTCTTCCTGGTCTTCTGATATGTCCTTGCATGATGGTTGGTTATCACTGTAAGCTAAACCCAATCTTTCTCCCATGTAGTTCTATGGAGAACTAAAGTTTGGGGAGTTTTCCTTTGGCTTATTAGAACAGAGGTTGACATATGACATCTACACTAGCCATGTAGTTCTATGGAGAACTAAAGTTTGGGGAGTTTTCCTTTGGCTTATTAGAACAGAGGTTGACATATGACATCTGCACTAGCCCCAAATGAATAAGGGTACCACTGGTTCTCTCAAATGCAGGTAGTCACACAAAGTATGGCATACGTAGTTAGTTCAATCATAATTCTCAAGGCATTGAATTACTCTTCCACTTTGTCTCCAGGTGTCTCCATCTGTGTAACCCTTCGCATATTTCAGTTAGGGCATGTCCTTAATTTTGGCTCTAACCTGTGACTAAAAAGAGAGGGGATTCATGTGCTACTTAGAAAATAACACACATGGTACCTTTAATGGGAAAAGTGATCTAGAAATGGATGAGTTGGAGTGCATGGTTGCTGAAAATATATAGAAATTGGAGAAAAACCCAAATGCTTTGAGGTTATACATGGAAAGAAATCAGAGTTGAACAACTTTAGGAACACAAGCTGGGACTTGGCATTCCACATTCATTCAAAAATTTGAATCAGTATTATATGAGGTTCAGAGAGAGGTCATAGAGAAAAGAAACATGGTTCCATATATGTCAAAAGATACAGATGACAGAAGCAAAGCAGAATTTGAAAGTTTAAGAAAAAGCAAGAAGTTAATATAGTAGAATAAAATGAAAATGCAGTCCTGAACTGTTCCATAACTTCTCAAAATGTATCAGTTAAAAACAAACAGCCCAAAGGACTCATAGGTAAAGACCATTGAAGCAGAAAAGGAAATGTTTGGGAGCTCAATTTTCATATCCAAAGTGCTTTAACACCAAGGACATGGGATGGGGAAAAACTGGAAAGCCTAGACAAGACATAAATGTAGGTTTTGTAAGCTGAAATACCTTTTTCCCTCCTGAGTTGGTGCATGTGCAAACATTAGATAGATTTCTTGGAAATATATGAGCTAGGGTACCATTAATCTCTTAAATATTTGCTAAAGAGGCTGTGGTTAATGTTCAACCTTTGTAAATGACACAGTAGTATTAGCAGCTCCTACTGTTGTAACAGATTCACTCTCAGCCAGTCAGCAACTGCTACTAGGCAGATGTCATCAAACTCCCACTACCAACTATTCAAAACTAATTGATTTTGCAGAATGTGGGCTTCAACCCAAGGTGTCTTCATAAGAAAAAAAAAATAAGAAAATGAGGGGAAAGCCAGACACTGTGAAAATTAGGAAAATTTTGTTGTGAAACTACCTCAGGGAAAAACAGTTTCTCAATCTTCAAAGTATAAAATGCTCCATTCCAGTTTTTCCCATAAGCATAAGAGCATCCCCACATGAAGGAGAAGGGTTAGAGAAAAACTTTTAAATATAACTAACCCCAAGGCAAGAACTTTAATGGTGAATCTGAGAAATTCTGAAACCCAATCTTCACTGTAGGCTATTTTATGTTTGGCAGGGTGGCGACAGGAATGGATGAAGGCAGCAAGTATGAATATGTACATGTGTATATATGTATATGTCTTATGTATACGTTGAAATGTATATGTGCGTGCAGGCGTTTATGTATATACATGTGTATGTGGGTGGGTTGGGCCATTCTTTCGTGCTTCCTTGCACTACCTCGCTAATGCAAGAGACAGCGATTAAGTATAATGAATAAATATAAATAAGTAAATGCCTCACTCTTCTGCTTAGTGATGCAGTAAATAGTTGTCATTTTGATGTTGAAGTCCTTCATCCTTCATAAGTGCTGTCTAGGATTCACCCTAAGCCAGCCTTTTACACAACTCCTTTTTTGAGGCTTAAAACATCCCTATTGTGCTTAGTGTCAGATGTCAATAGCTTTAAGTTGTCAGGCAATTGCTGACGAAGCTTGAAAGGGGACATTGTCCACAATAGTAATCCAGGGTGTCCAAAATACACAAATGTGCAAAACTAGCTCTCAACACTGCACCAGAAAGCACATGGGAGATGATAAACAGTCATCCGCACCACAAAACACTGGGAAGTGAGTACATTGGCAAGATTTGAGTGTTTGAAATATCTTTATATTTTTTAGGCGGGAATAGAATGTTTCCAATCAAAATTGAAAAACATGCACTGTTTTGAGCATTTCATTGTCTCAAATTATGGATAACAGAAGTTTTATGATAACAAGAAGAGTATGACTAAGGGAGCATAAGAGGGTGTATTGAAATGGTTTTGACATGTGGAGATAGTAAGTTCGGGTTAACACAAAGGATATGTATGTATCAGAAGTGGAGAGGCCACGGAGAAAGGGGAGACCAAATTGGAGATGGAAGGACGGAGTGAAAAAAATTTTTAGTTAATTTGGGCTTGAACATGCAGGAGGTGAAAGTCATGCATGGGATAGATTGAATTGGAACAATGTGGGAAATAGGAGGCAATAGACTAAACTAGGGTATGTGAAATGATGAGGGAATCCCATGGAAAGGTCTGTGGGGCCTGGTTGTGGACAGGGGCTGTGGTTTCAGTACATTACACACAAAGTGTGAGAGAATGGATTGAATGAGTGTAGTGTTCTTTATCTGTTCCTAGTTCTACCTTGTTAATGCAGAAAAAAATATATACAGTGCCTCCCAATGAAGATGGTGTGAGCAGGCTCATGGTAGTCATAATGCTGTACCATAACCCACCTAAAATAGTGTTGGTGTCTGCTGTTGATGTTGGCAACCTCTAGTGAACATTGGCAACTATATGACATGCCAGAATACCATATGAGCTTGCCTTAGTAATAGTTTAGCTTTTGTAGGAGATGCGAGTGTTTTATTGTGTATCCTACTTCTGCCCTAGACTGCTCAATGATGTGTCAATAACGACAGTGCAGCATTGCTTAAATGAGAACCTTAACTACTGGAGCTGCAGGCTGCGTCCCAAACCACTCATAACCCATAGTCACTAGAAGAAAAGTGGCAATTTTTGTAAGAAACTTGTAGTGTGGGATACAGCTAAGTTCAGATGTTTCTTGTGGAGTGATGAGTCCACCTTTTCTATGACAGGTGAGTCATGACAAGCATGTGTGCAGGGCATCATGCTGTGATCCATTAGACCCTAAGTACATTACAAGCACTGTAAAGTTCCCAGCTCCACGTATGGTATGGGTTTGTTTCGGTTATTATAGTGTTGAGGACTTTGTAGAGTTAACACCAAAGACTGAAACTATGAACAGACATAGTTACCTCAGGTTACAGTGTGACTGTCTTTCAGATTCATTCAAAAAGTTTGTCTGAAGTGTTCATGCAAGATGGAGGTTCCCTGCCACACTGCCAAAGTAGTTACTGATTGGCTAAAGGACTGTACAGAGGAGTTTTCTGTGAAAGGCCTTGGAATTCACCGCATTTGAATCCAAAAGAAAACTTGTGGGTGCCTATGAAAGTAAAATTACGTAAGAGGGATACTTCATTGCTACCTAAGTTGGAGGCCACCATTCATGAAATGTGGGCAAAGATGAATTCTAAACAGCTTTAGAACCTTGCTAATTCAGTTCCTGGTTATTTCTAGGAGTGTATAAAGAGGAAAGGGAAACCAGTAAGGTACTTGCTGATGGTGAATACACAGTTTTCTTGGTTAAATTTAATGTTTATCCTTGATAGTAGTGCCACAGCCCCACATGGCAACTTCATTGGCGTGCTGTCATTGGATTGAACCAGGGTATGTGAAGCGTCTGGGGTAAACCATGGAAAGTTTTGTGGGGCCTGGATGTGGACAGGGAGCTGTGGTTTCAGTGCATTACACATGACAGAGACTATATACTTCCCTTGTATTCCCTGCATGTCGTATAGGGCAACTAAATAGGAAGGGAGCAGGGGGCTGGAACTCCTCCCCTCCAGTTTTTACTTTTCCAAAAAAAGGAACAGAGAAGGGGGCCAAGTGAAGATTTTTCCCTCTAAGGCTCAGTCCTGTTCTTAACACTACCTTGCTAACACAAGAAATGGCAAATATGTATGAAAAATGCATTAGAGGTGGAAGGATGGAGTTAAAAAGATCTTGAGCAACTGGGACCTGAACATACAGGAGGGTGAGAGATGTGCGTGGAATAGAATGAGTTGGAACAATGTGGTATACCGGGATCGACGTTCTGTCAGTGGACTAAACCAGGGCATGTGAAGCATCTAGGGTGTGCCATGGAAGGGCCTCGATGTGGATTAGGGAGCTGTGGTTTCGGTGCACCACACATGACAGCTAGAGACTGAGTGTGAACGAATGGGGCATTTTTTGTCTGTTTTCCTAGCGCTACCTCACTGCAGCAGAGGGTAGCGATGCTATATCCTGTGGGGCGGGATAGCGAGAGGAATAGATGAAGGCACTTAAGTATGAATATGTACATGTGTATATATGTATATGTCTGTGTATCTGTATGTATATGTTGATATGTATATTATGTTTATGTGCATATGTGATTTATCCCTGGGGATAGGGGAGCAAGAATACTTCCCACGTATTCCCTGCGTGTCGTAGAAGGCGACTAAAAGGGGAGGGAGCGGGGGGCTGGAAATCCTCCCCTCTCATTTTTTTTTAATTTTCCAAAAGAAGGAACAGAGAATTGGGCCAGGTGAGGGTAGTCCCTCAAAGGCCCAGTCATCTGTTCTTAACGCTACCTCGCTAATGCGGGAAATGGCGAATAGTTTGAAAGAAAAAGTGATTTGTGTATATATTTGTGTATATGAATAGATAGGCCATTCTTCAGCAGTTTCCTGGCGCTGCTACCTTGCTGACATGGGAAATAGCTGTGGGGCTAGAAATCCTCCCCTCCTGTTTATAGTTTTCCAAAAGAAGGAACAGAGAGGTGGGCCAAGTGAGGATATACCCTCTGAGGCTCACTCCTCTGTCCTTAATGCTACCTCACTAACGCGGGATAAGGCGAATATGTAAAAGGGAGGTGAGTTTGAATGGAGAAAAACTGGAGGAAGTGAAGTGCTTTAGATATCTGGGAGTGGATCTGGCAGCGGATGGAACCATGGAAGTGGAAGTGGATCATAGGGTGGGGGAGGGGGCGAAAATTCTGGGAGCCTTGAAGAATGTGTGGAAGTCGAGAACATTATCTCGGAAAGCAAAAATGGGTATGTTTGAAGGAATAGTGGTTCCAACAATGTTGTATGGTTGCGAGGCGTGGACTATGGATAGAGTTGTGCGCAGGAGGATGGATGTGCTGGAAATGAGGTGTTTGAGGACAATGTGTGGTGTGAGGTGGTTTGATCGAGTAAGTAACGTAAGGGTAAGAGAGATGTGTGGAAATAAAAAGAGCGTGGTTGAGAGAGCAGAAGAGGGTGTTTTGAAATGGTTTGGTCACATGGAGAGAATGAGTGAGGAAAGATTGACCAAGAGGATATATGTGTCGGAGGTGGAGGGAACGAGGATAAGAAGGAGACCAAATTGGAGGTGGAAAGATGGAGTGAAAAAGATTTTGTGTGATCGGGGCCTGAACATGCAGGAGGGTGAAAGGAGGGCAAGGAATAGAGTGAATTGGAATGATGTGGTATACCGGGGTTGACGTGCTGTCAGTAGATTGAATCAAGGCATGTGAAGCGTCTGGGGTAAACCATGGAAAGCTGTGTAGGTATGTATATTTGCGTGTGTGGACGTATGTATATACATGTGTATGGGGTGGGTTGGGCCATTTCTTTCGTCTGTTTCCTTGCGCTACCTTGCAAACGCAGGAGACAGCGACAAAGCAAAAAAAAAAAAAAAAAAAAATTATATATATATATATATATATATATATATATATATATATATATATATATATATATATATATTTTTTTATTTTGCTTTGTCGCTGTCTCCCGCATTAGCGAGGTAGCGTAAGGAAACAGACGAAAGAATGGCCCAACCCACCCACATACACATGTATATACATACACGTCTACACACGCAAATATACATACCTATACATCTCAACATATACATATATATACACACACACAGACATATACATATATACACATGTACATAATTCATACTGTCTGCCTTTATTCATTCCCATCGCCATGTGTGGCATTCCCTGCCACACATGAAATAACAACTCCCTCCCCCCCTCATGTGTGCGAGATAGTGCTAGGAAGACAACAAAGGCCCCATTCGTTCACACTCAGTCTCTAGCTGTCATGCAATAATGCACCGAAACCACAGCTCCCTTTTCACATCCAGGCCCCACACAACTTTCCATGGTTTACCCCAGACGCTTCACATGCCCTGGTTCAATCTATTGGCAGCACGTCGACCCCAGTATATCACATCGTTCAAATTCACTCTATTCCTTGCATGCCTTTCATCCTCCTGCATGTTCAGGCCCCGATCACTCAAAATCTTTTTCACTCCATCTTTCCACCTCCAATTTGGTCTCCCACTTCTCCTCGTTCCCTCCACCTCCGACACATATATCCTCTTGGTCAATCTTTCCTCACTCATTCCCTCCATGTGACCAAACCATTTCAAAACACCCTCTTCTGCTCTCTCAACCACACACTTTTTATTACCACACATCTCTCTTACCCTATTATTACTTACTCGATCAAACCATCCTCACACCACATATTGTCCTCAAACATCTCATTTCCAGCACATCCACCCTCCTCCGCACTACTCTATCCATAGCCCATGCCTTGCAACCATACAACATCGTTGGAACCACTATTCCTTCAAACATAACCATTTTTGCTTTCTGAGATAATGTTCTCGACTTCCACACATTCTTCAAGGCTCCCAGAATTTTCGCCCCCCTACCCCCACTCTATGATTCACTTCCGCTTCCATGGTTCCATCCGCTGCCAGATCCACTACAAGATATCTAAAACACTTCACTTCCTCCAGTTTTTCTCCATTCAAACTTACCTCCCAACTGACTTGACCCTCAACCCTACTGTACCTAATAACCTTACTCTTATTCACATTTACTCTCAACTTTCTTCTTTCACACACTTTACCAAACTCAGTCACCAGCTTCTGCAGTTTCTCACATGAATCAGCCACAGCACTGCATCATCAGCGAACAATAACTGACTCACTTCCCAAGCTCTCTCATCCACAACAGACTGCATACTTGCCCCTCTTTCCAAAACCCTTGCATTCACCTCCCTAACAGCCCCATCCATAAACAAATTAAGCAACCATGGAGACATCACACACCCCTGCCGCAAACCTACATTCACTGAGAACCAATCACTTTCCTCTCTTCCTACACGTGCACATGCCTTACATCCTCGATAAACACTTTTCACTGCTTCTAACAACTTGCCTCTCACACCATATATTCTTAATACCTTCCACAGAGCATCTCTATCAACTCTTATCATATGCCTTCTCCAGATCCATAAATGCTACATACAAATCCATTTGCTTTTCTAAGTATTTCTCACATACATTCTTCAAAGAAAACACCTGATCCACACATCCTCTACCATTTCTGAAACCACACTGCTCTTCCCCAATCTGATGCTCTGTACATGCCTTCACCCTCTCAATCAATACCCTCCCATATAATTTACCAGGAATACTCATCAAACTTATACCTCTGTAATCTGAGCACTCACCTTTGTCCCCTTTGCCTTTGTACAATGGCACTATGCAAGCATTCTGCCAATCCTCAGGCACCTCACCATGATTCATACATACATTAAATAACCTTACCAACCAGTCAACAATACAGTCCCCACCCCCCCTTTTTTTAATAAATTCCACTGTAATGCCATCCAAACCCGCTGCCTTGCCGGCTTTCATCTTCCGCGAAGCTTTTACTACCTCTTCTCTGTTTACCAAATCATCCTCCCTAACCCTCTCACTTTGCACACCACCCCGACCAAAGCACCCTATATCTGTCACTCTATCATCAAACACATTCAACAAACCTTCAAAATACTCACTCCATCTCTTTCTCACATCACCACTACTTGTTATCACCTCCCCATTAGCCCCCTTCACTGGGTTTTTTTTTTCTTTTTCTCTCCAAAGGAAGGAACAGAGAAGGGGGCCAGGTGAGGATATTCCCTCAGAGGCCTAGACCTCTGTTCTTAACGCTACCTCACTGAGGCGGAAAATGGCGAATAGTATGAAAGAAAAGAAAGATATATATATATATATATATATATATATATATATATATATATATATATATATATATATATCCCTGGGGATAGGGGAGAAAGAATACTTCCCACGTATTCCCTGCGTGTCGTAGAAGCCGACTAAAAGGGAAGGGAGCAGGGGGCTGGAAATCCTCCCCTCTCATTTTTTTTTTTTCTTTTTTAAATTTTCCAAAAGAAGGAACAGAGAAGGGGGCCATGTGAGGATATTCCCTCAAAGGCCCAGTCCTCTGTTCTTAACGCTACCTCGCTAATGCGGGAAATGGCGAATAGTATGAAAATATATATATATATATATATATATATATATATATAAGGTTATTTAATGTATGTATGACTCATGGTGAGGTGCCTGAGGATTGGCGGAATGCGTGCAGAGTGCCATTGTACAAAGGCAAAGGGGATAAGAGTGAGTGCTCAAATTACAGAGGTATAAGTTTGTTGAGTATTCCTGGTAAATTATATGGGAGGGTATTGATTGAGAGGGTGAAGGCATGTACAGAGCATCAGATTGGGGAAGAGCAGTGTGGTTTCAGAAGTGGTAGAGGATGTGTGGATCAGGTGTTTGCTTTGAAGAATGTATGTGAGAAATACTTAGAAAAGCAAATGGATTTGTATGTAGCATTTATGGATCTGGAGAAGGCATATGATAGAGTTGATAGAGATGCTCTGTGGAAGGTATTAAGAATATATGGTGTGGGAGGCAAGTTGTTAGAAGCAGTGAAAAGTTTTTATCGAGGATGTAAGGCATGTGTACGTGTGGGAAGAGAGGAAAGTGATTGGTTCTCAGTGAATGTAGGTTTGTGGCAGGGGTGTGTGATGTCTCCATGGTTGTTTAATTTGTTTATGGATGGGGTTGTTAGGGAGGTGAATGCAAGAATTTTGGAAAGAGGGGCAAGTATGAAGTCTGTTGGGGATGAGAGAGCTTGGGAAGTGAGTCAGTTGTTGTTCGCTGATGATACAGCGCTGGTGGCTGATTCATGTGAGAAACTGCAGAAGCTGGTGACTGAGTTTGGTAAAATGTGTGAAAGAAGAAAGTTCAGAGTAAATGTGAATAAGAGCAAGGTAATTAGGTACAGTAGGGTTGAGGGTCAAGTCAATTGGGAGGTAAGTTTGAATGGAGAAAAACTGGAGGAAGTAAAGTGTTTTAGATATCTGGGAGTGGATCTGGCAGCAGATGGAACCATGGAAGTGGAAGTGGATCATAGGGTGGGGGAGGGGGCGAAAATCCTGGGAGCCTTGAAGAATGTGTGGAAGTCGAGAACATTATCTCGGAAAGCAAAAATGGGTATGTTTGAAGGAATAGTGGTTCCAACAATGTTGTATGGTTGCGAGGCGTGGGCTATGGATAGAGTTGTGCGCAGGAGGATGGATGTGCTGGAAATGAGATGTTTGAGGACAATGTGTGGTGTGAGGTGGTTTGATCGAGTAAGTAACGTAAGGGTAAGAGAGATGTGTGGAAATAAAAAGAGCGTGGTTGAGAGAGCAGAAGAGGGTGTTTTGAAATGGTTTAGGCACATGGAGAGAATGAGTGAGGAAAGATTGACCAAGAGGATATATGTGTCGGAGGTGGAGGGAACAAGGAGAAGTGGGAGACCAAATTGGAGGTGGAAAGATGGAGTGAAAAAGATTTTGTGTGATCGGGGCTCCTGAACATGCAGGAGGGTGAAAGGGGGCCCAAAGACTAGAGTTGAATTGTGAGCGAAGTGGTATACGGGTGTTGAAGTGCTGTTCAGTGGATTGAATCAAGGGCATGTGAAGCGCTGGGGTAAACCATGGAAGCTGTTAGGGTATATTTGCGTTTCGTAAACTGTGGGGGTTTGGCCATTCTTGTCTACCTCCGCAAACGCGGGAGACAGCGACAAAGCGAAAAAAATATGTATCTATATATATATATATATATATATATATATATAATATATATATATATTTATATATATATATATATTTATATATATATATATAACATTTTTTTTTTGCTTTGTCGCTGTCTCCCGCGTTTGGCGAGGTAGCGCAAGGAAACAGACGAAAGAAATGGCCCAACCACCCCCATACACATGCTTGATTCAATCCACCTGACAGCACGTCAACCCCGGTATACCACATCGCTCCAATTCACTCTATTCTTTGCCCTCCTTTCACCCTCCTGCATGTTCAGGCCCCGATCACACAAAATCTTTTTCACTCCATCTTTCCACCTCCACTTTGGTCTCCCTCTTCTCCTCGTTCCCTCCACCTCCGACACATATATCCTCTTGGTCAATCTTTCCTCACTCATTCTCTCCATGTGACCAAACCATTTCAAAACACCCTCTTCTGCTCTCTCAACCACGCTCTTTTTATTTCCACACATCTCTCTTACCCTTACGTTACTTACTCGATCAAACCACCTCACACCACACATTGTCCTCAAACATCTCATTTCCAGCACATCCATCCTCCTGTGCACAACTCTATCCATAGTCCATGCCTCGCAACCATACAACATTGTTGGAACCACTATTCCTTCAAACATACCCATTTTTGCTTTCCGAGATAATGTTCTCGACTTCCACACATTCTTCAAGGCTCCCAGAATTTTCGCCCCCTCCCCCCACCCTATGATCCACTTCCGCTTCCATGGTTCCATCCGCTGCCAGATCCACTCCCAGATATCTAAAACACTTCACTTCCTCCAGTTTTTCTCCATTCAAACTCACCTCCCAATTGACTTGACCCTCAACCCTACTGTACCTAATAACCTTGCTCTTATTCACATTTACTCTTAACTTTCTTCTTTCACACACTTTACCAAACTCAGTCACCAGCATCTGCAGTTTCTCACATGAATCAGCCACCAGCGCTGTATCATCAGCGAACAACAACTGACTCACTTCCCAAGCTCTCTCATCCCCAACAGACTTCATACTTGCCCCTCTTTCCAAAACTCTTGCATTCACCTCCCTAACAACCCCATCCATAAACAAATTAAACAACCATGGAGACATCACACACCCCTGCCGCAAACCTACATTCACTGAGAACCAATCACCAATCAAGTATGAAGTCTGTTGGGGATGAGAGAGCTTGGGAAGTGAGTCAGTTGTTGTTCGCTGATGATACAGCGCTGGTGGCTGATTCATGTGAGAAACTGCAGAAGCTGGTGACTGAGTTTGGTAAAGTGTGTGGAAGAAGAAAGTTGAGAGTAAATGTGAATAAGAGCAAGGTTATTAGGTACAGTAGGGGTGAGGGTCAAGTCAATTGGGAGGTGAGTTTGAATGGAGAAAAACTGGAGGAAGTGAAGTGTTTTAGATATCTGGGAGTGGATCTGTCAGCGGATGGAACCATGGAAGTGGAAGTGGATCATAGGGTGGGGGAGGGGGCGAAAATTTTGGGAGCCTTGAAAAATGTGTGGAAGTCGAGAACATTATCTCGGAAAGCAAAAAATGGGTATGTTTGAGGGAATAGTGGTTCCAACAATGTTGTATGGTTGCGAGGCGTGGGCTATGGATAGAGATGTGCGCAGGAGGATGGATGTGCTGGAAATGAGATGTTTGAGGACAATGTGTGGTGTGAGGTGGTTTGATCGAGTAAGTAACGTAAGGGTAAGAGAGATGTGTGGAAATAAATAGAGCGTGGTTGAGAGAGCAGAAGAGGGTGTTTTGAAATGGTTTGGGCACATAGAGAGAATGAGTGAGGAGAGATTGACCAAGAGGATATATGTGTCGGAGGTGGAGGGAACGAGGAGAAGAGGGAGACCAAATTGGAGGTGGAAAGATGGAGTGAAAAGGATTTTGTGTGATCGGGGCCTGAACATGCAGGAGGGTGAAAGGAGGGCAAGAAATAGAGTGAATTGGAGTCATGTGGTATACAGGGGTTGACGTGCTGTCAGTGGATTGAAGCAAGGCATGTGAAGCGTCTGGGGTAAACCATGGAAGGCTGTGTAGGTATGTATATTTGCGTGTGTGGACGTGTGTATGTACATGTGTATGGGGGGGGGTTGGGCCATTTCTTTCGTCTGTTTCCTTGCGCTACCTCGCAAACGCGGGAGACAGCGACAAAGTATAAAAAAAAAAAAAAAAAAAAAAAAAAAAAAATATATATATATATATATATATATATATATATATATATATATATATATATATATCCCTGGGGATAGGGGAGAAAGAATACTTCGCACGTATTCCCTGCGTGTCGTAGAAGGCGACTAAAAGGGGAGGGAGCGGGTGGCTGGAAATCCTCCCCTTTCTTGTTTTTTTTTTTAATTTTCCAAAAGAAGGAACAGAGAAGGGGGTCAGGTGAGGATATTCCCTCTAAGGCCCAGTTCTCTGTTCTTAACGCTACCTCGCTAACGCGGGAAATGGCAAATAGTATGAAAAAAAAAAAAATATATATATATATTTATATATTTCCCTGGGGATAGGGGAGAAAGAATACTTCCCACGTATTCCCTGCGTGTCGTAGAAGGCGACTAAAAGGGGAGGGAGCGAGGGGCTGGAAATCCTCCCCTCTCGTTTTTTTTTAATTTTCCAAAAGAAGGAACAGAGAATTGGGCCAGGTGAGGGTATTCCCTCAAAGGCCCAGTCCTCTGTTCTTAACGCTACCTCGCTGATGCGGGAAATGGCGAATAGTTTGAAAGAAAAGAAAAGATATATATTTATTGTACTTTGTCGCTGTCTCCTGCATTAGAGAGGTAGCACAAGGAAACAAGACAAAAAAATGGCCCAACCCACCCACAAACACATGTATATACATGCATGTCCACACACGCACATATACATACCTATACATATCAACATATACATATATATATACATACACACACATATACATATATACACATGTACATAATTCATACTCACTGCCTTTATTCATCCCTGGTGCTGCCCCGCCACACATGAAATACACATGTATATACATGCATGTCCACACACGCACATATACATACCTATACATATCAACATATACATATATATATATATATATACATACACACACATATACATATATACACATGTACATAATTCATACTCACTGCCTTTATTCATTCCCGTTGCTACCCTACCACACTCTTAAAACCTTCTACAAAGCATCTCTATCAACCCTGTCATATCCCTTTTCCAGATCCATAAATGCTGCATACAAATCCATGTTTTTTTTTCTTTTCAATATTTCTTACATACATTCTTCAAAGCAAACACCTGATCCACACATCCTCTATCACTTCTGAAACCACACTGCTCTTCCCCAACCTGATGCTCTGTATGTGCCTTTACCCTCTCAATCAATACCCTTCCACATAATTTCCCAGGAATACTCAACAGACTTATGCCTCTGTAATTTGAACACTCACCTTTATCCTCTTTGCTTTTGTACAGTGGCACCATGCATGCTTTCCACCAATCCTCAGGCACTTCACCATGATCCATACATACATTGAATATCCTTACCGTCCAGACGAAAGAATGGCCCAACCCACCCACATACAGATGTATATACATACACGTCTACACACGCAAATATACATACCTATACATCTCAATGTATACATATATGTATACACACACAGACATATACATATATACACATGTACATAATCCATAGTCTGCCTTTATTCATTCCCATTACCACCTCGCCACACATGAAATAACAACCCCCTGCCCCCTCATGTTTGCAAGGTAGCGCTAGAAAAGACAACAAAGGCCCCATTCGTTCACACTCAGTCTCTAGCTGTCATGTAATAATGCATCGAAACCACAGCTCCCTTTCCACATCCAGGCCCCACAGAACTTTCCATGGTTTACCCTAGACGCTTCACATGCCCTGGTTCAATCCACTGACAGCATGTCGACCCCGGTATACCACATCGTTCCAATTCACTCTATTCCTTGCATGCCTTTCACCCTCCTGCATGTTCAGGTCCCGATCACTCAAAATCTTTTTCACTCCATCTTCCTACCTCCAATTTGGTCTCCCACTTCTCCTCGTTCCCTCCACCTCTGACACATATATCCACTTGGTCAATCTTTCCTCACTCATTCTCTCCATGTGACCAATCCATTTCAATACACCCTCTTCTGCTCCCTCAACCACACTCTTTTTTATTACCACACATCTCTCTTACCCTTTCATTACTTACTCGATCAAACCACCTCATACCACATATTGCCCTCAAACATCTCATTTCCAACACATCCACCCTCCTCCACACAACCCTATCTATAGCCCACGCCTCACAACCATATAACATTGTTGGAACCACTATTCCTTCAAACAACCATTTTTGCTTTCTGAGATAATGTTCTCGCCTTCCACACATTTTTAACTCTCCCAGAACTTTCACCCCCTCCCCCATCCTGTGACTCAATTCCGCTTCCATGGTTCCATCTGCTGCCAAATCCACTCCCAGATATCTAAAATACTTCACTTCCTCCAGTTTTTCTCCATTCAAACTTACCTCCCAATTGGTATTACTGGGCTTTGCATGCAATGTGGTTACACCACATACAAAAAGTCACCTTTACCGAGGCTGTATCTTGGGTGTACCACCTCATTATATAACCTCTCACATCAAAGAAGTCTGCATTTCAGATACTAGAAGTAGAACAAGTCTCGGGCAATTGGAACTTTTACAAAGAGGTCTTAGGTAACACCAGGTCTCTCATATTGATCCTGGGGTAATTAAAGAAAGATATACCTTGAATCTCTTAATGATGAATCAGGGCTAGGGGATATCTTACCTCAGCAATTCCATTGTGGTATAGTAAGCTTTCTCTTATGCGTAATGTACTGAGGGTCTATCTTGCTAAGCAGAGGCTCAAAATAAAGAGCCATCCTTAAAAGGGATACAAACACCTCAGTGGCAGAACCTGATATGAAAAATCACTTGTGAACAGCACTAGGTAAGCCTAATCACTTTTCACTCTGTTCCTGTCGTTTGTTACCATAACACCATATGGAATAGAGATGATTAGTGAACTAAGAGAAAAGGAAGAGAAACTACAGCCAAAAGTGCTACAGAAAAAAGCCATTCTCTTTATACCTTTATTATTTAGGAACAGGTTTACCCTTGCCAAGGTATTACCTACTTGTAATCCCTAGAGTCTATCCTCTGTCCCAGTAAATCACAATATACTGGTCAAGGGATAGGTGTGCCAGCATTCTTAGTCCAATCAATCAATTTGTCCAACCATGAAGATTGGCAGGAAATCTTTATTTAAATGTTGCTTCCAACACTGCAACTCGGTGAGAAAACCAATGAATCAAGTGAAAATGACACTCCTTTCCCCAAGGTACAAACTGTGGGAGCTGCTTGTCTAGTGAACATTAACCTGGTCAGTGGGACACAACCTGGAAGTGAGGAGGACTTGACCCATAAAAGGCAAAGTCGGGAACAACACGACCCAAGTTTTGAATTTGTATTGCCACTATAAAACCAGTGATGTTGTCTGGTCTCTTTCTCTAGTGTAACTCCACATTTATGAGGCCCATATGCTTAAAAACCTCCAAGAACATGACAAACACATGGGAAAACGCATTGATAAAAAGTGTAGGATGAGGTGAAGGAGGCATGATGGGATCACAATACAATCCTTTGATCACTCAGTAATTTTAGTATTACTATAAAAAGTATTTAAAAACTATTGGTTGTACCAACAAAACACCCAATTGAATCTCTCCAATATTACTGTAATTACACAGTCGTAAAAGCAATACAGTGAAGAAAATGGAAAAAAACTATGGAGGAAAAGAGAAGGCAAAGATCCTGGCTGGAGGGTGTGGAAAGGCATGGGTAACTTGATAATAATTGCAATCATTCAATAATTATAAAACAACTCTACTTCGTAAAACAATGAAAGCTAATCAGAGTTGGTGTGAAACATATTTTGCATTAAATTTCTTCCTTATATTAGTCAAAAGTCTTAAGGAAATTTTTTTTTTTTTTTTTTTTTTGCTTTGTCGCTGTCTCCCGCGTTTGCGAGGTAGCGCAAGGAAACAGACGAAAGAAATGGCCCAACCCACCCCCATACACATGCCTTGATTCAATCCACTGACAGCACGTCAACCCCGGTATACCACATCGCTCCAATTCACTCTATTCTTTGCCCTCCTTTCACCCTCCTGCATGTTCAGGCCCCGATCACACAAAATCTTTTTCACTCCATCTTTCCACCTCCAATTTGGTCTCCCTCTTCTCCTCGTCCCCTCCACCTCCGACACATATATCCTCTTGGTCAATCTTTCCTCACTCATTCTCTCCATGTGACCAAACCATTTCAAAACACCCTCTTCTGCTCTCTCAACCACGCTCTTTTTATTTCCACACATCTCTCTTACCCTTACGTTACTTACTCGATCAAACCACCTCACACCACACATTGTCCTCAAACATCTCATTTCCAGCACATCCATCCTCCTGCGCACAACTCTATCCATAGTCCACGCCTCGCAACCATACAACATTGTTGGAACCACTATTCCTTCAAACATATTTTCAGAAAATATTAAAATGCTAGAATACAATATGTTTATATGAGATTGTTTTTAAATCTTTTTGATGTTTAAGTGATAAGTGATACCTTTGGCAAAGAAAAAATGGGGAGAATAAGAATATTTATATTTCATTGTTATACATGGCCAACCCATTCTCTAACATTTCTTGATATACCAGAATGAAGCAAAAAGCAAGTGAAACAAGCTCAAATATGCCTAGATTGGTTAGGCTTGTGAGTCATAAAAACAACTATTGATTTTACCATATTGTATTCTGCCTCAATTAACATATACACACTGTTTACTACTATAATTAGAGAAACAAAAAAAAGCATGAAGTGGGCTCTAGAACTGTACACTGCCAGAATCATCAAGACGAATTACCATCAAGTTACAACTACAAGGCAAACAGGTCTGAACACCTAATTCTCCTTCAGACTGAACATGGCAATTAGCAATCCAGACTCACTACTGCATGTAACGCCCCAGAATTCATGTAAAAAGCTAGTAATACTGGACAAAACCACAAATAACTGTCATCTTAATGTAGTTCGACAAGACATACATATATGTAAGTGCACCATTAAAAACATATATAGAACAAGATAGAGTTGTGCGCAGGAGGGTGGATGTGCTGGAAATGAGATGTTTGAGGACAATATGTGGTGTAAGGTGGTTTGATCGAGTAAGTATTAATAGGGTAAGAGAGATGTGTGGTAATAAAAAGAGTGTGGTTAGGAGAGCAGAAGAGGGTGTTTTGAAATGGTTTGGTCACATGGAGGGAATGAGTGAGGAAAGATTGACCAAGAGGATATATGTGTCAGAGGTGGAGGGAACGAGGAGAAGTGGGAGACCAAATTGGAGGTGGAAAGATGAAGTGAAAAAGCTTTTGAGTGATCGGGGCCTGAACATGCAGGAGGGTGAAAGGCGTGCAAGGAATAGAGTGAATTGGAACGATGTGGTATACCGGGATTGACGTGCTGTCAATGGATTGAACCAGGGCATGTGAAGCGTCTGAGTTAAACCATGGAAAGTTCTGTGGGGCCTGGATGTGGAAAGGGAGCTGTGGTTTCGGTGCATTGTAACATGACAGCTAGAAACTGAGTGTGAACGAATGGGGCCTTTGTTGTCTTCCTAGCGCTAACTCGCGCACATGAGGGGGAGGGGGTTGTTATTTATGTGTGGCGGGGTGGCGATGGGAATGAATAAAGGCAGATAGTATGAATTATGTACATGTGTATATATGTATATGTCTGTGTGTGTATATATATGTATACGTTGAAATGTATAGGTATGTATATTTGCGTGTGTGGACGTGTATGTATATACATGTGTATGTGGGTGGGTTGAGCCATTCTTTCGTCTGTTTCCTTGCGCTACCTCGCTAACGCGGGAGACAGCGACAAAGCAAAATAAAAAAATAAAAATAAGAACAAAAGAAAGGTATACTGATCTCTAAATGCTAACCATACAGCAGGAGAAACCAAATGGCAAGTCTATTGTGCTGCAAGTCCAAGAAATGTGTGAGATTCTTGTAGCTGTTACGAGGGAATGATGATGTCAGTTGCAGTTGCTGATTTGCCAACAGCAGACCCTGTTAGACTAGAAATAGCTGCAAATACCATTTACTGATTTGCAAAGACAAAGCATTGGCTTCTGCCACATCAAATAAGAGGCATAAGTCTAAGAAATGTATTTCATGCTCATGGGACAAACTACAAAAGAGAGAAACATGTTTAAGAGGGATCTAGATCGAAGTACGGTGCATGGACTTATTGATACATCACCGTGTACTCAAAATGTGAAGAAAAACTCCATATTCCATATGTTATGGTAGTTAAGAACTTGATGAGAGGGGGATCAGTGACAGAGAAGTGGAAGAGAGCAACTGTTAAGCTGTTTTCAAGAGACTTACTTAAGGAAATATGCTGAATTACAAACAATTACATATTTTCATATTACATTAGGTAATCGTGTGGATGACGAATTTCTTGTTAAAATCATCTTTTATTTAATAATGATGTCATTTGGTTGCACCAGGAGTACATCTTTGAATATTAGAAAGCAGTGAAAATAAGGTTCAACTGAATCACTAATTCTTTTCATTAGGAAAAGTCAGATCATCCATACCAACTCTAATTTTGATGATATAGACCAGAACATAGAGATTATTTACATATGTATTAATTACATTTCTCATCCTTAGAGTATAAATTCATTATATTAACATATCTAAAAGTTTTTCATCAATATCAGCAAAGTGCTTTACCTTAGAAAAATACAAAAAGCCTAAGGACAGTACATTAAAATGATTCAAAGAGGAGAGGACAAAGTAATAATTTTAATTGTGTGATTAAACTGTCTCATGCTTCCTCATATTTGATTCTGAAATTACTCAGACCAGAATGTAATCCTGACTGTTTTATCAGTACAGTAAAAATCTACTTAAAAAATCACTTTTCGTCAGTATCACTGTCAACAAAAAAAAAGCATGAAGGTAAAAGGACTGCATACATTAGCGTCATAATTAAATGAAAATTTTGAAACTGCGCATACAAATATACTTCAATATTTTCTTTCTTGCCTAATCAGGCAAGACTTAAAATATTTAATGAAAGACTAGAACAGTTTATACTTACACAGTACGGTTAAACAATATTATGTTGAAATCTTTTTCTCTGCAAAAATTTCTATTATTCATATCACTGCTAGTTTGCTCCACAATTAATTAAACTAAATAGTACTGGATAAAGGCATAAAATGCACTTGTAATTCTCATTTGCCAGGTGTCTCCAAGGTGATTTTGTGAAATTGTGAAAGGGATTGAATCAAATGTCCATTCCTGACAAAAATTTTTGTTCAACAACAAAGATAATTTTATATATAGATATTTGCTCATGATACTGAGTGAAGAGCACTAAAACTCTCATACCATGATTCATAAATTAATTGACTCAAGTAACAAGACATTCACAATCACTTTCCCTCTCCATGCATTGAGAAAACTAATAGTCTTTAACAAGTACTGATAAAACATTTTAATGTTTAAAAAGCAGTAAGGAGATTTTGTATATTTCACTCGGCTTCACAGAAAACTCAACACCTTTCCATCAACCATTAGCAACTTGAAATGCAACAAAGTTGTGTGGTGTAGGTTTTGAAGTACATTAAAAATATGTATTTGGTGTACGTAAGATAACCTTCCAGATTGTTTTACAATCCTTACTTTTCACTTTTAAGGCACTTGATATATTAAATTTTGGGAACTTAGGATTAACTGGCAAAAAATGGTAATATAGGCTACAGCATTTTTTTTATGTAGCTCATTATAATTAATTTGACTATTGTACAACTACTAATTGATGCAATGCTGTGGCAATCAGGCACTTTTGAAAGTACCATATGCTTGGAATGCCAACCACTTGGTGGGGTTCTAACAATGATGCTGTGCAAATTATCAAAAGATTCTGGTGTGAATTACTGTGCATATAACAACAAACATATATCTACCTATCTCTCTATCTTTATATATGAATATATGTATATACTTACTTCCTGTCCCAGGAGTTCCTTTTGTCTTTCCAAAACTCTTGAATTGCTCAGGAAGCCAGCCACATCCACCAAGCAGGACCATAGGTCCTAAAGTGTAGTGGTGTTGTGTGTGTCTCTGTATGTGGAAAGAGTGGATGGCAATTGAGCAGTAAGTGCTCAGTGCCTTTGTTGTGGTAGACGCATCTAGGGCAAGAAGGGTCCTGGGATGTGCTGAATCAGAGTTTTGTTTAAATTTCAGGATGGATGATACCCAGATCGTTGACGGGAAAGAGTGAATCACGTTTGTTTAGGGAAAGTGGTTTCAGAAGGATCTATGTGGTGAGATTGTGTTTAAGCCTTTGTTGAAAGGGTGATTCTTTAAAACTTGTTGGGTTATTTCAGTATGTATGTGTTTTATCAGTGTTACATATGTTGGTGTTGTAGAGACCTGAGAGTAGAGGTTGCTGAAGTTTGGTTGTTAGTTATGTTGTGGTTTGGATGGGAAGGGTCTAGTGCTTTTGCATAAAATTGAGTGTCAAGCATGCTGAGGTGGGAATGTACTGGTAAGATGGAGGCTCTTTATATATTTGTGGTTGCTAGGGTACCAGCTGTTATTCTGAGTGCTATAGTTTGTGTGGTATGCAGCTTTGTTATGTTTGCATGTGAGAGGGTGGAATACAAGGCATGTGAGGCATAGATTTGGAGTGCAGTGGATAAACTGTTTGTGGAGGGTGCATGGGGATTATATTTGTGTAAATCGGGTGCTAGTTAATGTTCTGAGTGCCTTTAGTGTATTGATGTTATTGGTGTGGGGACTGAATGTAATGGTCATACGTGATGCCTAGAATGATTAGTGCTTCGTTCAGAAGTGATAAACACTTAAGTCGACTGGAGGGTGTATGTTGTATTTGAGTCTTTTTGGTTAAAAAGAGTGATTGGAAACTTCTTTGGAAATGTAGACATTCTGTCCTAGTGATGTAATAATGTACTGCTGCACATTTGTTGTTGTTCCTGTGGTTTTAGGATGTGACATGACTGTGAGGCTTTCTTCATATGAGGACCTTCATCTTGTGGTTTGTCAAAGGTAATGGGAGGTCATGTAGGAAGAGACTCAAAGGGGTTTGGGGAACCCTATTCAACTTCATTGTTGGTTTTAGAGGTGATGCCATTGTCAGTGACTCTGCTATGGCAGCTAGCTATGAAATTCGCTAACAACTTTTTGTTTTTGTTGTTAAGGGAGGTGTCAAATATCTTGTATGCAGAGATGTGTTGGTGGACATTGTCATATGCTTTGTAGTTTACAGCCACTAGTACTGTGTGAGATGAGGGTGTGTTCGGTTCAAGCCATCTAGGCTGTGTTGTCTGAGGTCACTGGGTAGAGATGGTGAGTAGTTGTGTTTAAAGCCATAATGCTACCTCACGTGCACGCAGGGGGAGAGGGATGCCATTTCGTGTATGGTGGGGTGGCGGCAGCAATGCATGAAGGTAGCATGTATGAATATGTACATGTGTATAAATGTATATGTCTGTGTATGTATATGTATGTATACGTTGAAATGCATAGGTATGTATATGTGCGTGTGTGAGTGTTTATGTACATACATGTGTATGTGGGTGGGTAGGGCCATTCTTTCATCTATTTCCTTGTGCTACCTCGCTAACGTGAGAGACAGCGACAAAGTACAATAAGAAATTATATATATATATATATTATTTATTTATTTATTTATTTTGCTTTGTCGCTGTCTCCTGCGTTTGCGGGATAGGGGAGAAAAAATACTTCCCACGTATTCCCTGTGTGTCGTAGAAGGCAACTAAAAGGGAAGGGAGCGGGGGGCTGGAAATCCTCTCCTCTCATTTTTTTTTTTTTTCTAATTTTTCAAAAGAAGGAACAGAGAAGGGGCCAAGTGAGGATATTCCCTCAGAGGCCCAGTCCTCTGTTCTTAACGCTACCTTGCTAACGCGGGAAATGGCGAATAGTTTGAAAGTATATATATATATATATATATATATATATATATATATATATATATATTTTTTCATACTATTCACCATTTCCCGCGATACCGAGGTAGCGTTAAGAACAGAGGACTGGGCCTTTGAGGGAATATCCTCACCTGGCCCTCTTCTCTGTTCCTTCTTTTGGAAAATTAAAGAAAAAAAAAAACGAGAGGGGAGGATTTCCAGCCCCCCGCTCCCTTCCCTTTTAGTCGAAAATGGCCCAACCCACCCCCATACACATGCATATGCATACGTCCACACACGCAAATATACATACCTACACAGCTTTCCATGGTTTACCCCAGACGCTTCACATGCCCTGATTCAATCCACTGACAGCACGTCAACCCCGGTATACCACATCGCTCCAATTCACTCTATTCCTTGCCCTCCTTTCACCCTCCTGCATGTTCAGGCCCCGATCATACAAAATCTTTTTCACTCCATCTTTCCACCTCCAATTTGGTCTCCCACTTCTCCTCATTCCCTCCACCTCCGACACATATATCCTCTTGGTCAATCTTTCCTCACTCATTCTTTCCATGTGCCCAAACCATTTCAAAACACCCTCTTCTGCTCTCTCAACCACGCTCTTTTTATTTCCACACATCTCTCTTACCCTTACGTTACTTACTCGATCAAACCACCTCACACCACACATTGTCCTCAAACATCTCATTTCCAGCACATCCATCCTCCTGCGCACAACTCTATCCATAGCCCACGCCTCGCAACCATACAACATTGTTGGAACCACCATTCCTTCAAACATACCCATTTTTGCTTTCCGAGATAATGTTCTCGACTTCCACACATTCTTCAAGGCTCCCAGAATTTTCGCCCCTCCCCCACCCTATGATCCACTTCCGCTTCCATGGTTCCATCCGCTGCCAGATCCACTCCCAGATATCTAAAACACTTTACTTCCTCCAGTTTTTCTCCATTCATATATATATATATGAAATGCGGGAGACAGCGACAAAGTATAAAAAAAAAAAAAAAAAATATATATATATATATATATATATATATATATATATATATATATATATATATATATGCATAGTGCTATTGTACAAAAGCAAAGGGGATAAAGGTGATTGATTGAGAGGGTGATAGCATGTACAGAGCATCAGACTGGGAAGGAGCAGTGTGGTTTCAGAAGTGGTAGAGGATGTGTGGATCTGGTGTTTGCTTTGAAGAATGTATGTGAGAAATACTTAGAAAAGTAAATAGATTTGTATGTGGCATTTATGGATCTGGAAAAAGCATATGATAGAATTGATAGAGATGCTCTGTGGAAGGCATTAAGAATATATGGAGTGGGAGGCAAGTTGCTAGAAGCAGTGAAAAGTTTTTATCGAGGATGTAAGGCATGTGTACGAGTAGGAAGAGAGGAAAGTGTCTGGTTCTCAGTGAATGTTGGTTTGCGGCAGGGGTGCGTGATGTCTCCATGGTTGTTAAATCTGTTTATGGATGGGGTTGTTAGGGAGGTGAATGCAAGAGTTTTGGAGAGAGGGGCAAGTATGCAGTCTGTTGTGGATGAGAGGGCTTGGCAAGTGAGTCAGTTGTTGGTCGCTGATGATACAGCGCTGGTGGCTGATTCGGATGAGAAACTGCAGAAGCTGATGACTGAGTTTCGTAAAGTGTGTGAAAGAAGAAAGCTGAGAGTAAATGTAAGGTAAGTTTGAATGAAGTAAAACTGGTGGAAGTGAAGTGTTTTAGATATCTGGGAGTGGATTTGGCAGCGGATGGAACCATGGAAGCGGAAGAGAGTCACAGGGTGGGGGAAGGGGCGAAAGTTCTGGGAGCATTAAAAAATGTGTGGAAGGCGAGAACATTATCTTGGAAAGCAAAAATGGGTATGTTTGAAGGAATAGTGGTTCCAACAATGTTATATGGTTGCGAGGCGTGGGCTATAGATAGCATTGTTCGGAGGAGGGTGGATGTGCTGGAAATGAGATGTTTGAGGACAATGTGTGGTGCGAGGTGCTTTGATCGAGTGAGTAATGAAAGGGTAAGAGAGATGTGTGGTAATAAAAAAAAGTGTGGTTGAGAGAGCAGAAGAGGGTGTATTGAAATGGTTTGGTCACATGGAGAGAATGAGTGAGGAAAGATTGACAAAGAGGATATATGTGTCAGAGGTAGAGAGAACGAGAAGTGGGAGACCAAATTGGAGGTGGAAGGATGGAGTGAAAAAGATTTTGAGCGATCGGGGCCTGAACATACAGGAGGGTGAAAGGCATGCAAGGAATAGAGTGAATTGGAACAATGTGGTAATCCAAGGTTGACATGCTGCCATTGGATTGAACCAGGCATGTGTAGCTTCTGAGGTAAACCATGGAAAGTTTTGTGGGGCCTGGATGTGGAAAGGGAGCTGTGGTTTCAGTGCATTACACATGAGAGCTAGAGACTGAGTGTGAACAAATGTGGTCTTTTGTTCTTTCCTAGCGCTACCTGGGGTGTGTGTGTGTGTGCTATTTCATGTGTGGCAGGGTGGCGACAGGAATGAATAAAGGCAGCTAGTATGAATTATGTACATGTGATTATATGTATATGTTTGTGTATGTATATGTATGTATACGTTAAAATGTTAGGTATGTATATGTGCGTGTGTGGACGTGTATGTCTATACATGTTTATGTGGGTGGGTGGAATGGGCCATTCTTTTGTCAGTTTCCTTGTGCTACCTCGCTAACGCGGGAGACAGCGACAACGTATAATAAATAAAAATATATATATACATAAATGCACATACACGTACATATATACATATACATATTAACATATACATACAGACCTCTATATATATATATACACATACATATTCATACTTGCATGCCTTCATCCATTCCCAGCACCACCCCACCCCACAGGAAACAGTATTGCCACCCCCTGTGTCAGTAAGTTATTGCCAGGAAACAAGAAAAAGAGAGACCACATCTCCTCACACTCACTCTCTAACTGTCAAGTTTAATGCACTGACACCACAGCTTCCTATCCACATCCAGGCCCCACAGACCTTTCCATGGTTTACCTCAAATGTTTCACAAGCCCTGGTTCAGACCACTGGCAGCACATTGACCATGGTACACCACATCATTCCAATTCACTCTATTCCTTCCATGCCTCTCACCCTCCTATATGTTCAGGCTCTGATCACTCAAAATCTTTTTCTTTCCATCCTTCCACCTCCAATTTGGTCTCCTACTCCTTGTTTCCTCAACTTCTGACACACACATCCTCTTTGTCAACCTTTAGTCATTCACTCGCTTCATATGCCCAGATAATTTCAACACACCCTCTTCTGCTCTCTCAACCACACAGATTTCATTACCACACATCTCTCTTACCCTTTCATTACATATCCAATCAAACCACCCACCACATATTGTCCTCAAATATTTCATTTCCAACACATCCTCCCTCCTCCGTACAACCCTCTCTATAGCCCATGCCTCGCAGCCATATAATATTGTTGGAACTACTTTTCCTTCAAACATAGCTATGTTTGCTTACCTCATCACTACCTATTACCACATCCTCATTTGCCCCCTTCACCAATGTCCCCATTTGTTCTGTAGCTTTTCTGGCACTACTGACCTCCTTCCATAACATCTTATTCTACCTGAAGTTTACCGACATTCCCTCACCCCAACTATCATTTGCCCTTTTTCAACCTCTGCACCTTCATCTTTTCCTCCTGCCATGTTCTCTTGTACATCTCCCAGTAATTAACATTCTTCAGTAAGTACTGCCCATATACCTCTCTCTTCTTTTTCACTAATAACTTGGTAATCCCATCACTCATTAAGCTTTTTACCTGTGCATAGCCCACCTTTTACATACCACAGACTTGCGAGTAGAGCTTCCCTAAATATCTCGCTTTCCTCCCCTTGCTTCATTTACTGTTAACTTTTGTCATTTTACACTTTCTTTCTTTCTTGGTATTTCTTCACATACACACACCAAACCCATTACTTACTTTCACCATCCTCTTCTTATTCATATAATATCCTCAGCCAAAAACCTTGCCCCCCATCAGGTAATGATCATACATCCTAGTGGCTCCCTGTCTCATTGCATTCAAATCAAAGGCACTCTCTTTTGGACACCTCTCAATTAGTACATAATCAAATAATGCCCTCTTACTATCTTTGCTACTCACCCACATATATTTACGTCTCTCCTTTTTAAACCAGGTTTTCTCAATCACAAATCCTTTGTCAGCACATAACTCTACAAACTGTTCAACATTTCTTTTTACTTTATCATTCCATGTCCCTCAGTTAAACCCTCAACTGTCAGTTAACTCACTTTCTCATTTAAATCACCCAGTCTCTTGCACCAAAAGTACTGACACACTCACCCAGCTGCTCCTATAACTCTCATCATCTTCCTTCTCATAACCAAATACCAAGCACTAATAATCACCCTTCTCTTGCAATCCACATCAGTCCAGAGCTTCCTTCCTTACATTCACCCATTCCCCACAACAACTGTTTCAACAATAGCATTAACCCTTCATGAGATTTTACCCTCACATCAGCACCTGACCTTATCCCTTAGACATTCCTAAACCATTCTTATGTTTTGCCCTCAAGATTTGGTTCCTTTTCTCAAACATACAACCTGTTTCACCTTTCTTCTCACCTTGGTGTTGAATGTGTCTGATGGTAGGATGGCAGATTTATGGTGTTTGGGTCAGGGAGGTATGTGAAGTGAGAGGCATAGAAAGTGATTTGGTGAAGATAGAAGAGGTGGTGAAAGCCTTACATAAGAAATGTGGTTGCTATTAAAGTTTAAATTAAGAAAAAGGTTGACTTATTGATTGGTTAGTTAGAATTTTCACTGGATGTATGGATAATGGAGAGGTACCTGAGGATTGGTGGAATGCATTATGTTGTCTTTGTATAAAGGCAAAGGGGACAATGGTGAGTGTTCAGACTACAAAGGTATAAGTTTGTTGAGTGTACCTGGAAGTTGTATGGAAGCAGTGACTGAGAGTGAAAGCATGTACAGAGCATCATATTGGAGAGGAATAGTATGATGTCAGGAATAGTAGAGGATGAGATAAATACTCAAGAGGGATTTGTATATGGCATTTCTGGATAGGGAGAAAGCACATGATAGGATTAATAGTGATGTCCTGTGGAAGGTGTTTCGAATATATGGTGAGGGAGGAAGGCTATCAGAAGCAGAGGAGTTTTTATCAAGAGTGTAAAGCATGTGGTGTATAGAAAGTAGAGATGAAGAGTGGTTCCAGGTGAATGTAGGCTTGCGGTAGGGATGTGTGATGTCACCATGACTGTCTTGATTTGTTTATGGATGGGGTGGAGAGAGAGAGAGAGAGAGAGAGAGAGAGAGAGAGAGAGAGAGAGAGAGAGAGAGAGAGAGAGAGGCAGGGGGGATATGCAGGCTGTAGGGGGTAGGGGCTGAGAAGTAAGTCGGTTGTTGTTTGCCTATGACAACAGTGGCAGCAGATTCGAGTGAAAAACTGCAGAAGTTGGTGTCTGAGTATGGGAGATTATGTGAAAACAGGAACTTTTGAGTAAATGTGAATAAAAGCAAAGTTATTTGGTTTAGCAATGTGGAGGGACAGTTTAGTTGAGAATTAGAGTTTGATTGGTGAAAATTTGGAAGAAGGTGACTTGGTAGTGAATGGACCCATGGAAGTGGTGAGTCAATGAATGGGTAGGGGGGTAAAGATTCTGGGAGGTGTGGAAAAAGGTCTTTATCTGGGAGGGCAAAAACAGTTTTGTTTGACAGTATAGTTTTCCCATCAACAATGTATGGATGCAAGGCTTGGGCTATAGATGAAAATGTCAGAGGAGGATGGATGTGTTGAAAATAAAATGTCTGAGGACAGTGTGCAGTGTGGGCAAATAAAATGTATGAGGACAAAATGTGGTGTGGGGAGGGTTAATTGAGTAAGTAATGATAGGGTAAGAGAGAAGTGTAGTAATAAGAAGAGTAAGAGAGGTGTAGTAATAAGAAGGGTAAGAGAGAGGTGTGGTAATAAGAAGAGTATAGTTGAGAGGGCTGAACACAGCATGCTGAAATGGTTTGCACATGCAGAGAGGGTGAATGAGGAGAGGCTGACAAAGAGGATACAAGTGTCAGAAGTAAAGGGGCTGAGGAGATGGGGAGACAAAATTGGAGATGGAGAGATTAAGTGATAACTATTTTCAATGTACAGGGTCTAATCATGCAGGATGGTGAAAGGCATAAATGGGATAGAGTGAATTGGAGTAATTTGGTGTACAGAGGTGACATGCTGTCAGTAGACTGAACCAGGATTGGGGCTGTGGTTTCAAAGCATTAATCATGACAGTTACAAAAACGATGTAAGAGAATTAGGCCTTTTTTTTTTTTCCCTCTTTCTGGTGCTACCATATAAGGCATGGTTGAAGACCAACAAGGTAGGCTAGTGCCCCTGCAGGCTTCTTTTATATAAACTTTGATAAAGTCAGTGGCAGATCTATCAGCCTGCCTTGCCAGTGAATACAAGAGAACATGACACCAATCCTGATATCTTTGAAATTCTCCAACTCCAGCTACCAACAGTGTCCAGACTTCTTGAAAAACTGAGCCACAACATAACCAAAATATCCTTCTCATCAGCACAGCAAGGCTTCAGATCCACTCACTCCAGTGCCATAATGCATACAAACTACACGTAACACATTCTAGATGGCTTTAACTACCCTCCTGGACAGCACTATATGCAATGGCCATAAACTATGCATTTGTCACCATTCCTTGACTTGGTCTTACACACCATCACAAACACACAGAAAAAAAAAAGGCCAACTGAAAAAAATAGCTGGTTAGCCACCAAGCCATAGTCCCATACACAGGTTTCACCTTCAAAATCCTTAAGCTCAGTACTATAGTTCTTTCTTTAACCCTCCACAATTCACAGCCTTCCTGTTCCCTTAGAACCACTGAGTGAGTCCTATCATATGCAAATGACCTTAGATCAGAGCTTCCTAACATTGCACAAGCAGCTACAAACTTTGCAGTATCATATCACATAATTAGAACATTAGCTTACTCAAAACTAAATTTTTGCACTGTATTGGAATACATCGACCTTGTAACCCTTGACTAATGTGAAACCGACCTGCATCCCCACATAAATCTCAAAGATCAACCACTCTCAGTTAACAATACACTAACCATGCTATCACATATGGTCAACCCCCTCCCTTCTTCATTTCTACTGACATCTTAGCGAATCCAGCATGGCCCCCTGAACCCACACCCCAGGTAAGCCAGGCTGCTGCCAGTGCCACTCTCATCCATAAATGTTTATATTCTGTTCTTATTTGTGATGTTATTTCAGACCTAAACATATTGTGTAATATATATTTGTGAGTAATTATTCCATAATATTATATACATTAAACAGTGAATGCTAAGAGAGTGTAAAAGGGAGATGATGATGTACTTGTCATGCATGGCAGAGGACACTGGGATACTGCATAATGAGTCTTGGTCATTCTCCCAGCCAACACATAGATGCACACACTACACACAAAGAGAATGGAAAACATCTTGCATGCCATTTCATCCATCATGAAAAAATAATTGATGAACAAATGGATCATATTTCCTTTTGAATTTTTGAGACTGCGACAATGAATTCCTCATCCACTCACATGTGTAACTGTTCTGGGTGATCAGATGTATTTTTCTTAAAGTACTGTAGATCCTTATAGTCAGTGTTTCTATGATCATCTCTGTAAGTCCAGACCATCACACCACACCCTAATCTGATCTCTAAATCAGGCACTCTTTCTTATACATTTACTGTCTTTCCTTATAAGATAAAATCTGCCTCACATTTCATACTGTCCTTGAAGTACTTAATTTCCAACATGTCCATCCTGCTCCATGATTCATATTCATACAACACTGGTGAAACTGACATTTTCTTTCAAACTCATTCAGTGTCACACAAACAACACTGGTGAATGACATTTTCTTTCAAACTCATTCAGTGTCACACAGATGTAGAAAAGGCCTCAGTCACTCATCTATTCTGTACCTGTTATGTGTAATGCACTAAAACTATAGCTCAATATCCACAACTGGGCCCCTTAGGCTGTTTTGTGGTTTACCTCAGCTGCTTCATATGCCATGGTTCAGTCCACTGACAGCATGTCGCCTCCTCTATACCACTTCACTCCAGTTCACTTTATCTCATGCATAACCTACATCCTCCTATATGTTCAGACCCCAAGCACTCAAAACCTTATTCATTCTATCCTTCCATCTCTAATTTGGTCTTCCCCGTTCTCTTTGTCCCCTCCACTTCTTACATGTATATCCCTATGATCAAACCCTTTCAGCACACCTTTTTCAGTTCTCTCAGCTATACTCTTCATATAACCACATTTCTATCTTACCTTATCATTTACTCCATCAACTCTCCTCACACCACATTGTCCTCAAATTTTTAATTTTCAACGCATTCACCTTTGCCTGGACATTCTCAGCTCCAGCCCTTGCCTCACATTAATACAACACCATCAGGACTATTATACTTTCAAACATACCTATCTTCATCCTCCTTGATGGTAAACTCTCTTTTCACAATAATATCTATACTCGCACACCTTTACCCTCTTACTCAAACTGTGACTTGCTTCAGTTCTCATAATTCCATTCACTTTCATATCTACTTGCAGATTATTTTATTTATTATACTTAATTGCTGTTTCCCGCATCAGCGAGGTAGTGCCATACACATACACATATATATATTTATTTTATATTTATTTTGCTTTGTTGGTTTCCCGCGTTAGCGAGGTAGCACAAGGAAACAGACAAAAGAATGGCCCAACCCACCCACATACACATACATATACATACACGTCCACACACGCAAATATACATACCTATACATCTCAACATATACATATATATATACATACACAGACATATACATGTATAGACATGTACATAATTCATACTGTCTGCCTTTATTCATTCCCATCGCCATCTTGCCACACATGAAATAACAACCTCCTCCCCCTCGTGTGCGAGGTAGCGCTAGGAAAAGACAACAAAGGCCACATTCATTCACACTCAGTCTCTAGCTGTCATGTAATAATGCACCAAAACCAAAGCTCCCTTTCCATATACAGGCCCCACAGAACTTTCCATGGGTTACCCCAGACGCTTCACATGCCCTGGTTCAATCCATTGACAGCACGTCGACCCCGGTATACCAAATCGTTCCAATTCACTCTATTCCTTGCACGCCTTTCACCCTCCTGCATGTTCAGGCCTCGATCACTCAAAATCTTTTTCACTTCATCTTTCCACCTCCAATTTGGTCTCCCACTTCTCCTCGTTCCCTCCACCTCCGACACATATATCCTCTTGGTCAATCTTTCCTCACTCATTCTCTCCATGTGACCAAACCATTTCAAAACACCCTCTTCTGCTCTCTCAACCACACTCTTTTCATTATCACACATCTCTCTTACCCTTACATTACTTACACGATCAAATCACCTCACACCACATATTGTCCTCAAACATCTCATTTCCAGCACATCCACCCTCCTCCGCACAACTCTATCTATAGCCCATGCCTCACAACCATATAACATTGATGGAACCACTATTCCTTCAAACATACCAATTTTTGTTTTCCGAGATAATGTTCTCAACTTCCACACATTCTTCAGCGCTCCCAGAACTTTCGCCCCCTTCCTCACCCTATGATTCACTTCTGCTTCCATGGTTCCATCAGCTGCCAAATCCACTCCCAGATATCTAAAACTCTTCACTTCCTCCAGTTTTTCTCCATTCAAACTTACCTCCCAACTGACTTGTCCCTCAACCCTACTGTACCTAATAACCTTGGTCTTATTCACATTTACTCTCAGCTTTCTTCTTTCACACACTTTACCAAACTCAATCACCAGATTCTGCAGTTTCTCACACGAATCAGCCACCAGCGCTGTATCATCAGCGAACAACAACTGACTCACTTCCCAAGCTCTCTCATCTACAACAGACTGCATACTCGCCTCTCTTTTCAAAACTCTTGCATTCACTTCCCTAACAACCCCATCCATAAACAAATTAAACAACCATGGAGATATCACACACTCCTGCCGCAAACCTACATTCACTGAGAACCAATCACTTTCCTCTCTTCCTACACATACACATGCCTTACATCCTCAATAAAAACTTTTCACTGCTTCTAACAACTTGCCCCCCACACCATATATTCTTAATACCTTCCACAGAGTATCTCTATCAACTCTATCATATGCCTTCTCCAGATCCATAAATGCTACATACAAATCCATTTGCTTTTCTAAGTATTGCTCACATACATTCTTCAAAGCAAACACCTGATCCACACATCCTCTACCACTTCTGAAACCACACTGCTCTTCCCCAATCTGATGCTCTGTACATACCTTCACCCTCTCAATCAATACCCTCCCATATAATTTCCCGGGAATACTCAACAAACTTATACCTCTGTAATTTGAGCACTCACTTTTATCCCATTTGCCTTTGTACAATGGCACTATGCAAGCATTCCTCCAATCATCAGGCACCTCACCATGAGTCATACATACATTAAATAACCTTACCAACCAGTCAACAATACAGACACCCCCTTTTTTAATAGATTCCACTGCAATACCATCCAAACCCCCTGCCTTGCTGGCTTTCATCTTCCGCAAAGTTTTTACTACCTCTTCTCTGTTTACCAAATCATTCTCCCTAACCCCCTTACTTTGCACACCACCTCAACCAAAACACCCTATATCTGCCACTCTATCATCAAACACATTCAACAAACCTTCAAATTACTCACTTCATCTTCTCACATCACCACTACTTGTGATCACCTCCCCATTAGCCCCCTTCACTGATGTTCCCATTTGTTCCCTTGTCTTACGCACTTTATTTACCTCCTTCCAAAACATCTTTTTATTATTATTCTTTTTTATTATTCTTTGTCGCTGTCTCCCACGTTTGCGAGGTAGCGCAAGGAAACAGACGAAAGAAATGGCCCAACCCCCCCCATACACATGTATATACATACGTCCACACACGCAAATATACATACCTACACAGCTTTCCATGGTTTACCCCAGACGCTTCACATGCCTTGATTCAATCCACGGACAGCACGTCAACCCCGGTATACCACATCGCTCCAATTCACTCTATTCCTTGCCCTCCTTTCACCCTCCTGCATGTTCAGGCCCCGATCACACAAAATCTTTTTCACTCCATCTTTCCACCTCCAATTTGGTCTCCCTCTTCTCCTCGTTCCCTCCACCTACGACACATATATCCTCTTGGTCAATCTTTCCTCACTCATTCTCTCCATGTGCCCAAACCACTTCAAAACACCCTCTTCTGCTCTCTCAACCACGCTCTTTTTATTTCCACACATCTCTCTTACCCTTACGTTACTCACTCGATCAAACCACCTCACACCACACATTGTCCTCAAACATCTCATTTCCAGCACATCCATCCTCCTGCGCACAACTCTATCCATAGCCCACGCCTCGCAACCATACAACATTGTTGGAACCACTATTCCTTCAAACATACCCATTTTTGCTTTCCGAGATAATGTTCTCGACTTCCACACATTCTTCAAGGCCCCCAGAATTTTCGCCCCCTCCCCCACCCTATGATCCACTTCCGCTTCCATGGTTCCATCCGCTGCCAGATCCACTCCCAGATATCTAAAACACTTCACTTCCTCCAGTTTTTCTCCATTCAAACTCACCTCCCAATTGACTTGACCCTCAACCCTACTGTACCTAATAACCTTGCTCTTATTCACATTTACTCTTAACTTTCTTCTTCCACACACTTTACCAAACTCAGTCACCAGCTTCTGCAGTTTCTCACATGAATCAGCCACCAGCGCTGTATCATCAGCGAACAACAACTGACTCACTTCCCAAGCTCTCTCATCCCCAACAGACTTCATACTTGCCCCTCTTTCCAAAACTCTTGCATTGACCTCCCTAACAACCCCATCCATAAACAAATTAAACAACCATGGAGACATCACACACCCCTGCCGCAAACCTACATTCACCGAGAACCAATCACTCTCCTCTCTTCCTACACGTACACATGCCTTACATCCTCGATAAAAACTTTTCACTGCTTCTAACAACTTGCCTCCCACACCATATATTCTTAATACCTTCCACAGAGCATCTCTATCAACTCTATCATATGCCTTCTCCAGATCCATAAATGCTACATACAAATCCATTTGCTTTTCTAAGTATTTCTCACATACATTCTTCAAAGCAAACACCTGATCCACACATCCTCTACCACTTCTGAAACCACACTGCTCTTCCCCAATCTGATGCTCTGTACATGCCTTCACCCTCTCAATCAATACCCTCCCATATAATTTACCAGGAGTACTCAACAAACTTATACCTCTGTAATTTGAGCACTCACTCTTATCCCCTTTGCCTTTGTACAATGGCACTATGCACGCATTCCGCCAATCCTCAGGCACCTCACCATGAGTCATACATACATTAAATAACCTTACCAACCAGTCAACAATACAGTCACCCCCTTTTTTAATAAATTCCACTGCAATACCATCCAAACCTGCTGCCTTGCCGGCTTTCATCTTCCGCAAAGCTTTCACTACCTCTTCTCTGTTTACCAAATCATTTTCCCCAACCCTCTCACTTTGCACACCACCTCGACCAAAACACCCTATATCTGCCACTCTATCATCAAACACATTCAACAAACCTTCAAAATACTTTTTATTCTCCCTAAAATTTAATGATACTCTCTCACCCCAACTCTCTTTTGCCCTCTTTTTCACCTCTTGCACCTTTCTCTTGACCTCCTGCCTCTTTCTTTAATACATGTCCCACTCATTTGCATTTTTTCCCTGCAAAAATCGTACAAATGCCTCTCTTCTCTTTCACTAATAATCTTCATCTCACCACTCACTACCCTTTCTAATCTGCCCACCTCCCATGCTTCTCATGCCACAAGCATCTTTTGTGCAAGCCATCACTGTTTCCCTAAATACATCCCATCCCCGCCCCCCATGTCCTTTGTTCTCACCTTTTTCCATTCTGTACTCAGTCACTCCTGGTACTTCCTCACACAAAACTTCTTCCCAAGCTCACTTACTCTCACCACTCTCTTCACCCCAACATTCTCTCTTCTTTTCTGAAAACCTCTACAAATCTTCACTTTTGCCTCCACAAGATAATGATCAGACATCCCTCCAGTTGCCCACCCTCAGCAAATTAACATCCAAAAGTTTCTCTTTCGCACACCTATCAATTAACACGTAATCCAATAACGCTCTCTGGCCCTCTCTCCTACTTACATATGTATACTTATGCATATCTCTCTTTTTAAGCCAGGTATTCCCAATCACCAGTCCTTTTTCAGCACATAAATCTACAAGCTCTTCACCATTTCCATTTACAACACTTAACACCCCATGTACACCAATTATTCCCTCAACTGCCACATTACTCACCTTTGCATTCAAATCACCCATCACTATAACCCGGTCTCGTGCATCAAAACTACTAACACACTCACTCAACTGCTCCCAAAACACTGTTTATATATATATATATATATATATATATATATATATATATATATATATATATATATATATATATATATATATATATATATATATAAACACCAATACATGCCCATATACATACACACACGTATACATATATCCACATGTACATATTCATACTTGCTTCCCTTCATCAATTCCTGGCGCTACCCCACCCCACAGGAAACAGCATCGTTACTCCCTGCTTCAGCAAGATAGTGCCAGGAAAACAGACAAAAAGGCCACATTCATTCACACTAGGTCTCTAGCTGTCATGTGTAATGCACCAAAACCACAACTCCCTGTCCACATCCAGGCCCCACAGACCTTTCCATGGTTTACCCTAGATGCTTCACATGCCCTAGTTTAGTCCATTGACAGCACGTCGACCCCGGTATACCACATCGTTCCATTCACTCTAATCCTTGCACGCCTCTCACCATCCTGCATGTTCAGAACCTGATCACTCAAACTCTTTTTTACTCCATCCTTCCACCACCAATTTGGTTTCCTGCTTCTCCTTGTTTCTTCCACCTCTGACACATATATCCTCTTTGTCAATCTTTCTTTACTCATTCTCTCCATATGTCCAAACCATTTCAACACATCCTTTTCTGCTCTCTCAACCACACACTTTTTATTTCCACACCTCCCTTACCCTTTCATTACTTACTAGATCAAATCACCTCACATCACATGCTGTTCTCAAACATTTCATTTCCAACACATCCACCCTCCTCTGTACAACCCTATCTATAGCCCATGCCTTGCAACCACATAACATTGCTGGAACTGCTATTCCTTCAAACATACCCATTTTTGCTCTCCAAGATAACATTCTCTCCTTCCACACATTCATCATCGCTCCCAGAACCTTCGCCCCCTCCCCCAACCCTGTGACTCGCTTCCGCTTCCATGGTTCCATTCGCTGCTCTAAGTCCACACCCAGATACCTAAAACACTTCACTTCCTCCAATTTTTCTCCATTCAAACTTATATCCCAATTAACTTGTCCCTCAGCCCTGCTGAACCATATAACCTTGCTCTTATTCACATTTACTCTCAACTTTCTCCTTTCAAACACTTTTCCAAAACTCAGTCACCAACTTCTGCAGTTTCACTGAAAGTTACACCCCAACAAACCAGTCTCTTTGCACTTTTAAACCTAATAACCTTGCTTATTGATATTTACTCTCAGCTTTCACACCTCACACTCTCTTCTGCAGTTTCTTGACTCTAATCTGCCACCAGCATCATGTCATCAGTAAACAACAAATGAACTCTCTCCAAGACCCTTGCATTTATCTCCTTATCATCCCATTCATAAACAGATAAAAAAAACCACCACTTTCCCATACAACTTACAGGTACACTCTACAAACATAAAATGTTTCTCTGTAATTCAAACATTATATCCCCTTGCCTTTAAACAGTGGCACTGTACATGCATTCTGCTAATCCTCAAGCAACTTGCTGTGATCCATACATATACTGAAAATCCTAAGGAAACCAATCAATGAAACACAAATTTCTTTTCTCAAGAAATTCATATGTAATACTATTCACTTTAGCTGCCATGTAATACTATTCACTCTAGCTGCCTTGCCACATTTCATCTTAGGTAAAGCTTTCACCACCTCTTCTCTTTAATGAAACTACTTTTCTTTGACTCTCTTACATAACTCCCTTGCACAAACATCCTACATCTGCTATGCTATTAAGCACATACAAAAATCCCTCAAAGAATTCATGCATTCTCTTATTTACCTCATCTCTGCCTGTTACTACTTCCTTATTTGCCTCTTTACTGATGTTCCCACTTGTTCTCTTGTTTTGCCTCATATTATTAACCTCCTTCCAAAACATTATCATATTTTCCCTGAAGTTTGCTGATATTCAATCAACCCAAAAAGACTTGAAACTACTGTACCTTTAAATATAACCTTGTCCTAAAAACTGACCTCTCCTTCCACACTCCTTAATGCATCCAGGACATTTACACCCATCCCACCCCATAACTTGCTTCAGCCTCGGTGATTCTATCCCCAGCCATCTATACTCCCAGGAACCAAAAGCACTCCATGTATTCTAGTCTTCCCTCTTCAGATCTACTAACTGTTCTTTCACCCCCTGTTGCACTTCATTAGCTTACTTTTACATACATTTACTCTCCACTTCCTCCTTTCACATGCTCTCCCAAACTCTGTCACCAACTTCTGGAGTTTCTCTCTGGGTCCTGCTACCATAGTCATGCTGTCTGTAATCAAGAGATTGATTTCCCATGTCCCACATCCCAAGCAGGACAGAGACCTGTACCTTGCTATAAGATCTTTGCATATACCTACCTCTACCATATTCAGAAGCAGTCAACAACCATGGTGACACCACACTTTCTTGATGCATCCCCACTTTCACTGGAAACTATTCATCTTTCTCCATACTTACCTGCACACATGCCTTACTCCCAGCAAAAACTCATCAATATATTTTAGTATCTTTCCACTTACCTCCATATACTTGTAATACCTTCCACAAGGCATCTCTGTTTACCCAGTATTATGATTTCTCCAGCTTCATAAATGCTACATACAATTTGCTGTCTTTCTCCAAACAGTATTTGCACAAATTCCTCAAAGTAAGTACTAACCCTACATGCCCTATATCTTTCCTGAAGCCACAATGGTCCTCCCTGACAAGAAGTTTTGTGCCTGCCACCATCTTAATCACCCTTTGCTATACACCTAAGCAGTATAATCAAAAGTTTTTAACTCAATAGTTGTAGCATTCACTTTTGTCTCCCTTGCCTGTAACTCAATTGCAGTAACATTCACTTTTGTCTTCCTTTCTTGTACGTAGGCACCTTACCTTGGGCTATACAGATGTTCAATAGTTTAACAGCAAAACACCATGACCATCCCCTTTGCCAAGAAAATAAATGCAATCCCATCCTCTCTGATGTTCTGCCATACTTAATCTTACGTAAAGCTTTTATAATCTCCTGTCTTTTCACTATACCATTCAACATAACTCTTATTCCACGAGCCATATCATCCTAAATATATCACATCCACTGCCATATCAGTGATTTCAGTATATCCTAAATAATTAAATTTTATGATATATGTCTGTTTCCAAAAATATCGTGCTAGATGTATGACCTCAGCAAGATTATGCAACACATCTTTCAACCAAGAGTATAATATCCAGATCTTACAACATTTCTATTTAAGTATGAATAATTCTAAAGGCTATCCCTGGGGACAAGGGAGACAGAACACTACACACAATTCTCTTGCTAATTGCAGAAGGCAACTGAAAGGGGTGGAAGAAGAGTAACAAGAAATCCTTCCCTTCCATATAATCACCTAAAAATTGGAACAAGAGCCAAATGGGTATTTTCCACTAAAAGTTGTTTGTTCCTGATGCTACCTTGCTAAAATGGAAAAAGTAAACAAACATTTGAAAGAAAAAAGTATATGAAAATTTCTGGGGTGAAAAAATTATCAATGTACGTGATCTAAGATATATGTAGATAAATTCATTCCTAAAATGAATGACAAGGCACCACTTTTAATCACATGAACTTCAAAAGCAGGTATTTAAATCCATTCATATAATGAATGATAAGGTGCCACTTTTAATCACAAATACTTCATTTCACTCTTGATATTACCTGGAAAAGAATCCTACATAAGACGGGACTTACTAGTCCTAATCCCTTATAGGCAATGGAGTGATCAAAAATGAGCATCTCATAGCAATGAAAACTTCAGAACCTTCTTCCCAAAATTTGATATGGAACAAAGACCTGAAATCAACATACATGCTGTGTGGAAAACCCACACTATGGCCATCCTAAAACTAACAGTCCAGTTTTTATATGCACCAATGCCAGCATATATTAAGGTAATTCTATTTTGCATGTGCACTTTACATGCTATTACCTTCTCCCTCATTCTACTTACCTATAATATATGAAGTCTAAATCCTTAAGAAGGCAGGTCATGTTGCACATGAATATATAATTCATTGCACCTCTTTATGTATGTATGTAGAAGATGCAAAAACTTATAAACCACTCATATACCATACATTTGTCTCTCAATGGCTGCTACTACACAACCACGATTTAAACCTTCTGCAAATTTCTGTGCCCTACTGTGATGAAATGCATTGTAGAGAGGTAACATGGTTCCAAAAAACAAACTGACTCATCAAGACTTCATTGTGAGTCTTGTCACATAATTGGCACAAGCATCCTCTCATGTGTAAATGTTGGGGGTAACTTCCTGTTTAACATTTAACAAGCATTTCCACTGCCAATCTACTTTTGCGATTAAAGAGTTTGTCAGAGCTGATAGGGTTCATCTTTGGAGATTATTGTTAATAATGTGATAGTCGTCTATAAAAGGGTTCTCACTGCTTGGGTCTAGCAATAAATATACAGAAAAGTAAGTAAAAATGCTCTGACTATGGCTTACATGCTTGATCCATTAAGAGACTACCATGAAAAACTTATAGTTTTACTTTCAATAGAATACCTTCTGCATTACATAACAATAACTGTTGAATATATTGTTACTAATGATAAAATATGGTGCATGCAGTCTCAACAGTAAAGAAAAAGTCACATTACTTGTAAATGTAATCTTGTAGTCTGGCAACAACGTAAGTTTTCACTAATTTGTCTAATTTCACCCCAGTTGCCTTACAAGTGTGAATAAATTTCCTAAACTTTCCAATACGCAGCATCTTTCCTGTTATTCTTCCTTCTTTTATACTATAAGTCTCCTAGAACCAGAGCAATCAATCTTAATCAGTTGTTACTCCCTCAACTTTCAAATTTTCATTTAGGCTGCTCCCAGTACCAGAGCAATCAATCTTAATTAGTCATAACTCCCTCAATTTCCAAATTTTCATTTGGGCTGCTTTTTTTCTCTATCTCCACTTGTATAACTTTGTTATTTGTTCTCTAGTAAATACCATTCCACTGCAGATCTACACTTCATTTACATTATGCTGTAAAGCTTCCACTAACATTTGTAAAAACTAAACATAAGCTTCATTTCATTCCTTTTGAGGCCTGTAAATTTGCATATCATTAAACAGTGACATTTCAACGCACCCGTTTTATTATCACACAATTTTTTTATCTCGCTGTTAAATATACCCAATTAGAAATGTAGTTTTTCAGTCATTTAAAACTTAATGCTCAAAACTTTACAGTCTACCTCAGATGTTTTGAAATAAATACAGTAAAGACACTAAATTACTAACATCAGTTACCTTATCTCCCAGTTTCCTACGATGGCACCTGCCAAAGAAGAGTTTTTAACCTACAGACCATAAAATAAATGTCCATCCCTAAACATACTGTAAGAGCCAAAAATGCCTGGCTAACCCTGCCCAAATGTTGGATCAGACTCATATATTAGAGGAGGGTGTGATATGAGAGCATTACCGTTGTACTACAGTACCCTCAAATATACTTGACTTATTTGACAGCACTAAATCTTTAAGCTTGAAAATTAAAATTCAATAAACAGATTTCATCAATGAGTTAATATGGAGTTGGAAATATTCCATTATAATGTTTGTTATGGAATAAGGCATTCACAACAATATTGAATTAGACAGGATTGGAAAAAAAAAAGAAGTGTACACCTCTACTCTATAAAAGGTGGAAAACATAATATAATGGTGCACAGTGCTGAAGTCATGATGAATTAATGAATTAAACTATAAAATTCACTTTTTAAATTAAGAGGACAGCAAAAGGGTCTCCAACAGATAAATGTATTATGAAATACCATTTCCCAACACTACAATGTATGGAGACAAGCGAAGACTGAAAAAACAAAATGAAATCTTATGCACTTCTCAGTCTTATACGGATAAATCAGTCTACTAGATGTAACCAGAAATATGTAACACCTTGTCAACAAGAATGTGATAAAAGTATCAATATTTCAGTCTGAAATATCATAAAACAATATGAATACAAAATTAATAATAGTCAATTCAAGGAAAAATTAAAATTTTTGAATCATTATGACCAGTTTAAAGGACAACACTAAATTGTCTTTTCCATATAAAAAAAATGAAATGAAATATGCCTAATAAAAAAATATCTTTTTAATAACTGCATAAATCAGATCTTCCATACATTAATACTATGCATAGATACTGGACGACAGCAAGAGTAGCTGCTTATTTAAGAGGACTGCTTGTGTATGGCTTTATATTATACCTAAATTTGCACTGGAATTTGCAACTTCATTTTATAATAACTCACTACATGTGAAGACTAGGTTCCATTGACTCTGATGTGGGTAAGGTGGCATGAGGGTATGTGTATGAAAGGGCAGCAGGATGAGGTGCACCCTGGCTCATCTCCAAGCGTCGCAAGTAGGTAGGATCAGCTGCTGCCATGTGGTGTGGCAAGTATGCTTGACTAACATGTGTCGGCATGACAGTTGGGTATGTGTACTCTTGAGGCAGATATTGGGCGGCACTTGGAAGTTCAGCCTTGACCAAATTTTCATGACATATTTTAAAACCTTTATCAGAAATAGTTGCAGGGGAGGAAGATGAAGATGGCAAGCTTGGTGTTGCAACTGGGGTTGGTGTAGCAGAACTTGATGTCTGTGGCTGATCAGTCAACCTGGTAGTTGATTTATCCTGTCTGCTAAAGTATGATGAAGTATCACCATCTCTTTTCCCATCCTTGTCAGATGTTTGTTGAGCTTGCCCAGGTGAAGTGTAGGAAGTTCGACGAGAATCTTTTGAGGGTGCTTTCTCAACAGTGACATTTGGAGTTACCATTGGAGGTCCTTTGTCCTTCTCCCTGTCTGATTTCTCAATAGATACCAAGGCTCTAGGTGATTCAGAAAATCGACTTCTGCGCCGCTGACTACAACTACGTTTAGTATGACTTCCAAATTTTTCTTGACTGCGATATATACGTGACTCAGTATTCAGTTTCCGTCGGATTGCATTTCTCACTTGCTTTTCATCTATCGTAGGAAAGTTGCGGATTGCATCATCTGCAACAGAAAGTAAGAGAAATGTTATATATTGTATATACTATGCAAAGGTCCTGGGTTCAAGTCCAGGCTGTTGGAGGGTATTATTTATTCATTTTTTTATTCATTTTGCTTTATTGCTGTCTCCCGCGTTAGCGACATACACACATATATACATACATGTCCACACACGCAAATATACATACCTATACATCTCAACGTATACATACATATACACACACAGACACATACATATATACACATGTACATAATTCATACTGTCTGCCTTTATTCATTCCCATCACCATCCCATCACACATGAAATAACAACCCCCTCCCCCCTCATGTGCGCGAGGTAGCGCTAGGAAAAGACAACAAAGGCCACATTCATTCACACTCAGTCTCTAGCTGTCATGTAATAATGCACCGAAACCACAGCTCCCTTTCCACATCCAGGCTCCACAGAACTTTCCATGGTTTACCCCAGACGCTTCACATGCCCTGGTTCAATCCACTGACAGCACGTCGACCCCGGTATACCACATCGTTCCAATTCACTCTATTCCTTTCACCCTCCTGCATGTTCAGGCCCCGATCACTCAAAATCTTTTTCACTCCATCCTTCCACCTCCAATCTGGTCTCCCACTTCTCCTCATTCCCTCCACCTCTGACACATATATCCTCTTGGTCAATCTTTCCTCACTCATTCTCTCCATGTGACCAAACCATTTCAAAACATCTTCTGCTGCTCTCTCAACCACACTCATTTTATTACCACACATCTCTCTTACCCTTTCATTACTTACTCGGTCAAACCCCTCACACCACATATTGTCCTCAAACATCTCATTTCCAGCACATCCACCCTCCTCTGCACAACTCTATCTATAGCCCACGCCTCGCAACCACATAACATTGCCGGAATCACTATTGCTTCAAACATACCCATTTTTGCTTTCCGAGATAATGTTCTCGCCTTCCACACATTTTTCAACGCTCCCAGAACTTTGACCCCCTCCCCCACCCTATGACTCACTTCAGCTTCCATGGTTCCATCCACTGCCAAATCCACTCCCAGATATCTAAAACACTTCACTTCCTCTAGTTTTTCTTCATTCAAACTTACCTTCCAATTGACTTGTCCCTCAACCCTACTGGACCTAATAACCTTGCTCTTATTCACATTTACTCTCAGCTTTCTTCTTTCACACACTTTACCAAACTCAGTCACCAGCTTCTGCAGTTTCTCACCCAAATCAACCACCAGCACTGTATCATCAGCAAACAACTGACTCACTTCCCAAGCTCTCTCATCCACAACAGGTTGCATACTTGCCCCTCTCTCCAAAACTCTTGCATTCACCTCCCTAACAACCCCATCCATAAACAAATTAAACAACCATGGAGACATCACGCACCCCTACCGCAAACCGACATTCACTGAGAACCAATCACTTTCCTCTCTTCCTACCCGTACACAAGCCTTACATCCTCGATAAAAACTTTTCACTGCTTCTTGCAACTTACCTCCTACACCACGTTCTCCTAATACCTTTCACAGAGCATCTCTATCAACTCTTATCATATGCCTTCTCCAGATCCATAAATGCTACATACAAATCCATTTGTTTTTCAAAGTATTATTATTTGCTTTGTCACGGTCTCCCGTGTTTGCAAGGTAGCGCAAGGAAACAGACGAAAGAAATGGCCCAACCCACCCCCATACACAATGTATATACATACACGTCCACACACGCAAATATACATACCTATACATCTCAATGTACACATATATATACCCATGCACACAATTCACACTGTTTGCCTTTATTCATTCCCATCGCCACATCGCCACACATGGAATACCATCCCCCCCCCCCCTCATGTGTGCGAGGTACCACTAGGAAAAGACAACAAAGGCCCCATTCGTTCACACTCAGTCTCTAGCTGTCATGCAATAATGCCCGAAACCACACAACTTTCCATGGTTTACCCCAGACGCTTCATTATGCCCTGATTCAATCCACTGACAGCACGTTAACCCCGGTATACCACATCGATCCAATTCACTCTATTCCTTGCCTGCCTTTCACCCTCCTGCATGTTCAGGCCCTGATCACACAAAATCTTTTTCACTCCATCTTTCCACCTCCAATTTGGTCTCCCACTTCTCCTCGTTCCCTCCACCTCCAACACATATATCCTCTTGGTCAATCTTTCCTCACTCATTCTCTCCATGTCCCCAAACCATTTCAAAACACCCTCTCCTGCTCTCTCAACCACGCTCTTTTTATTTCCACACATCTCTCTTACCCTTACATTACTTACTCGATCAAACCACCTCAAACCACACATTGTCCTCAAACATCTCATTTCCAGCACATCCACCCTCCTGCGCACAACTCTATCCATAGCCCACGCCTCGCAACCATACAACATTGTTGGAACCACTATTCCTTCAAACATACCCATTTTTGCTTTCCGAGATAATGTTCTCGACTTCCACACATTCTTCAAGGCTCCCAGGATTTTCGCCCCCTCCCCCACCCTATGATCCACTTCCGCTTCCATGGTTCCATCCGCTGCCAGATCCACTCCCAGATATCTAAAACACTTTACTTCCTCTAGCTTTTCTCCATTCAAACTTACCTCCCAATTGACTTGACCCTCAACCCTACTGTACCTAATAAACTTGCTCTTATTCACATTTACTCTTAACTTTCTTCTTTCACACACTTTACCAAACTCAGTCACCAGCTTCTGCAGTTTCTCACATGAATCAGCCACCAGCGCTGTGTCATCAGCGAACAACAACTGACTCACTTCCCAAGCTCTCTCATCCCCAACAGACTTCATACTTGCCCCTCTTTCCAAAACTCTTGCATTCACCTCCCTAACAACCCCATCCATAAACAAATTAAACAACCATGGAGACATCACACACCCCTGCCGCAAACCTACATTCACTGAGAACCAATCACTTTCCTCTCTTCCTACACGTACACATGCCTTACATCCTCGATAAAAACTTTTCACTGCTTCTAACAACTTGCCTCCCACACCATATATTCTTAATACCTTCCACAGAGCATCTCTATCAACTCTATCATATGCCTTCTCCAGATCCATACATGCTACATAAAAATCCATTTGCTTTTCCAAGTATTTCTCACATACATTCTTCAAAGCAAACACCTGATCCACACATCCTCTACCACTTCTGAAACCACACTGCTCCTCCCCAATCTGAAGCTCTGTGCATGCCTTCACCCTCTCAATCATCATCCTCCCATATAATTTCCCAGGAATACTCAATAAACTTTTTAATTTTTTCTTTATTATACTTTGTCGCTGTCTCCCGCGTTTGCGAGGTAGCGCAAGGAAACAGACGAAAGAAATGGCCCAACCCACCCCCATACACATGTATATACATACGTCCACACACGCAAATATACATACCTACACAGCTTTCCATGGTTTATCCCAGACGCTTCACATGCCCTGATTCAATCCACTGACAGCACGATAACCCCGGTATACCACATCGAACCAATTCACTCTATTCCTTGCCCTCCTTTCACCCTCCTGCATGTTCAGGCCCCAATCACACAAAATCTTTTTCACTCCATCTTTCCACCTCCAATTTGGTCTCCCACTTCTCCTCGTTCCCTCCACCTCCGACACATATATCCTCTTGGTCAATCTTTCCTCACTCATTCTCTCCATGTGCCCAAACCATTTCAAAACACCCTCTTCTGCTCTCTCAACCACGCTCTTTTTATTTCCACACATCTCTCTTACCCTTACGTTACTTACTCGATCAAACCACCTCACACCACACATTGTCCTCAAACATCTCATTTCCAGCACATCCATCCTCCTGCGCACAACTCTATCCATAGCCCACGCCTCGCAACCATACAACATTGTTGGAACCACTATTCCTTCAAACATACCCATTTTTGCTTTCCGAGATAATGTTCTTGACTTCCACACATTCTTCAAGGCTCCCAGGATTTTCGCCCCCTCCCCCACCCTATGATCCACTTCCGCTTCCATGGTTCCATCCGCTGCCAGATCCACTCCCAGATATCTAAAACACTTTACTTCCTCCAGTTTTGCTCAATTCAAACTTACCTCCCAATTGACTTGACCCTCAACCCTACTGTACCTAATAACCTTGCTCTTATTCACATTTACTCTTAACTTTCTTCTTTCACACACTTTACCAAACTCAGTCACCAGCTTCTGCAGTTTCTCACATGAATCAGCCACCAGCGCTGTATCATCAGCGAACAACAACTGACTCACTTCCCAAGCTCTCTCATCCCCAACAGACTTCATACTTGCCCCTCTTTCCAAAACTCTTGCATTCACCTCCCTAACAACCCCATCCATAAACAAATTAAACAACCATGGAGACATCACACACCCCTGCCGCAAACCTACATTCACTGAGAACCAATCACTTTCCTCTCTTCCTACACGTACAAATGCCTTACATCCTCGATAAAAACTTTTCCCTGCTTCTAACAACTTGCCTCCCACACCATACATTCTTAATACCTTCCACAGAGCATCTCTATCAACTCTATCATATGCCTTCTCCAGATCCATAAATGCTACATACAAATCCATTTGCTTTTCTAAGTATTTCTCACATACATTCTTGAAAGCAAACACCTGATCCACACATCCTCTACCACTTCTGAAACCACACTGCTCTTCCCCAATCAGATGCTCTGTACATGCCTTCACCCTCTCGTTCAATGGGAAACAAACATCTTTTTATTCTCTCTAAAATTCAATGATACTCTCACCCCAACTCTCATTTACTCTCTTTTTCACCTCTTACACCTATCTCTTGACCTCCTGCTTCTTTGGCACCTATCTCTTGACCTCCTGCCTCTTTCTTTTATACATCTCATTTGCACTATTTCCCTGCAAAAATTGTCTAAATGCCTCTTTCTTCTCTTTCATTAACAATCTTACTACTTCATCCCACCACTCACTACCCTTTCTAATCTGCCCACCTCCCACCTTTCTCTTGCCACAGGCATCTTTTGCATTAATTTTTGTCCCTTGCCTTGATACAAGGGCAATATACTGGATTCTACCCATCCTAACATACCCCACCACGTGTCACACAAATTTCTAATAACCAAACTAACCAATCAACATAATCATCCCCTGTATTGAGAAACTTGACTACGATCCCATCCATTCCTGCTGTGATGCCACACTTCAACTGCACACATCTACTCACTAGCTTTCATGTATAATGAATTGAAACCACAGCCAAGTCCCACAGACTTTATGGTTTACCCTAACTGCTTTATATGCCCTAGTTTAGCCCAGTGACAGCATGTTGCCACACCATATACCACATAATTCATTGTATCGTATCCCATTCAGGTTTCTCATCCTCCCGAATGTTTATGCCCAGGTATGTAACTGCCTTTTCCACTTTAGCAAGGTAGGATCAGGAACAAATGAACAATGGACTCATTTACACACTTCCAACTTCTGACTATCATATATAACGCACCAAAACCAGAGCCTACCATCCACAGCCAAGCCCTACAGAGAAGTCTATGGTTTATCTTGACCACTTCATATTCCTGGTTCAGCCTAATGATATCATATTAACCCCAACATATTATAATGCTTTCATTCATTGTCAAATGCATACTTCTTGCTCTCCTGGATGTTCCTGTCCCAATACCCCAAAAGCCTCCCTCATTCCACTCCTCAGTCTCCCCTCCCATTTATTCCAATTGCTTTTGATAGAATTATCCTCTCTTTGTCTCTTTTCACTCTTCTTCTCCATATGTCAGAACCATTTCAGCACACCATGGTCAGTCCTCTCAAACAGAAATGCTTAATACCACATCTACCTCAAGAAAATGTCATTTCTTTCACAAATGACCTGCCTCACAACACATATTGTCCTCAAGCATTTAATTTCCAACACATCTAACCTCTTCTTTTCTTGCACATTCAGAGTTCAAGGATGAAATCCATACAACAATGCTGGGACATCTGTAACTTCAAATATAACCAATTTTGCCTATACAGATACTGACTTTATGCACCAAACACTTTAGTCCTCTCTCTTCAACTGTCTTAACTTCATTCCCTACACTTCCATCTGCTGCCATGTCCACTCCAAGGAATACACATTTCCTCCAGGTCCTCCTCGTTTAAATTCACACTTAAACCAATCTGTCTCACATTCTGCTTACAAAATTCTTGTAAAAGAAATTTCAATTGGGGAATGCAGTAGAGGGTGCATTACATCAACTGGGGAACACAGTTGAGGGTACATAATAGCAAGTGTTGCATTAAAGAGAATAAAAAAACTTTAAACATTACATATTACAAGGTGACTATTGTACATACCAGAAAGGTAGGATTGACATGCAGGGCCTACATAAATCTCCTTTAAGGCAAGAATATTCTTTCAAACTGTCATCAATGCTCAAAGCTTATTAATACTTCATGTGAATATTACAAATTCTGATACAGTACTCTACACAAAAACATTACAATTGACACCACAAAAACAAGAGAGCTATGTGTGTGTTACAAATTCTGTTGCAAACCCAACACTAACATATTACAATTGACGCCACAAAACAAGAGACCTACGTGTGATAACCCTAATGATACAAGGGTCAAGTTGATTTTTGTTTGAGGGTCCTTTGTCCTTATTAGCGAAGCATTCACCTCCTGTAAGAGATGATGATGCTAGAACTTCCATGGAGAAAAAGTAACGAAGAAGATCGTTAACATAGCGGTTAGCGTTGGTGCGCCTGAACTTGAAGTAATCACTTGCATGGATTGTTACGCCTCCACCCAAATCAAGCTGAAATGTGGCATACTGTCATTAAAATGGAAATATTTATAAAATCTGGAGAAGAATTGAGACAGAGAGAGAGAGTACATTAACAAGATTTTTCATAGTGTATGAAATTAATATATAACCTATTTACACTGATCAGGGAGGGAGTTTTACAGTAATGGGGACCCATCTCTAGAAAATTCTCTATCGTACAACTTCATAAATCTCTTGTATGTTGTCTGCATTACCTATGCCTTTAGTCATATTATTCCTTTCCTCCACCCCTCTTACACTATAAAAGTACTTTAATAATATTTCTTAACAAGTTCATTGCTAAATTTCATGTTTTCTCTAGTTTCTCTATCCCTAAATCTCTCTAAGAACTATTCACTGTTCACATCGTTGGTTAGCTTTAGAAATTAAAGGCAGAAATAAGGTCATCCCTCTCTCTTCTCTCTTCCAACGTGGCCAAATTTAAAACCTTGGCCTTCCCCTGTAACTCAGCTCTCTTAATTCTGGTATGACATTTGCTGCCCTCCTCAGGAAGTTTCTGTTAGTTCTATGTGCTTCTTTAGGTGTGCTGACCAAATCTGAGGAGCAGATTCTAAGTTTGGCCTTAAGTATGACATGAGTGCTTGCTAATTACTTCCTTATATGTTTACTTGAAAGCTATTGTAATATTTGCAAGAAGATCATCTGTCAACTATTCTGGCAACAGGAGAGGGACAAGCTATTGTAATATTTGCAAGATCATCATCTGTAACTATTCTGGCAACAGGAGAGGGACAAAGTTAACTCCCAAGTCCTTTACACAAACAAATTCCTGAAGCTTATTTCCAGCTAGATAAAAAATCATCCTGAGGCCTTCTTTCACTTTCTGCCATCCTGAATACTCCATGTTTGCTCAGGTTGATTTTCATCAACCAATTATCAGATCAACTTTGGAATCTGTTTTGGTTCCTTGTAAGTTGATGCAATCCTTAGTTATTTTCATTCCTTCATAACCTATGCATCATCTGCAAACAAATTCAGGTAGGAGCCCATACCTTCAAGCCAGTCATTTACTTAGATCAAGGAGAGTGATGGTTCCTGGAAGAGAACCTTGTGGTAGTCTGCTGGTCACCTCAACCCATTTGGAAAGGGCTTCTCTGAAATGCATCATTTGTTCCCTCCATTGAGATAATCTATCCATTTAAGTAATCTTCCTCTTATTCTTGCCTCATATTCACTTCAGTTAATTATCCCTTATCCCTGCCTCATATTCAGTTTTGTAATTGGCCTCCCAAGCAACACTGTGTCAAATGCTTTCTAGCAGTGTGCAAGAACCTATTTGTACTTTTGTACTACACAGGTAGGAAATTTTTAAATCATGAGGCCTCATTTCTTAAACATTCTCTTCTGTCATGCAGCTTTTCATATTTTTGTAAGCTGTCTCCATTAACCACATCTTCATTCATCTTATTACATTCATCCATCACTTCCATTTTACCACATTTTTATTCATTTTATTACAACCATCCATCACTCCCATTTTATCAGAGTATTTTTTTTCATATTTTCATAATTTCCAACAAGCATTTTGCTTACTTTCTTGCTATAAGCTCTCTGCTCTTTCTTTGCATCACCCAAAGCAAGGGTCACTATCCACATTACCAAATTAGTAAATAAACATGAAGGTTGTGATCAAATCTCCCAAATTCTCTACTTTTCCATGGTGAACAAGTTTACAAACTCTAATCCCAGTAGCTCAGTTCTCTTCTGGACCTACTTTATTAGATCCTTGTGTTTCTTTAAGTGTGGCAACCAACTTGAAATGTATGAAGTTTTCTAATCTGGGCATATTGTAAGCAATACTTAAATGCCTTCTCAAAGTAACCATTCACAGTTTGCCTCCTTCACAAATCTTCTAAGAAAGTGTTCTGGTGGTAGGCTGGGTACATCATCTTCCAAGTCTCTTTCACATATACATTTTGTGTAATTTGTTTCAGGCCAGGTTATGTTCATATTAAGGCTTTTCACAGTCACATCTTTTTTACTTTGCATTTGCTTCACTTTGTCACATCTTTTTCACTTTGCATTTGCTGAAGTTGAAATTCATCAAACAAGTATCAGACCAGCTTTGGAGCTTAAGTTGTTGTGCATCCCTTACTTCTCTAATGATCTTAGCACCATATGCTAACATAAGCAGGTTAAATAGTCCTTTTGGCATGTCATTTACATAGATCAAAGACAGTGATGGCCCATAACCAAGCTCTGTGTTACAATAATGGTTACCCCTACCCACTGTCACCTGGTCAGTACTCAAACAAAGGAGCCTCCCTCAAGTATTAGATTGAAAATCAGGCTATTTTACCGACCTTTTAGTGGAACAGTGTCAAATGTCTTCTTGTAGACCAAGAAGGCATATTCCATCTATCCAACTTGGAGAAAATTAATTGAGAAATACTATTAATAATGTTTATCAGCTCCCTGGCACTGATTTTCATTATTACCCTCTGCCTCAACTCAAGAAGTTCAATTGCCACAACTATCTAAGACATATGATCAGCATGAACTCTTTCCTCTGGACCAATACTGTCTCCTGCTTTGTTTCTCCTTTCTGATTACCTTTTCTGGTATGTTATGGATACAACATATCTGATACTGGTCTATAATTTAATGCAATTTCCAAATTTAGAACAAAAAGTGGATTTATTTGATGGCTTGCATGTGGTGATTGTACAGCATATTTTAGAAGGCATTTTGGAATTACTAAGTCAACAATGTGAACCATGAAGAAAATGAGAGAGCCTTTAATGCAACACTGCTAGCTGGCTCCTTTTTTGGAGTACAGAGGCCAAGCACAGAGTATCAGGGGTGATGTGTTGCCATTATTCTATACAGTTTTACATCTTTATTCCTTTCCTGTATAGTTTTGCACATCATTTCTTTATGCTTTTGTAAAGTAAGCATGTTGTTCCTAATATACAAAATGCTTATTTCAAATTTTAAAGTGCTCACCATTGGACTTAAGGTATGTCTCTCAAGGGTCATTTCCCCTTACCCCCTATGTATCTTCATATCCAATGACTATATTTTTCAGATCCCTAAGTTCCTCTCTCATTTCATATCTTTCTAGGTCTTTAACTTGATCTCTCAGCTTATGTACTTCTACCTCCGTGTGTGAGTTAAAGTGTTAGTGCAGATGTGAAGGTGAGGATTCAGACATTTACACACACATTTGCAGGACTGTGCATATAATATCAGGCTCAACTAAAAATGCTTTTGTATCACTCTAATTCAAAAACTTTTTGATAAATGGAATAACCCTGTTACTTAATTACAAGTCTTAGAAAGGAGCACAGGAAAATAATATATTTCAGGTTTGAAAACCAGCTAAAATAGAAAAATCTTAAACTACATTTTCCCTTATTCTTTACTTTGAAAGTCAACAGGCATATTTCCTCACCATATCTTCTGAAACCCTTGGCAATTCTGGTACAGGTGCTGGGGTTTCTGATGATTCATCAGATTTGCTCTTCTTTGAGATATGAATTGGTTCATCCAACTCACCATCAGAAAAGTTAACAAGTGAGGACTCTGACTGTTCCATTTCACATGGACGTTTACGCTCTGGACTCATCATCACTGAAGGCTCCAAGGCTCCAGTCACCACTGAGCGGTCTGATGGCACAACTGGAACATCTGATGCTGCCTCCCGGGCAAATGTACCTAAACCACGAATCTATAAAGATGAAACAAAGTGTTTTATGTACCAGTACTTGAAAATCAATACAGCAGCATCACAAAAATCCATACAATAACTGACATCATAAATCAGTCAATCCATCTCTCAACAATAAAAAAATTCTATACAGTCAAGCAAATACCTCACAATCTGATGAAAACTTTAAAAAAAATTGATACTTTGTTATATAAACAATCTCAAAATATAATTTTTTCTTAAAACTTGTCTTTCCCACCTTAGCAAAATAGTAAGGAACAAATGATCAATGGTCTAACTTTGTCACACCCAGTCTTTAAAAGTCTTGCATAAGGCACCAAAACCAAAGCCAGATTCCCATAGCCAAATCCCATTTAGCACTCCATATTTTATCTCCACCAATTCATCTACCACAGCTTAGTCCAATAACTGTCATCCTCCATATATCATATCACATCTACAATAGCTTACTCCAAAAACTGTCATCCTCCATATATCACATCAACTCCTATTCAATGCTCAATGCATGATTCCTGAATGTTTGGGCACCAATATTTCTGCCTTTTGCACGCCATCTTAATCTCCCCCTCCCACTTCCTCTTTTCTCTTCTGAGGCATACATATTCTTCATCAGTCTTTCTTCATTCATCCTTTCCACAAGCAAACCATTTCAGCACACTCAAGTCAATGCACTCAACTGGACTGCAGACCAGCACAAGTATTGTAACACTATCACTACTCATATGAGGTGTTCCTGAACTCTGCCAGCTCAAAGTTACACCACAAGTGAAAAAGTCACTTTTGGTGAGGCTGTATCACTGGAATACTGCTTTGTCAAAGAATGTCTCACTCTTAAGGAGTCTAATTTCCCTGCTACTCAAAGTGCTGCAGCATTGAGCTGCAGGAGTCTCCAAAATGTTCCAGGGTAACACTAGGACTTTCTCATGAAAACTGGTCCTGGGGTAATAATATATACATACATACATACATACATACATACATGCAAGGAAATAATGCAAATGAGTGGGAGATGTATAAAAGAAAGAGGCAGGAGGTCAAGCGAAAGGTGCAAGAGGTGAAAAAGAGGGCAAATGAGAGTTGGGGTGAGAGAGTATCATTAAATTTTGGGGAGAATAAAAAGATGTTTTGGAAGGAGGTAAATAAAGTGCGTAAGACAAGGGAACAATGGGAACTTCAGTGAAGGGGGCTAATGGGGAGGTGATAATAAGTAGTGGTGATGTGAGAAGGAGATAAAGTGAGTATTTTGAAGGTTTGTTGAATGTGTTTGATGATAGAATGACAGATAAAGGGTGTTTAGGTCGAGGTGGTGTGCAAAGTGAGAGGGTTAGGGAGAATGATTTGGTAAACAGAAAAGTAGTAGTAAAAGCTTTGTGGAAGATGAAAGCCGGCAAGGCAGTGGGTTTGGATGGTATTGCAGTGGAATTTATTAAAAAGGGGGGTGACTGTACTATTGACTGGTTAGTAGGGTTATTTAATGTATGTATGATTCATGGTGAGGTGTCTGAGGATTGGCGGAATGCTTGCATAGTGCCATTGTACAAAGGCAAAGGGGACAAAGGTGAGTGCTCAAATTACAGAGGTATAAGTTTGTTGAGTATTCCTGGGAAATTATATGGGAGGGTATTGATTAAGAGGGTGAAGGCATGTACAGAGAATCAGATTGAGGAAAAACAGTGTGGTTTCAGAAGTGGTAGAGGATGTGTGGATCAGGTGTTTGCTTTGAAGAATGTATGTGAGAAATACTTAGAAAAGCAAATGGATTTGTATGTAGCATTTATGGATCTGGAGAAGGCATATGATAGAGTTGATAGAGATGCTCTGTGGAAGGTATTAAGAATATATGGTGTGAGAGGCAAGTTGTTAGAAGCGGTGAAAAGTGTTTATTGAGGATGTAAGGCATGTGTACGTGTAGGAAGAGAGGAAAGTGATTGGTTCTCAGTGAATGTAGGTTTGCGGCAGGGGCGTGTGATGGTTGTTTAATTTGTTTATGGATGGGGTTGTTAGGGAGGTGAATGCAAGAGTTTTGGAAAGAGGGGCAAGTATGCAGTCTGTTGTGGATGAGAGAGCTTGGGAAGTGAGTCAGTTGTTGTTCGCTGATGATACAGCACTGGTGGCTGATTCATATGAGAAACTGCAGAAGCTGGTGACTGAGTTTGGTAAAGAGTGTGAAAGAAAAAAGTTGAGAGTAAATGTGAATAAGAGCAAGGCTATTAGGTACAGGGTCAAGTCAATTGGGAGGTAAGTTTGAAATGGAGAAAAACTGGAGGAAGTGAAGTGTTTTAGATATCTGGGATGGATCTGGCAGCGGATGGAACCATGAAAGCGGAAGTGAATCATAGGGTGAGGGAGGGGGCGAAAATTCTGGGAGCCTTGAAGAATGTGTGGAAGTCGAGAACATTATCTCGGAAAGCAAAAATGGCTATGTTTGAAGGAATAGTGGTTCCAACAATGTTGTATGGTTGCGAGGCGTGGGCTATGGATAGAGTTGTGCACAGGAGGGTGGATGTGCTGGAAATTAGATGTTTGAGGACAATATGTGGTGTGAGGTGGTTTGATCGAGTAAGTAATAGTAGGGTAAGAGAGATGTGTGGTAATAAAAAGAGTGTGGTTGAGAGAGCAGAAGAGGGTGTTTTCAAATGGTTTGGTCACATGGAGAATGAGAGAGGAAAGATTGACCAAGAGGATATATGTGTCAGAGGTGGAGCGAACAAGGAGAAGTGGGAGACCAAATTGGAGGTGGAAAGATGGAAAGCCTCGCAACCATATAACATTGTTGGAACCACTATTCCTTCAAACATACCCAGTTTTGCTCAGAGATAATGTTCTCGCTTTCCACACATTCTTCAACGCTCCCAGAACCTTTGTCCCCTCCCCCATCCTATGACTTACTTCCACTTCCACTGTTCCATCTGCTGCTAAATCCACTCCCAAATATCTAAAACACTTCACTTCCTGAAGTTTTTCTCCATTTAAACTTACCTCCCAATTGACTTGTCCCTTAACCCTACTGAACCTAATAACCTTGCTCTTATTCACATTTACTCTCAGCTTTCTTCTTTCACACACTTTACCAAACTCAGTCACCAGCTTCTGCAGTTTCTCACATCCACCAGTGCTGTATCATCAGCGAACAACAACTGACTCACTTCCCAAGTCCTCTCATCCATAAAAGACTGCATACTTGCACCTCTCTCCAAAACTCTTCCATTCACCTCCCTAACAACCCTATCCATAAACAAACTAAACAACCATGGAAACATCATGCACCCCTGCCCCAAACCAACATTCACAGGGAACCAATCACTTTCCTCTCTTCCTACTCATACACATGACTTACATCCTCAATAAAAACTTTTCACTGCTTCTGGCAACTTACCTCCCACACCATATACTCTTAATACCTTCCACAAAGCATTTCTATCAACTCTATCATATGCCTTCTCCAGATCCATAAATGCTACATACAAATTCATTTTTTTTCTAAGTAGTTCTCACATACATTCTTCAAAGCAAACACCTGATCCACACATCCTCTACCACTTCTAAAACCACACTGCTCTTCCCCAATCTGATGCTCTGTACACTTCACCCTCTCAATCAATACCCTCCCATATAATTTCCCAGGGATACTCAACAAACTTATACCTCTGTAATTGGAACACTTACCTTTCTCCTCTTTGCCTTTACACAAAGGCACTATACATGCATTCCACCAATCCTAAGGCATTTCACCGTGAACCATACATACATTGAATACTCTCACCAGCCAGTCAACAACACAGTCACCCACTTTTTTACTAAATTACACAGCAATACCATCCAAACCTGCCAACTTGCCAACTTTCACCTTCCACAAAGCTTTCCCTACCTCTTCTCTGTTTACCAAACCACTCTCCCTGACCCTCTCAAACTCTATCATCTAACACATTCAACAAACCTTCAAAATACTCACTCTATCTCCTTCTCACTTTGCCACTACTTGTTATTACCTCCACATTAGCCCCCATCACCAATGTTCCCATTTGTTCTCTTGTCTTAGTCACTTTATTTACCTCCTTCCAAAACATCTTTTTATTCTCCCTAAAATTAACGATACTCTCACCCCAACTCTCATTTGCCCTCTTTATCACCTTTTGCACCTTTCTCTTGACCTCTTTCTTTTATACATCTCCCAGTCATTTGCACTATTTCCCAGCAAAAATCATTGAAATGCATCTCTCTTCTCTTTCACTAACAGTCTTACTTCATCCCACCACTCACTACCCTTTCTAATCAGCCCACCACCCATCTTTCTCATGCCACAGGCATCTTTTGTGCAAGCCATCACTGCTTCCCTAAATACATCCCCCACTCCCCTTACGTCCTTTGCTCTCACCTTTTTCCATTCTGCACTCAGTCTCTCCTGATACTTCCTCACACAAGTCTCCTTTCCAAGCTCACTCTCACCACTCTATTCAACCCAACATTCTCTCTTCTTTTCTGAAAACCTCTACAAATCTTCACCTTCGCCTCCACAAGATAATGATCAGACATCCCTCCAGTTGCCCCTCTCAGCATATTAACATTCCAAAAGTCTCTATTTTGCACGCCCATCAATTAACACATAATCCAATAACGCTCTCTGGTCATCTCTCCTACTTGCATATGTATACTTATGTATATCTCTTTAAACCATGTTTCCTAATCATCAGTTCTTTTTCAGCACACAAATCTACAAGCTCGTCACATTTCCATTTACAACACTGAACACCCCATGTACACTAATTATACCCTCAACTACCACTTTACTCACCTTTGCATTCAAATCACCCATCACTATAATCTGGTCTCATGCATCAAAGCTGCTAACACACTCACTCAGGTGCTCCTAAAACACTTGCCTCATGATCTTTCTTCTCAAGACCAGGTGCACAGGCACCAATAATCACCCCTCTCTCTCCATCCATTTTCAGTTTTACCCATATCAATCTGCAGTTTACTTTCTTACACTTTATCACATACTTCCACAACTGCTTCAAGAGTAGTACTACTCCTTCCTTTGCTCTTGTCCTCTCACCAAACCCTGACTTTACTCCCAAGACATTCCCAAACCACTCTTCCCCTTTACCCTTGAGCTTCGTTTCACTCGGAGCCAAAACATCCAGGTTCCTTTCCTCAAACATACTACCTATCTCTCCTTTTTTCTCCTCTTGGTTACATCCACACACATTTCCCTAATCTGAGCCTTCGAGGAGGATGAACACTCCCCGCATGACTCCTTCTTCTGTTTCCCCTTTTAGAAAGTTGAAATACAAGGAAGGGAGGGTTTGTAGCTCACCGCTCCTGTACCCTTTTGTTGCCCTCTACAACACACGAGGAATGTGTGGGAAGTATTCTTTCTCCCCTTTCCCCAAGGATAGGGTAGAAATATATCACCATAATTTGAAGATTTGTGTACTTATGAAGCCTATTTCAATTATGTCACAGCAATATACCATTCAATTTGTATCCCACTAGCTGAGAAAATTCATTTGTATTTACCACCATTCCTTTATCTACTGCATCCACAGTAAGAAGCCTTGACACACAGCATAAAATTGTTCTGAATAAGCCTAAGGTTGACAATAAATCGTTGCCCTTAGCAGCACTATGGTTAATTTCTTAAAATGTGCATTTTAAGATTTTGCTAACCCTGCAAAATCTTAATGCAGTTATAAGTATGTCTTTCTTGTAAACTTCATCCCTTGCCACCTGTAATCTCCCAGACATGTCTCGGCTTCTTATTCAGCTTCTCTTGAAAACAAGTTTCACCTTTCATCCCACAACATGTCTACTTTAATCATTAATGTTCTTTTATTCACATATTTACACTTAAATTGTTAAAAGGTAAACCTATATATTACTACATTATGATGACAAATCCTCTCCCAACCCTCTACTGAACATCATTCGCTCTATAAAAATATCAACCATACTCTTGCCATTCTGGTATCTGTCTGTATTCATGAATCTCTATACATTACTCAATATTCTGGAATGATAGAAATGAAAGGGAGGTGAAGAAGTGCATATAAAAATTTTGTGTAAGGTGTAACAACCATGCAGAGTTGCAAACCATTACGTTCTTGCCGTATTCATTATTTTAATTTTTAGATAAATGCAACTACAATTTTTCTTAGTAAAATACACTTTTTTGAAATTCTGGGCGTATCTTCATGTACATATATTGCGTGTGTAATGTATGGGAAGTTCACAGGGGTGCGCTATTCAGTATACAGTGTACGTTCTCATTGCACACACGAGTACTAATGCAGTTTACAAAATAACAGTCAGACAGTGGTCAATTTCCAACCATTTTTGGGAATGACCACACAAATTGATGCATGGTCGGTCTTACCATCCGATCATATCTTCAGCCTATGTAAACAGGCTAGTCCTACTCCTAGGCAAGGCCCTCCTGAGGCTTCAAAATGTCATGCAAAATTCTTTCTTCTTTCTTTCATACTATTCGCCATTTCCCGCGATAGCGAGGTAGCGTTAAGAACAGAGGACTGGGCCTTTGAGGGAATATCCTCACCTGACCCCCTTCTCTGTTCCTTCTTTTGGAAGAAAAAAAAAAAAAGAAAAACGAGAGGGGAGGATTTCCAGCCCCCCGCTCCCTTCCCTTTTAGTCGCCTTCTACGACACGCAGGGAATACGTGGAATTATCATGTATAAAAGTGGATAAGAAACTTCTAGTTCCCTTCCATCTACTGCAGTTCTTCAAAGTAGTAAAATTTAAATTTACCAAGATTTTCTAGCAATAACAGATGAAAAGTAACAATGAAAATTTTATGAGAAAAATCAAATGGACTACTATATATAAACCCGATGAAGTAAGCAGACAATAAGTAAATTTACATAAAGTAATACTTCTTGAACAAGCAGCATACCTGTAAGCCCTCAGCAGTCTTGAGCAGTCCAGAAAGAGATTCTTGTGGAATGTGCACAACACCACGATACATAAAGTCGAGTAGAGCCTCCATATCTTCACTCCGAACATCCTTCATGTAAACTAGGAAGAAAAAAATTAATTTTCAAAATAAAATGTATCCCTTTCTAATTATAGAAATTATGACAAGGCAAAACATATGAACCTATGGATGAATTAAAGCAAAGAAACTTTTTCAATAATTAGTCAGTCTCAAATTTCCCTTGCTTTAAATGGATTATGCCTCACTTATTTCCAGAGCCTCAAATTAGCTTTACACGAGTGCTTGTTATTTTTTATTCCCAGCAAATTAAGAGGAATGGTGAAGAAAAAATTGTATTTTCAGAGGACGTGAGTACTTTAACAGTTTTGTTGCAAGGGATAATATTAACAGGCTATGGGATGAAGATGTACATACAAAGGTAGGGGATATGGCAACTGAGGGTAAAATCAAGAGGGGATGGAATCCCTGATGTAATTGAAGAAGGGTAAAAGCTTGTTGAGTTCATGCTGAAAGAGGAATGGTGACTGAAAATTTGTAGTTTAGGAAGAGATGTATGCATAAGCACAATTGGGCAAGTGAGGTTTGGGGTAAAGGGGTGTCACTGTAATGGATTATGTATTAAATGGAGAGAGCTTGGGAAGTGAGTCAGTTGTTGTTCGCTGATGATACAGCGCTGGTGGCTGATTCATGTGAGAAACTGCAGAAGCTGGTGACTGAGTTTGGTAAAGTGTGTGGAAGAAGAAAGTTAAGAGTAAATGTGAATAAGAGCAAGGTTATTAGGTACAGTAGGGGTGAGGGTCAAGTCAATTGGGAGGTGAGTTTGAATGGAGAAAAACTGGAGGAAGTGAAGTGTTTTAGATATCTGGGAGTGGATCTGTCAGCGGATGGAACCATGGAAGCGGAAGTGGATCATAGGGTGGGGGAGGGGGCGAAAATTTTGGGAGCCTTGAAAAATGTGTGGAAGTCGAGAACATTATCTCGGAAAGCAAAAATGGGTATGTTTGAAGGAATAGTGGTACCAACAATGTTGTATGGTTGCGAGGCGTGGGCTATGGATAGAGATGTGCGCAGGAGGATGGATGTGCTGGAAATGAGATGTTTGAGGAAAATGTGTGGTGTGAGGTGGTTTGATCGAGTAAGTAACGTAAGGGTAAGAGAGATGTGTGGAAATAAAAAGAGCGTGGTTGAGAGAGCAGAAGAGGGTGTTTTGAAATGGTTTGGGCACATGGAGAGAATGAGTGAGGAAAGATTGACCAAGAGGATATATGTGTCGGAGGTGGAGGGAACGAGGAGAAGAGGGAGACCAAATTGGAGGTGGAAAGATGGAGTGAAAAAGATTTTGTGTGATCGGGGCCTGAACATGCAGGAGGGTGAAAGGAGGGCAAGGAATAGAGTGAATTGGAGCGATGTGGTATACAGGGGTTGACGTGCTGTCAGTGGATTGAATCAAGGCATGTGAAGCGTCTGGGGTAAACCATGGAAAGCTGTGTAGGTATGTATATTTGCGTGTGTGGACGTGTGTATGTACATGTGTATGGGGGGGGGTTGGGCCATTTCTTTCGTCTGTTTCCTTGCGCTACCTCGCAAACGCGGGAGACAGCGACAAAGTATAAAAAAAAAAAAAAAAAAAAATTAATGATAAGTGTGTAAAGCAAAGGCTTTTTGGTCATGAATATACTGAAAGAGAAAACAGACTGAATATCTGATGTCTAATCATATACTGATTAAGGCAAGAAAGAGATTCTTAGTGGTTTTTGGAAATGGTTAGAACTATTGACCATGACTTCATTCATGGGCCTGACCAGTTAAAATCCTGGGCATGGCAGTCAGTCCAAAATTAACCCATCTGCTCATCCTCCCTTTAGAGCTGCTTGATAAGTTGGGTTCTTGGATTAAAATGGGGTATTTATCTATTACTTACAATATCCACCAGAGACAGTTTACTAAAAGGGTCCTGATGTTAACAGGAATGCCTTTTCCAGAGGCTCATGCATCTTAAAGCTGCACTACACTTAGATGAGGGAGAGGACTGACTCCTATGAAGGAAGATCTCTGACAAGACTGCTCTATTTTGTCAACTGACAATGACACAGCCTTGCCAATGGTGACTTGTCACGAGTGGTATAACCTAAATAGAAGTACAGTAACATCTGGGCTGGTGTGTGTACTATATATATGTATATGTATGTTCAGGCCCCAATCGCTCCATCCTTCCACCTTCGATTTGGTCTCCCAACTTCTTGTTCCTTCCACCTCTGACACATATATCTTCTTTGTCAATCTTTCCCCACTCATTCTCTCTATATGTCCAAACCATTTCAACTCAACACACCCTCTTCTGCTCTCTCAACCACACTCTTTATTTCTACACATTTCTCATACCCTTTCATTACTTGATCAAACCACCTCACACCACATATTGTCCTCAAACATTTCATTTCCAACACATCCACCTTCCTCTGTACAACCCTATATATAGCCCATGCCTTACAACCATATAATGTTGGAATTACTATTCCTTCAAACATACCCATTTTTGCTTTCCAAGAAAATGTTCTCTCCTTCCACACATTCTTCATCACTCCCAGAACCTTAACCCCCCTCCCCCACCCTATGACTCACTTCCACCTCCATGGTTTCATTCACTGCCAAGTCCACTCCCAGATATAGAAACTTTCCACGAATGGATATATTAATTCTAGAGGGTTGTGTTGGTATTTTCATGTGGTGCTAATGCATACAGTATATTACTTATGGATATTCTAGGCTTTTGTGTTTTATGTTTACTCACTCTGTTCAACTAGCAGAGGGCTCAGGTTCAGCCAGATCATACATTCAGAAAGCTATAGAATCTATTTGCAATGTACAGTTAAAGGCTAGCATGTTTTACTATGAAAGTACCCAGCTTTGCTCATTACCAAGTGGCTTATTGATGCATGAAGCATCCTGTACTTTCTAAGATGAAGAAAAAAAAGACATTGTATAATGCACAATGTTATGTCTTTTACACACATTCTGAAAATACAGTGATCTTGTTAATGGCTCATATTTAAGGCAATATTCATATAGGTAGTATGGTATTTCTCTAAACTCTTAGCAGAATTATTTCAATTGCTGCCATGACTTTATTACGAATACATTTCACTGGTTATCCATGGGGATGGGAGAGAAAGAACACTGCCCACATACTCACTGTGTGTCATAGAAGGTGATTAAGAAGGGCAGAAGTGGGTGGCTGAAAATCCTCCCTTCCTGCATTATTTTCCAAAAGAAAGAACAGAGAAAGGAGCCAAAAGAGGAGTTTTCCCTCTAAGGCTCTCTCATCTGCTCTTGAAACTACCTTGTTCACGTAGGAAATGGTGAACATGTACGAAAAAAAGATTCCGTGGAAAGGTCAGTGGAGCCTGGTTGTGGATAGGGACCAGTGATTTCAGTAATTACATATGGGTGTGAACTGATGTTGTCTTTCTTCATGTTCCTAGTGCTACCTTGCTAACACAGGAAATGAAGAACAAGTATGAAAAAGAAATGTGAGTTGATATTTTAACTCATACACATTTGCTATTTTACGGTTACAAAGGTAGCATCAAGAACACGACTGGCTTAGGGGAAAAAATCCTAATCTGGCTGCATCCTGTCTTTTTTGGAAAGTTATGCAGGCGGGGAAGCTTTCCAGGATTTCTGCAACATTCATGGGATGTGTGTGAAGTATTCTTTCCCCTATCCCCAGGGGAAGGACTACTGCTGACTCAAGAGTTGTGGTAGCATGTAAAAGTGTTAGGAAAAGAGCTCTTGACTGATGTGGGTAAAAATGAGAGGCTTACATGAGGTAGGTGATTACTAGTGCATATGCACCTGGCCATAGGAAGAAAAATCATGAGGCAAGTATTTTAGATGCAGCTCAGTGAGTGTGTCTGCACTCTTGATACAGGTGACTAAGTATTAGTGATGGATAATTCAAATATGAATATGACAAATGTGTCAGATGAAGGTATAAATTGGCAGGCAAGGGGTATTCAGTTATGTGATGGAAATGGTGAACAGCCGAGTTGTGTGCTGCAAGTACCTAGTTTAAAAAAAGCAACATACACAAGTATACGTGAGAAGGAAAGATGGTCATCAGGCATTATTGGATTACACACTAATTCATTGGCATGCAAAAGAGAGACTTTTGGATGTGAACGTCCTGACTGGGGCAGCTGGTGGGATGTCTGATCATTACCTTGTAGAGGCAACGGTGAATATTTGTAAAGGTTTTCAGAAAAGAGGAAACGTTATGTGTAAGGAGAGAGTGGTGAAAGTAAGTGAGCTTGGTAACAATATTTTTATAAAGAAATACTAAGAAAGACTGAGAATTGAATGGAAAAAGGAGAGAGGAAATGAAGTTAGGAAAGAGAGAGAGGAGTGGGAGGTATTTACAGAAGCAGTGCTGGTGGCAAGTGCAAGAGATGTGTGTGTAGCATGTGTAAGATGGGAGGTGGGCTGGTTAGAAAGGGTATTGAGGAATGGGACGACAAAAGTAAAATCGCTAGTGAAATAGAAAAGAGAGGTATGTGGGCATTTGGATTTGGATTACATTTGGATTTCTCAAGGCCTAGCAGGAAGAAACAATGGCCCATGATCCAACATATAACTCTATCATGCCAACAGTGTTGGTGGAAGAAGTGGGAAAGCAAGATTTGATTGCTGCTGAAGTCAACTGTCTCTCATGCCAACAGCGTTGGTGGAAGAAGTGGGAAAGCAAAATTTGATTGCTGCTGGAGTCACAATCATAGATTCTGACCAAGGAGCTCATACTTGAAGGCAGAAAAATTTCATAAGGAGGGGGACCAGAGGAGGGAACATACTCATACTGATACATTCCCTACTGTAAGCTGGTTCACAACAAATGGCTTAACAGAAGTGTTTGAAAATTTTAACAAGCCTGTCACCCTCATTAATGAAATGATGCCAACTACAAACGTGCCCCAGTGTTCTTTAGAAAGATAATGGATGCTTCATAAGCCTCTAAAGAATTTCATAAAGAGAAAGAGGAAAGACTTACAGCTAAAACTAGATAGCTTTTTCACATGACCAAGGCAAACTTTTCCCTTTCTAAGTAAAACAGTTGCTGAATTGGATAACTCGGGAGATAATACAGACAGGCTTAGTTTTACTCCAAGTAATCCTCACTCTTCCACAGTCCCACAACTCCAACATCGCAAGCCCTCACCACTAGCATTCTCAATATTATAATTAAATTGTCTAATTTATCAATGATATGGTATCAGGTGTTGACTCGGTCAAAATTACATCATGATAGTGTAGTACAGTAAAACCTGTTACCTGAAATACTTGGGAGAATCAGCTATTTAAGACAGCAAAATTTCTGGTTATGCGAGTTTTTTAATATATAAACTATTCGGAAAATGTAATATTTCAAAATATCATACATATCTGTAATTATTTTTCACAGAAGATATACTAATGTATGGTAAGGAAATGACATTGAAGTCCATAAATACTGCCTTTGGACTTGTGCTTAAGCAGCCTCTAGCACAACTCAACCTTCTTTTCGAGGCTTAAAACTTTCCTTGTGCTTTTGAGGAGCTGTCAAGCAATGCCTGATGACACATGAGATGGGCCATTGTCCACAATAGTAATCCAGGGTGCACAAAATACACAAATGTACAAGACCAGCACATAACACTGCGCCAGAAAACACATGGGACTCAGTAAACAATCACCAGTGCCACAAAACACCAGGTGGTGAATACCCTAAACCCTGCAGCGCAGTGCACACAATTTTCAATATTTTGAATATTTTTAATCAAGTGCTGCCAACCGAAACTGAAAAATATACATTGTTTTGGATATTTTGTCACTTCAAATTACCGATAATAGAGGTGTTAGTGTACAGTGATGGTAAGCTAAGTTGTCTTGGGCATCGTCTGTACGTAATAAGCGGATAAGGAAATTTTAGGGGAAGGAATATAATCCCCTTATAAAAGTCAGTGATTCAAATAATGGTAGATTGCTAGAGTGAAGGTCTCTAAGTACTTAACCCTGTTGTTTATATGAGGGCCTCTGGTACATTTTAATATGTAGAGGTTAAGAAATGGTAGCATACATGTCCATAAACAGTGTCCTCAAAAAGGGATAAATAGGAATTTATATGACACTTACTTCCTTTGTGAGTTAGTAAAATTTTTCTGAAGAGAAATGTCAAAAAATCAGTCTTAAACAAATGAGTACTATATGTCCTTATACACACAAGAACAGAAATGGTAGCAAGCATGCTTAACACTTATAAGCAATATAATGTTGATCGAAAATTGCTTTATATTAGGATTATTTCCCAAACTATTGGTTTCCAAAGAGAGGAAGTTTCCAAAGGATCTTACGTAAAAATCAGCGTGAAATAAATATATACTATTTATTTTGAAGAGCAGATAATAATGAAGTGGATTGTTGGAACAACTTTTATGAGTAAAGAAGTTATGAGAGATAATGAAACATTTTTTTCATATATGGTTGCCATTTCCCCATATCAGCAAGGTAGTAACAGAAACATAAAAAGAAATAGCCTCATTTGCTCACATCCACTGTTAAGCTGTCAAATATAAAGCACCAAAATAACAGCCCCCAGTCCATAGTCAAGCCCACAGACCATGATTTTCTCCAACTACTTCACAACCCTTGGTTCAGCCCTGCAGACCACATCACTTCAATTTGCTCTATCCCTTGCAATCCTCACTCCCTTCCGCATGTTCAGATCCAAAGCCTTCAAACCATCTTCGCTCCATTCTTTCACCCCCTCCTTAGTGTCTTCCTTTTCCTTGTTCCCTTCACTTCTGAAATATATACCCCCTGAGTCACTGTGATTATTATCCACATTATTAGTACAGAGGTTGCGAAGGATGTTTCAGAAGGGTAAAACTGGCATTAACCCCCCAACTTCTTCTCTAGAAGGGTATTTATGCAATCTAGACAACTCCTCTTTTAGACAAATTTACGCATCAAATTGTCTGTCTATTTCAAGGCTACCCAGCTGGTCTAGGTGGATGCTGAGGGGGCAGTGTAAGGTAATCTCTCCCCACTGTAAGTCATCCTCCAGCCATGCCAATGACAACAAATTTTCGTGATTTCTCTAGAAAAAAAATTGTGGCCATTTATCTTCAAATTGTGTGGAGAAGTGATTTTAAGAACACTAACTCCTCCAACATTACTGTTTGACTAAGATAAGGCAGGAGGTGTTTCTAGAACATCAGTAAGCACTATTTGACTAAGATAAGGCAAATGGATTTGTATGTAGCATTTATGGATCTGGAGAAGGCATATGATAGAGTTGATAGAGATGCTCTGTGGAAGGTATTAAGAATATATGGTGTGGGAGGAAAGTTGTTAGAAGCAGTGAAAAGTTTTTATCGAGGATGTAAGGCATGTGTACGTGTAGGAAGAGAGGAAAGTGATTGGTTCTCAGTGAATGTAGGTTTGCGGCAGGGATGTGTGATGTCTCCATGGTTGTTTAATTTGTTTATGGATGGGGTTGTTAGGGAGGTAAATGCAAGAGTTTTGGAAAGAGGGGCAAGTATGAAGTCTGTTGGGGATGAGAGAGCTTGGGAAGTGAGTCAGTTGTTGTTCGCTGATGATACAGCGCTGGTGGCTAATTCATGTGAGAAACTGCAGAAGCTGGTGACTGAGTTTGGAAAAGTGTGTGGAAGAAGAAAGTTAAGAGTAAATGTGAATAAGAGCAAGGTTATTCGGTACAGTAGGGTTGAGGGTCAAGTCAATTGGGAGGTGAGTTTGAATGGAGAAAAACTGGAGGAAGTGAAGTGTTTTAGATATCTGGGAGTGGATCTGGCAGCGGATGGAACCATGGAAGCGGAAGTGGATCATAGGGTGGGGGAGGGGGCGAAAATCCTGGGGGCCTTGAAGAATGTGTGGAAGTCGAGAACATTATCTCGGAAAGCAAAAATGGGTATGTTTGAAGGAATAGTGGTTCCAACAATGTTGTATGGTTGCGAGGCGTGGGCTATGGATAGAGTTGTGCGTAGGAGGATGGATGTGCTGGAAATGAGATGTTTGAGGACAATGTGTGGTGTGAGGTGGTTTGATCGAGTGAGTAACGTAAGGGTAAGAGAGATGTGTGGAAATAAAAAGAGCGTGGTTGAGAGAGCAGAAGAGGGTGTTTTGAAGTGGTTTGGGCACATGGAGAGGATGAGTGAGGAAAGATTGACCAAGAGGATATATGTGTCAGAGGTGGAGGGAACAAGGAGAAGAGGGAGACCAAATTGGAGGTGGAAAGATGGAGTGAAAATGATTTTGTGTGATCGGGGCCTGAGCATGCAGGAGGGTGAAAGGAGGGCAAGGAATAGAGTGAATTGGAGCGATGTGGTATACCGGGGTTGACGTGCTGTCAGTGGATTGAAGCAGGGCATGTGAAGCGTCTGGGGTAAACCATGGAAAGCTGTGTAGGTATGTATATTTGCATGTGTGGACGTATGTATATACATGTGTATGGGGGGGGGTTGGGCCATTTCTTTCGTCTGTTTCCTTGCGCTACCTCGCAAACGCGGGAGACAGCGACAAAGTATAATAAAAAAAAAAAAATAATAAGGCAGGAGGTGTTTCTAGAACATCAGTAAGCAGTGTTGCCAAGAGCACCCACCTAACCTTGAAAACAGTGTGTCTGACTGGTGCAGCTGATATTTTTACAAAAATTATAGTTTTGCTATTTCAAAATAATTATCAGAGAACCACACTGAATATAGAGAAACAATGTATAGATAACACATAGCACAGGCCTTACACTTGTACTTTTAAGTGTGTTGTACTGAAATATCGACAAAGCTTTTCATATAACTTGATTAATAGATTCACAGAATTAGAAAGGAAAACATGACAGCTAGAGACTGAGTGTGAGCAAATGTGGCCTTTTTTGCCTGTTTCCCTAGTGCTGCATCACTGAGGCAGGGGTTGGCGATGCTGTTTCCAGTGGGGTGGGGAGGCAATGTTGTGGGGCAGGAGTGGATAGAGGTAATCAAGTATGAATATGTACATGTGTATGTATGTATAAGTGTATATTTTCATATGTATATGTATGGGCGTTTATGTATATATATGTGCATTTGAGTTGAAGGGCGATTCTTTGTTTCCTGGCACCAACTCGCTGATGCAAGAAATGGCGATCAAGGATAATAAATAAATGTATATGTAATTAAATATACCATGTGTAAACACATCTCAACTCCATTTCCAATATTTAAATGAGTTAAGACAAAAAAAAGTCATACCAAGATCATAATTTAACAGAGTTTAGAAAATTATGGGTATGCAAATATAAACAAAGAATATATCATATGGAAAAAGACAATATTTATGGCTATTTCTTGAATAAACAGGTGAGGAATGTAGCAATGTGCTACAATTGTGGTGGTTGAGAAATTTGTATTTGTAAAACAATATAACCTAATGCTTATATGGTTATTCAGCACATTTTTTGAATGAAAATTATATCTAAAAACTTAAAACTATTTAGAGAATCATATATTTTGGCTTCTTTAAAAAGATATCTAAAAACTTTGTTATATCAGTTCGCCATTCCCTGTTAGTGAAGATGCATCAGGAACAGATGAAAAAATCCCTCATTTTCTCACATCCACTCTCTAGCTGTCATGTATAATGCACCAAAACCACAGCCCCCTATCCATAATCAAGCAACCAACTTTCTGTGATTTCCCCTGACCACTTTATATGACCTGGTTCAGCCCACTGACAGCACATTGCCTAGAGTATACCTCATAGCATGCCTCTCAACCTCCTGCATGTTGAGGCCCTGATCACCTCCGAATTTTTCACTCCACCCTTCCACCTCCTTGGTTTCCCCCTTCACTTTGTTTCCTTCACTTCTGAAATATACACCCTCTTAGTTATCCTCTCCATGTATAAATCATTTCAGTACTCTCTCATCAATATGTCTCTTGCGACAGCATCACTCTATTACCGTCATATTTTAATGTATCAGCCCTTCTCACACTACATATTGTCCTCCACCATTTAATTTCTGACATCTCCACCCTCTTCTGCAGTTTTTTATCCTAGGTCCATGCCTCATATCCATACAACACCAGCAAAATTTCTGTACCATCAAGTATACTCATCTTTGCCCTTACTAACAATGACATCTTCTTTCCTCAAGCTCCTCAATGTGCCCAGGACCACAGCCCCCACATCTACCCTACAGCTCACTTAAGCTTCCACAATTCCTTTCACTGCCATGTCCACTCCCAAGTATCTAAAACATCCTACTTCATGCAAGTTCTTTCCATTCCAACTCGCACTCCAACCACCGTCTATCAAAATTAATCATACAGAATTACATATTTTGGTTTCTGTAAAAAATTCATCAGTCTATTTACATTACTGTCGACAATTTCTCTATGGAACGCCCTACATTCACTGAAGAAAATATTACATTATAAACAGTTTAAAGTTGGATATATTAAGCAAACTATGTCCAAAGAAACGAGAGTCCTTTTAGTTTCTTCAGGGACTGTGAATATAGAGCACTATTGCTCAGAACTACTCAGTTTTAGATTATATTACACAAGCAAAAAACTATCAAACTTATTGTTCATGGTCAAGGAGTTTGAAAAAAAATTATCATTCTATCTATATCTGGATGACTGTAGAGACAAATTAGAAATAGCTTCACTAAATACGAGGTGACTTACCAATAGGATGCTTGCAGGGGTTAGTCGTGAACATCTCCTTGAAATATTCACTACACATTGACAAAACAAACTTATGGGCTGAAAATAATTTGCCATCACAGGCAAGCGTAGCATCTATGAGAGACTCCTGTAATAAATTAGAAAAACTTATCAGAGGCAATAATAAATCCATTAGTAGTATAAGATCAAACCTTCCCTATTGGTTATTACTTTTACATTACACAGCTATGAGTGTGGAAAGTAGTCCCATATCTTTGGCATCTATACAAAAGCTAGATATATCATACTACATAAAGGAAATCAGGTCTAACATATGATATCTTCCCATCTAATCTATCATTACTCCATTCCTAGTTCAATCAGGTACATATAATAAAAAATAAAAAATTAATTATACACACCCTCAACCTATATCCAGTTAGTTAAAACATGTGGACCTCAACACTTATAGAATGTTTCTTACTTTTCCCACTTTGCACATTAAACTAATTTGTCATGAAAGATCAGCGTCTCCATTCACACCACTTGCATGCATAAAATGCTTCCACTGCTTCCTATCCCCAATCATAACTTCCATCTTCCCCTAAAATATCCATAGATCAGTTAATACTCTCATTCCATCTATTCCATGCTTTCGCTCTAACTCTCATCCTCATACCTTTTACCGTACAAATATGCATCAGGCACTAACTGCTAAGAAGCAGCACCAGAGTTCACCAGCTATGGAAACATTCATGAGAGTGGCCTAAGGGAACAGGTGTCACAGATATAGAAAGACATTATAAGAATCTTCTTGACCAACCTATCATCTGAAATATGTTCTACATGACCAAACCATCCTAACATCCTAAGACAACTTAATCTGTGTTTTTCTAATTATTTCTTAACACCATATATTCTCACATTTCAATTTTCATTCTATCTACAATACCAACTACAAATACCCTTCATTTCACATTTTCTATTATTTATTATACATGATCACCATTTCCAAGGTCAGTGAGGTAGCGCCAGGAAATGGACAAAGAATGGCCCATCCACACATATACACATATATATATATCCATAAATGTCCATACATGTACATATTCATACTTGCTTACCTTCATCCATTTCTGGTACTACCCCACCCCACGGGAAACAGCATCACACTCCCCTGCTTCAGCGAGGTAGCGCCAGAAAAACAGACAATAGGCCACATTTGTTCACACTGTCACTAGCTGTCATGTGTAATACACCAAAACCACAGCTCCCTATCCACATCCGGACCCCACGGACATTACTATGGTTTACCCCAGATGTTTCGCATGCCCTGGTTCGGTCCACGGACAGCACGTTGACCCCAGTAAACCAAATCGTTCCAGTTCACACTATTCCTTGCGTGCCCCTCACCCTCTTGTATGTTCAAGCCGTGATCGCTCAAAATCTTTTTCAGAAGTTAGTGACTGAGTTTGAAAAAGTGTGCGAAAGGAGAAAGTTCAGAGTAAATGTGGATAAAAGCAAAAGAAAGGAGAAAGTTCAGAGTAAATGTGGATAAAAGCAAGATTATTAGGTTCAGGAGGGTTGAGGGAAAAGTTAATTGGCATGTAAGTTTGAACAGAAAAAAACGGAGGAAGAGAAGTGTTTGAGATATCTAGGAGTGGACTTAGCAGCAAATGGAACCATGGAAGCAGAAGTGAGTCACAGGGTTGGGAGGGGCAAAGATTTTGGGAGTGATGAAGAATGTGTGAAAGGAGGGAACATTATCTCAGAAAGCACAAATGGGTATGTTTGAAGGAATAGTAGTTCCAACAATATTATATGGTTGCAAGGCATGGGCTATGGATAGGGTTGTAAGGAGGGTGGATGTGTTGGAAATGAATGTTTGAGGATAATATGTGGTGTGAGGGGGTTTGATCAAGTAAGTAATGAAAGGGTAAGAGAGACATGTGGTAATAAAAAGAGTGTGGTTGAGAGAGCAGAAGAGGGTGTTTTGAAATGGTTTGGTCACATGGAGAGAATGAGTGAGGAAAGATTGACAAAGAGGATATGTGTGTCAGAGGTGGAGGGAACGAGGAGAGGTGGGAGGGAAACCAAATTGGAGGTGGAAAGTATATCTATATCTATCATACTTTGTCACTGTCTCCAGATCCATAAATGCTACGTACAAATTCATTTGCTTTTCTAAGTATTTCTCACATACATTCTTCAAAGCAAATACCTGATCCACTCATCCTCTACCACTTCTGAAACCACACTGCTCTTCCCCAGTCTGATGCTCTGTACATGCTTTCACCCTCTCAATCAATACCCTCCCATATAATTTCCTGGGAGGTATCAACAAATTTATACCTCTGTAATTTAAGCACTCACTTTTATCCCCTTTGCCTTTGTAAAATGGCACTATGCAAGCATTCCACAAATCCTCAAATCCTCAGGCACCTCACCATGAGTCATACATACATTAAGTAACCTTACCAACCTGTCAACAATACAGTCACCCCCTTTTTAATAAATTCCAATGCAATACCATCCAAACCCGCTGCCTTGCCGGCTTTCATCTTCGGCAAAGCTTATACTACCTCTTCTCTGTTTACCAATCATTCTCCCTAACCCTCTCACTTTGCACACCACCTAGACCAAAATACCCTATATCTGCCACTCTATCATCAAACACATAATATATACATTAAACTTAATTGCTGTTTCCTGCATCAGCAAGGTGGCGCCAGAAAAGACAAAAGAATGGCCCATCCACTCATATTCACATAAACACCCATATATGCACATAAACATACATATACATATATACTTTTTTTTTCATACTATTCGCCATTTCCCACATTAGTGAGGTAGCGTTAAGAACAGAGGACTGAGCCTTTGAAGGAAATCCTCACTTGGCCCCCTTCTCTGTTCGGAAAATTAAAAATAAAAGGGGAGGATTTCCAGCCCCCCACTCCCTCCCCTTTTAGTTGCCTTCTACGACATGCAGGGAATACGTGGGAAGTATTCTTTCTCCCCTATCCCCAGGAATGATGCATATAAACATATGTACATATTCATACTTGCATGCCTTCATCTATTCCTATTGCTACCCACTGCTTCAACAAGGTAATGCTGGGAAAACTGATAAAAAAAGGCCACATTCATTCACACAGTCTCTAGCTGTCATGTGCAATGCACCAAAACCACAGCTTCCTATCCACATCCAGGCCCCACAGACCTTTCCATGGTTCACCTCAGATGCTTCACATGCTCTCATTCAGTCCATTGACAGCATGTTGACCCTGGCATACCACATCATTCCAATTCACTCTATTCCTTGCACAACTCTCACCCTCCTGTATGTACAGGCCCTGATCACTCAAAATCCCAGAGATACTGAGGGTTAGAAGAACCTAACCCTTTTCAAAGGATATCCTGTAGAATTTTTTATGATCACTGGAGGAAAGTGAAATCTTTAAAATTCACAAGTTCAGCTTCGCATAAATTGGCATCAAATTCAGCATTATTGTTTTCCTTGTAAATTACATGTAATATCGAATACCTACAAAAAATCAATTTCATATTCAGGATAAAATGCTTTAAAAAGTCATTTGCTTACCTCTTCTCGAAGAGAGAAAAGGAGCTGGGACAATGTAGTCAAGTGGTTGTTCCATCTCAGTGCTATCATTTCTTCATCCATGTTTGTCCTGCAAGGGTTAATAAATATCTTGTTAATCCAATGGATATTTTTTAAAATTTAGGCTAATGCTTATCTATCTGTTTAACCTCTGACTACCTTTGGACCTTCTCTATTTGCTCTTAGAGCGCTTTAGGTGATGTGACCCAAATTCAAAAGCATATTCGAGTACTGACCTTGTGTAGAATGTGAACAGCTGGCTGAATATTTCTTTATCCATATACATGAATGCTATTCTAACATATCCCAGGAGACAGTTTGTCTCCTTAATTATTCTATTAACGTGGGATTCTAGCAACAGGTTTTGGATGATGTCATCTCCCAAGTCTCTCACACGCTCAGATTCATGCAGATAATATTTATATTGAGGCTTTGTTTGACTGTATTCCATCCTCATTATTTTACATTTACTTACGTTGAATTTCATCAAAGTTTGGAGTCAGTCAAGGACCTATCAATGTTGATACATTTCTCCTCACTTTTCTCTTAGTTCATGACCTTTATGGTATCTCAAAACATATTCATATAAGAATCCATATCTTCTAACAAGTTATTCACATAGATCAAGAAGAGTAACAGCCCCAGAACAAAACCCTGCAGCACTTAACTGATCATCCATTTTGAGAAGGCTTCTCTTACAGGTGTCCTTTGTTTCATTTCACTAAAAAAAATATTTTATCCATCAATGGAATGTCCCCTTATTCCTGCTTGGTGATTCAGCTTTACAACCCATTTGTTATATCAAGTGTACATATCTGCCATCATATTTCTTACCATTAATGACAACAATTAAACTTGCACCACAGCTACAGAAAAAAGTTTCCCCCTGTAGTACTAAAAGTAGAAATACCCCTACATCCTTGAAAAGCTACCACACCTTTATACATACTGTCACCTGTGGTCAGCTCTACATCCAAGTGTTTGTCTACAGCCAGTGTTTGGATATAGATCCTAGCTGACCAACCATGCATCAAGTCCTTCTCTCACTTTCTACATGTTTGAGGTTTAATGTATTCATTTACTTAGTGAGTATTTCATTTTTATCTTATTAATATATTTAGTACTGAAACATCTATCATCTGATATACAATTATATGCTGAACATTTTGTTAATAAGCTACAAAAATGCATGTATATACTATTGCTTATGTTCCTTCATTCTGAGTCCATGTGTATGGTGTTTGAGCTTGGATGCTTATTTGTTATATTATCCTGTGATATTCATAAGAATTTTTATTTCCTCTTAGATGCAAATGCTAAATAAGCTGAACGATTTGGAGAGTGTAAGCAACAAAGCATGTGGTGTTTGTTGACATTCGATCTGCTGACTGATTACACAGTGAATGAGTAGCCATTTAACTCTCATATCATTTATTTAACTCATGTTTGACCATATCAAAGATTTATCAGTCCACTATCTATTGACTAGTATGCTTTATTTTCCCTCTTATGTTATTATAGGCCATACATTATAGAATAAGCTGCTAAATCACTTCTGTGTTAGTACTTTTGACTTCCAAAGTGTTTTGTTTTTCAACACAGTCATTAATAGGAAAAGAAGAGCTACAACTAATGCAGAAATTAAAGCCAGTTTGGCTACATGTGAGAGTGGCAGTGCATTTAAGAACATGATTGATCAATACTGATTATAATTCCTCTGAAATATCATTGGGTTACGGTACAATGGAAAGACCTGACCTATTTCCCTCAACCAGCTTCCTGTCAACGTAACAAATTTTATGACATGCATGTTGCCAGACTTGATGGCACCAGATTTCCATTCAGGTAGTCACTTGTTTACTAAATGGTGTCATAGTTACATCTCTTCCTGGTATATCAACTGACTGTTTTATTACTCTTTCTTGTGTCTCCCCTGATGATGTGATCATTACACGAAAGTGCACTTTGGAACTTCTTCCACTTCCCTATGGATTAGAAGGAATTTACTTAATCACGTTGTACAGAGGAGGATGGATATGTTGGAAATGAAATGTTTGAGGACGTGTGGTGTGAGGTGGTTTGATCTAGTAACTAATGAAAGGGTTAGAGAGATGTATGGAAGTCAAAAGAGTGTGGCTGAGAAAGCAGAAGAGTGTGTGTTGAAATGGTTCAGACATATGGAGAGAATGAGTAAGGAAAGATTGACAAAAGAGGATATATGTGTCACAGGTGAAGGGAACAAGAAGCAGGAGACCAAATTGGAGGTGGAAGGATGAAGTGAAAAAGATTTTGAGCAATCAGGGCCTAAACATACAAAAGGGTGAGAGGCATGCAAGGAATAGAGTGAATTGGAATGATGTGGTATACCAGGGTTGGTGTGCTGTCAGTAGACTAAAACAGGACATGTGAAACATCTGGGGTAAACCATGGAAAGGTCTGTTGGGCCTGGATGTTGATAGGGAACTGTAGTTTCGGTACATTACACATGACAGCTAGAGACTGAATGTGAATGAATGTGGCCTCTTTTGTCTGTTTTCCTGGTGCTACCTCACTGAAGCAGGGGGCAGTGATGCTATTTCCTGTGTGGCAGGGTAATGACAGGAATGGATGAAGGCAAGCAAGTATGAATTTGTACATGCATATATATACGTATATGTATATGTCTGTGTATGTGTATGTATATGTGTATATGGTGATATGTATATGTATGTATATGTGTATATGTTGATATGTATATGTATGTATATGTGCATGTATGAGTGGATGGGCCATTCTTCGTCAAGTACCTGGCGCTACCTCACCAATGCGGGAAACAGAGATTATGTATAATAAATATAAAACTAAAATAGGTATATAAGTTTATCTATTATTTATTACACTTTGTCGCTGTCTCCCGTGTTAGAGAGGTAGCGCAAGGAAACAGAAGAAAAGAAGACCCAACCCACCCACATACACATGTATATACATACACTCCCACACACCCATATATACAAACCTATACATTTCAATGTATAAATACATATACATACACAGACGTAGACATATATACACACATACATATTCATATTTGCTGCCTTGATCCATTCCTGTCGCCACCCCGCAACACATGAAATGGCACCCCCTCCCCCTGCACGCACGTGAGGTAGCACTAGGAAAAGACAAAGGCCACATTCGTTCACACTCAGTCTCTAGCTGTCATGTGTGATGCACCAAGACCACAACTCCCTTTCCACATCCAGGCCCCACAAAACTTTCCATAGTTTACCCCAGACGCTTCACATGCCCTGGTTCAATCCATTGACAGCACATCCACCCTGGTATTCCACACCATTCCAATTCACTCTTTTCCTTGTACGCCTTTCACCCTCCTGTATGTTCAGGCCCCGATCGCTCAAAACATTTTTCACTCCTTCCTTCCACCTCTAATCTGGTCTCCCACTTCTTGTTCCCTTCACCTCTGAAACATAAATCCTCTTTGTCAATCTTTCCTCACTCACTATCTCCATGTGACCAAACCATTTCAATACACCCTCTTCTGCCCTCTCAACTACACTCTTTTTATTACTACACATCTCTCTCACCCTTTGATTACTTAATCAAACCACCTCACTATATATTTTCCTCAAACATCTCATTTCCAGCACATCCACCCTCCTCCGCACAACTCTTATCTATAGCCTACACCTCGCAACCATATAACATTGTTGGAACCACTATTCCTTCAAACATACCCATTTTTGCTTTCCAAAATAACATTCTCGACTTCCACACATTTTTCAATGCTCCCAGAACCTTTGCCCCCTCCCCCACCCTGTGCCTTGCTTCCACTTTCATGATTCCATCTGCTCCAGATATCTAAAACACTTCACTTCCTCCAGTTTTTCTCCATTCAAACTTACCTCCCAATTTACATGTCCCTCAACCCAACTGAACCTTATAACCTTGCTCTTATTCACATTTACTCTCAGCTTTCTTCTTTAACACACACAACCAAACTCAGTCACCAGCTTCTGTGGTTTCTCACCCGAATCAGCCACCATCAGTGAACAACTGACTCACTTCCCAAGCCCTCTCATCCACAACAGACTGCATACTTGCCCATCTCTCCAAAACTCTTCCATTCAAAACCCTAACAACCCCATCCATAAACAAATTAAACAACCATGGAGACATCATGCACCCCTGCCGCAAACCGATATTCACTGGGAACCAGTCACTTTCCTCTCTTACTACTCGTACACATGCCTTACATCATCGATAAAATCTTTTCACTGCTTCTAACAACTTTCCTCTCCCACCATTTACTCTTAATACCTTCCACAGAGCATCTATATCAACTCTATCATATGCTTTCTCCAGATCCATTAATGCTACATACAAATTCATTTGTTTTACCAAGTATTTCTCGCATACATTTTTCAAAGCAAACACCTGATCCACACATCCTCCACCACTTCTGAAACCACACTGCTCTTCCCCCCCAATCTGATGCTCTGTACATGCCTTCACCCTCTCAATCAATACCCTCCCATACAATTTTCCCAGGAATACTCGAGAAACTTGTACCTCTGTAATTTGAACACTCAACTTTATCCCCTTTGCCTATGTACAATGGCACTATGCATGCATTCCGCCAATCCTCAGGCACTTCACCATGAACCATACATACACTGAATATCCTCACCAACCAGTCAAAAACACAGTCATCCCTTTTTTAATAAATTCCACTGCAGTACCATCCAAACCCGCCGCCTTGCCGACTTTCATCTTCCGCAAAGTTTTCACTACATCTTCTCTGTTTACCAAACCATTCTCCCTGGCCCTCTCACTTCGCATATCACCTCGACCAAAACATCCTATATCTGCCACTCATATCAAACACATTCAACAAACCTTCAAAATACTCACTCCATCTCCTCACTTCACTACTACTACTTATTACCTCCCCATTAGCCCCCTTCACCAATGTTCCCATTTGTTCTCTTGTCTTACGCACATTATTCAGCAAGGTGGTGGCTTTGGATGGTATTCCAGTAGAATTTGTCAAAAAAGGGGTGTCTGTGTTATTGATTGGTTGGTAAAGATATTCAGTGTATGTATGGATCATGAAGTGCCTGAGGATTGGCAGACTGCATGCATAGTACCAGTGTAAAAAGGCAAAGGGTATAAAGGTGAGTGTTCAAAATATATAGGCATAAGTTTGTTGAGTATTCTTGGGAAATTATATGGGAAGATATTGATTGAGAGGGTGAAGGCATGTACAGAGCATCTGATTGGGGAAGAGCAGTGTTAATTAAGAAGTGTTAGAGGATGTGTGGATCAGGTGTTTGCTTTGATAAATGTATGTGAGAAATATTTAGAAAAACAGATGGATTTGAATGTCACATTTATGGACCTGGAGAAGACATATGATAGGGTAGAGTTGATATAGATGCTTTGTAGAAGGTTTTAAGAGTATATGGTATGGGAGGTAAGTTGCTAGAAGAAATGAAAAATTTTAACAAGAATGTAAGGCATGTCTATGAGTAGTAAGAGAGGAAAGTGATTGGTTCCCATTGAATGTCAATTTGCAGCAGGGGTGTGTGATGTCCCCATGGTTGTTGAATTTGTTTATGGATGGGGTAGTTAGGGTGGTAAATGCAAGAGTTTTGGAGAGAGGAGCGAGTATGCAGTCTATTGTGGATGAGAGGGCCTGGGAAGTGAGTCATTTGTTGCTCACCAATGATACAGCTCTACCGGCTGATTCAGGTGAGAAACTGCTGAGGTTGGTAACTGAGTTTCAAAAAGCTTGCGAAAGGAGAAAGTTGAAGTAAATGTGAATAAGAGCAATCTTATTAGCTTCAGTAGGGTTGAGGGACAAGTTAATTGGGATGTAAGTCTGATTGGAGAAAAATTGGAGGAAGTGAAGCGTTTGAAATATCTGAGAGTCGAACCATGCAGGTGGAAGTGAGTCACAGGGTGGGGGAGGAGATGAAGGTTCTGGGAGCGATGAAGAATGCGTGGAAGGAGAGAACGTTATCTCAGGGAGTAAAAATGGATATGTTTGAAGGAATAGTAGTTCCAACAATGTTATGTGGTTGCGAGGCATGGGCTATAGATAAGGTTATATGGAGGAGGGTGGATGTGTCGGAAATGAAATGTTTGGGGACAATATGTGGAGTGAGGTGGTTTGATCGAGTAAGTAATGAAAGGGTAAGAGAGATGTGTGGACATAAAAAGAGTGTGTTGAGGGAGCAGAAAAGGGTGTGTTGAAATGGTTTGGACATTTGGAGAGAATGAGGAAGGAAAGATTGACAAAAAGTATATATGTGTCAGAGGTGAAGGGAACAAGAAGCAGGAGACCAAATTGGAGGTGGAAGTATGGAGTGAAAAAGATTTTGAGCAATCAGGGCCTGAACATACAGGAGGGTGAGAGGTATGCAAGGAATGGAGTAAATTGGAACAATGTGGTACACCAGGATCAACTTGCTGTTAATGGACTGAACCAGGTATGTGAAGTGCTTGGGGAAAACCATGGAAAGGTCTGTGTATTTATTCATTATACTTAATCGCCGTGTCCTGCATTTGTGAGGTAACACAAGGAAACAGATGAAAGAATGATCAAACCCACCCACATATAATGTACATACATAAATGCCCAGACATACACATATACATACCTATACATTTCAACGTATACATACATATACATACAAAGACATACATATATACGCATGTACATATTCATACTTGCTGCCTCCATCCATACCTGTTGCCACCCAGCCACACATAAAATAGCACCCCCTCCCCCACACGGGTGCGAGGTAATGCTAGGAAAAGACAAAAAAGGCCACATTCGTTCACACTCGGTCTCAAGCTGTCATGTGTAATGCACTGAAACCACAGCTCCCTTTCCACATCCAGGCCCCACAAAACTTTCAATGGTTTACCCCAGACGCTTCACATTCCGTGGTTCGATCCACTGACAGCATGCCCAACCCTGTATACCATATCATTCCAATTCACTCTATTACTTTCACCCTCCAATTTGGTCTCCCATTTCTCCTCGTTCCATTTACCTCCGACATATATATCCTCTTTGTCAATCTTTCCTCACTCATTCTCTCCATGTGACCAAACCATTTCAATACACCCTCTTCTGCTCTCTCAACCACACTCTTTATTATCACACATCTCTCTTACCCTTTCATTACTTTCATCTCCAACACATCCATCCTCCTCCACACAACCCTATCTATAGCCCATGCCTTACAACCATATAACATTGTTGGACCCACTATTCCTTCAAACACCCATTTTTGCTCTCCGAGATAACGTTTTTGCCTTCCGCACATTCTTCAATGCTCCTAGAACCTTCACCCCCTCCCCCACCCTGTGACTCGCTTCCACTTCCATGGTTCCATCTGCTGCTAAGTCTACTCCCAGATATCTAATACACTTCACTTCCTCCAGTTTTTCTCCATTCAAACTTACCTCCCAATCAACTTTTCCCTCAACCCTACTGAACCCAATAACCTTGCTCTTATTCACATTTACTCTCAACTTTCTTCTATCACACACTTTACCAAATTCAGTGACCAACTTCTGTAGTTTCTCACCTGAATCAGCCACAAGCGCTGTATCATCAGCGAACAACGACTGACTCACTTCCCAAGCCCTCTCATCCACAACAGACTGCATATTTGCCCCTCTTTCCAAGACTCTTGCATTCACCTCCCTAACCACCCCATCCATAAACAAATTAAACAACCATGGAGACATAACGCACCCCTGCCACAAACTGACATTCACCGGGAACCAGTCAGTTTCCTCTCTTCCTACTTATACACATGCCTTCCATCCTTGGGAAAAACTTTTCACTGCATCTAGCAACTTACCTCCCACACCATTTACTTTTAAAACCTTCCACAAAGCATCTGTATCAGCCCTATCATATGCTTTCTCTATATCCATGAATGCTACGACAAATCCATCAGTTTTTCTAAGTATTTCTCACAAACATTCTTCAAAGCAAACACCTGATCCACATATCCTCTACCACTTCTGAATCCACACTTCTCTTCCCCATTCTGATGCTCTGTACATGCCTTTACCCTCTCAATCAATACCCTCCAATATAATTTCCCACGAATACTCAACAAACCTATGCCCTCTGTAATTTGAATACTCACCTTTATCCCTTTTGTCTTTGTACAATGGCACTATGCACCCATTCCGCCAATCCTCAGGCACTTTACCATGATCCATACATACACTGAATATCCTTACCAACCAATCAACAACACAGTCACCCCTTCTTAATAAATTAAACTGCAATACCATCCAAACCCACTGCCTTGCTGGCTTTCATCTTCTGCAAAGCTTTCACTACCTCTTTTCTGTTTACCAAACCATTTTCCCTGACACTCTCACTTTGCAAACCACCCCAACCAAAACATCCCATATCTGCCACTCAATCATCAAACAAATTCAACAAACCTTCCAAATACTCACTCCGTCTCCCTCTCACTTCATCACTACTTGTTATTACCTCCCCATTTGCTCCCTTCACCGATGTTCGCATTTGTTCTCTTGTCTTATGCACTTTACTTACCTCCTTCCAGATTTTCTATTCTCCCTCATATTTAATGATACTCTCTTGTCACAACTCTCATTTGCCCCGTTTTTCACATCTTGCACCTTTCTCTTAACCTCCTGCTGCTTTCTTTTATACTTCTCCCAGTTATTTGCATTACTTTCTTGCAAAAATTGTCTAAACGCCTCTCTCTTCTCTTTCACTAACAATCTCATTTCTTCATCGCACCACTCACTACCATTTCTAATCTGCCCACCTCCCACCTTTCTCATGCCACAAGCATCTTTTGCACAAGCCATCACTGCTTTCCTAAATACATCCCATTCTTCCCCCACTCCCCTTACATCATTTGCTCTCATCTTTTGCCATTCTGCACTCAATCTCTCCTGGTACTTCCTCACACAAGTGTCCTTTCCGAGCTCACTTACTCTCACCAATCTTTTCTCCCCAACATTCTCTCTTCATTTCTGAAAACCTGTACAAATCTTCACCTTTGCCTCCACAAGATAGTGTTCAGACATCCCTCCAGCTGCCCCCTCTCAGCACATTAACATCCATAAGTCTCTCTTTTACACACCTATCAATTAACATGTTATTCAATAACGACCTCTGGCCATCATACCTACTCACATACATATATGTATGTATCTCTCTCTTTCTAAACCAGGTATTCCCAATCACCAGTCCTTTTTCAGCACAAAAATCCACAAGCTCTTCACCATTTCCATTTACAACACTGAACACCCCATGTACACCAATTATACCCTGAACTGCCACATTACTCACCTTTGCATTCAAATCTCCCATCACCATAACCTGGTCACGTGCATCAAAGCTGCTAGCATACTCACTCGGCTGCTCCCAAAACACTTGCCTTTTATGATATTTCTTCCTTTCTTCTCATGACCAGGTTCATAGGCACCAATAATCACCCATCTCTCTACATCCACTCTCAGTTTTACCCATATCAGTGTAGAGTTTATACTTAATCACATACTTCCACAACTTCTGCTTCAGGAGGAGTGCTACTCCTTCCTTTGCCCTTGTCCTCTCACCAACCCCTGACTTAAATCCCAAGACATTCCCAAACCACTCTTCCCCTTTACCCTTGAGCAACTAAACATGACTCCCCAAAATCTTTTACGGATGATAACCAAACATTAGTAAGATAAGAAACAATATCACCCCAGTGGATCTTGCCTTATGGAAGCCATTATGGTGATCAGAGAGAAGACTGCAATTTTCGAGTCTGAGGAGGGTTTCAAAGAGTTTGGAAATGGTTAATATCGAAGCAATCGGACGATAGTTAGAAGGTTGTTTAAAGAATGGTCACCCACTCTTAGAGATGGGATGTATCAATGCATGCTTGCAAGGAGAACGAAAAGTTTTGGCTTTTAAAGAGAAATGAAACAGATGAGCAAGCACAGTTGCAAGTTCAGAGGCACATTCTTCCAGTAGACAGGGATGAATGCCATCAGGACCACAAGCCTTGCTTGTGTCCAGAGCGTGAAGTGCTTTTCGGGCAGTCCGAAAGAGATTATGGAGAGGGGCATAAGATTAGTAAGAGGAGCATCAGGGGGTGAGGGAATGTTAGTCATCCAAGGTGGAGTTTGAAGAGAAATGGGAACAAAAGAGAGTTACTTTGTCTATGGAAGAGACAGCTGTAGTACCACGAGAATGGAAAAGTGAAGGAAAGGTAGAGGGACAGAAGTTGTTAGAGATGCCCTTAGCTAAAGACCAGAAAGGCCTATCATTGGATACTAGAGAGAGGTTATTGCATTTCCTTTGAATAAAGGAATGCTGTGCCTCAAAATAACGTGCCTGCAATGATTTGAAGAGGTCATCTTGGAAGAAGAGGGGATAAACACTTCCATTCCCAAAAGAATAACCTCTGCTATGCTTTTGGCAGAGACAGAAGCATCACCTCATGAGACAGTAATTTACACAGTGAAAGTCAGAAAAAAGTTGAATAAATTACTCCTGTCAGCTTTATTGAGGTGCCAGTATTTACACTTAGAAGGGGCTGCTGGAAAGGGAGGTTCCGTTAGAATATCTCATGTATCTGTGATTTTCAAATCACTTTTAATTTCATTTCATACAGTATTTTTATACACTATAATACTTGTTAATCCTAAATATTCCCTCTTACTCACAACCACTTTACATGATTAGGTTATTTACAAACAAAGTATAACATGATAATACTAATGAAAAACCCACACTCTTACACTACTTTGAAGGTAAAAAAAAAAATGATTCCATGCCAGAAATATAAAGATCCCAGAGTAAGAACACACAAATCCAAATCTGATTAATAGTAAAAAAAATATTTTTCTCTCAAACCATTTCTATTTAAAATAAATCCACTTCTATGAGTGTCTTCCAGATCTCTGAAGCCATTTCTGTTGTAGCAACAAATAAACTGTAACTTTAAGTTATGCATTACAGAGATATGAAGGAAAAAAGCTATGCAAATTATGTAAGGATTCAATCCACTAGTTTTTGCCTCATTCAATACACCAGTATCATATGAGACTTTACATTCATAGTAACACCATCACTAGCACTGCAGAGCAATTAAGTTTTCTTGATTCCCCCCCCAAGCCGTCTAGGCAGTCATTCTCCCTTCCCATCTCCCAACTGACATCATGACGTCAATAGTGACAGTGTTCTGCAACAGACCCTCTTGCTATTTCACCCAGTGACAGAATACCCACTGCCATGGAGCTTTGTCTGCCTTGCCTCGGCCTCCAGCTGATTATGAACCACCAATTAACCCCCTCGGTGCACTGGCAGAAAACTCTCTTACGTGTTTGGTGGCACGAAACAGGGGTGTGCTTCATGCGCTGGGTGCACTAAATAACTACCTTAAACCTCCAAGCGCCATGACGCGGTCCGCGGGAGTGGTCTGTGTGTCTCCACAATACCCGAGTCGGGAGGTCACCCACCGACCCAAAGGTACTCACATGGTCCTCTCCTGCAGCTGGCGCACTTGGTGAACGTGAAAAAGCCCGTCAAGAGACCGACCAAGAACCACTGTTTTAAGAGCAAGCCCGTGGCGAGATCACGACAGGCCCTGGGAACAAACACCAATATGTAAACAAACGGTGGTGTGTGCGGGCGTGCTATTGGTCGGGTCTGCGCACCAGCCCCACACACCCACCACTGACAATATGGTTTATTTCTCTCTTTATTGCTATTGGCGAGGGGGGTCCGCGACGGCTTCGTCTGCAGGCAGGGCGGCAGCTGTGTCAGGGTGGGGTGGTGGTGGCCCTCCTGGCTCTCAGCAGGGTCACTCATGCTTTCTATCTTAAGGCTCATTCATCCCTCTTCTTTCAGGTATCTGGCAATTTCTCCCCATTTTTTTTTTCTCTTTCTCTCTCTCTCTAGCTCTCTCTCTCGCTCGTTCTCTCTCTCTCTCATGGAAGTTTAATGCTGACTTTACGCCTTGGAAAAATGCGAGGGACTCCCAAGTTTGCCAATGATAGCGAACTTATATTTATCTAAATATATTAATCGTGACAGATGGTACGTACTTTGAGATTTCGATACAGCTGTTAACCTAACCTAATTATATTTATTTGCAAAATAATTTCTATGGTGTGGGAGTTAATAAACTGTATAATTATAATTTTGCTATTGTTGAAGGATACATTTTATTACCACTGCGTATCTTTTTTAGCGTATATTTTTAATGCTAGTTCAGCTTTATGCTATTAAGCTGAACTCATAAAAACAAAACTAAATCAGTTCCTTTATGGAACCTAGAGTTTCACCAATGTGTCGTTGTTAAGGCAACTAAACTTAATAAAAGTTTCAGCTGGTCATTTATAGGCAAACCGTGGGGAAGGGGGGGAACGATATCCAACAATGAATTGAAAAAGTACTTGAAATAAAGGGACAATGTCTTACATTATGAGTTAGAGCACATTTGCGTGCGGTCATCGTTTGTATAAGATGGACTCGGACATTACGACACATGACCTTCAAGAATGTACAGTGAAATATCCACTACTAAAGAACAGCACTTTCGTTTCTTGGCCTTTGTCACTTGCCCAACATCGTGCGGGAGCCATACGTTTTTTTTTCCATAAATGTCTTTCACCCATACTCTTTTCATGAGTTTGGCACATACCACAGTTCATTTATGGTTTTGCTTTTATAGCAACATTACTACTCACATACCAGCACTTCCTTTCACAATTTCAACACACGTAAGTTAGTCTGCATATTACTGCTATGTCCACGGTGCCACTCATTGGTCAAATTCAATGTCATATTCCTTTCCTTGGAAATCTGCTAGAGCGATCTCTCCAGAACCGCTACACAAAGTCCCAAGCCACCCTTAAGAATTCACACAGTGGGATCCTCTTTACATGCTGATACCCGTAGGTTTCTGTTAGTAAATATGCTTCTATATACCCCAATGACTCCTATCTATGACCTCCTTCTGTCAGGTCACAGCGGAGTGCTGCCCCAGCAACCCTTTAGCTAGGTAGCAACCTGGAATATACCCACTGCCCTTTACAGTAAGGCCCAAGGGCGCTCCAAGACATAATTCGCACCCCGGTGTGGAGTGACCCCAGCAGTCTGCTACCTGCAGGCAGGAAAATAATTGGCCTGGAAAGGTATTAAACATAATCACTGGAAAGAATAGCAACCAAGCATCTCATCCTGATCAGCATGAAAATGCTAACTAACCAATCACAACGGGTTCATATATTTAGCCAGGGCATAAGAAACTACGAACATTTTGTATAGCAAGTCCATAGATAATCTTAAACAGTTCATGTCAAATAAGCAAACTGATGAAGCAAAGGTAGTTTCCGGGAGAGGATATATCTCATAACATCATCAGACTTCTAAGACATATGCCCGTTAGTCCATTCATCTGGCACTTTTCGTACAATTAGCTCGTTTTCTATTTAATTTCCTCAAAAATCATGGTCTCAAATCCATTAATATACAATCTACTTCCTTTGATCTCTCTTAAACCCAACTGCAAGCAAAACTCCAACTACAATCTCTAACATCATGTGTGCATCAAGGCTGGTGTTTGTTCATGCTGTAGAACAGAAACTCCCATTGTTTGTCTCGTGGACCTTGAGTCTTCAAACTATGAATGTATCTGGAACAAAATGTCCATACCTTATATTACTTTGTTTTCCACATTCCCTCCAATTCCACCAACTACATAATAAACTCCTCAACTATGTGACTTGCCATGGTACATAGTTCTTTTCACATCAACAAACTGAAATCCTCAATGAAGAGTATCTGTCGAAGCCTGTTATGATCCTCTGTCTCCTTGTTCCCTCCACTTCTTACTTGTATATCCTCTTTGTCAACTTTTTCCTCCTCACTCTCTCCATATGTCCAAACCATTTCAGCACAGCCTCTTCAGTTCTCTTATTACTTCTCTTATAACTATATCTCTCTCTCTTACCCTTTCATTGTTTACCCGATCAACCCACATTACACTACATATTGTCCTCAAACATTTCATTTCTAACACATCCACCCTCCTCACATTCTCATCCATAACCCTTGCCTTGTGTCCACACGGCATCTACCTTCAAACATACCTACTTTCATCTTTCCAAATAAAGACTTCTTTATCCACACGTTCTTCAATGTTCCCAGAACCTTGGACACTCCCCACCCCCTTGTTGGCATTTCTACTCCCAGGTATCTAAAACACTTTACTCCCTCCGAATTTTCTCCAGTCAAACTCATATTCCACCTAATCTATAATTTTGCAATACTAAATCTAGCAACTTTTTATTCACATTTACTTTCATCTTCCTCTTTTCACACGCACTCTTAAACTCGTCACCAACCTCTACAGTTTCTCATTTGAATCACCAGTGTTGTCATTGGCACAGCAAACAAATGAATTATTTCCAAGGTACTTTTATCTCCTACAGACCACATAACCGTCCCTCTTTCCAAAACCGTCTCATTTAGCTTTCTCACCACACCATCCAGAAACAAATTAAATAGCCATAGTGACATCACACACCCCTTCCGCAGACCCATCTACTCGCACACACGCAAGACACTTCATAAAAACTCGTCACTGTTCCCAGCAACTTTTCTCTATCATCCTTACCATATCTTTTCTCCAGATCCACAGAGGCCACAAGGTAATCCCTCTGTTTCTTTAAGTCTTTCACAGAATTCTTCAAAGTAAACACCTGATCCGAACATCTACAGCTCCTGAAACAAATCCACCCTCCACATTTTTTTTTTTTTTTCATATAGTAACCAACAGGACAGGGGTAAATAACATACCCTAATCAAAACTATCTCGGATGAAAAAATAAAGAGTAATAAGAAAAGAGAATACATATCTGTCAGGGCTCCACTATTGTTTATAGACCTGTTTCTTAATGGAAGAAAGCTTATATTCAGAGAAATGAAAAATGAAAGGAATTCCACAACCTAGCTGATAAGGGGTGTAAAAGGCAGCATCATAATAGCCAGTCCTCAGGTGGCCTGTATCCATACAGAAACTGTAGGAAGCAGCAGCCAAACGCGTTCCACGAGTCCAAACCTTGGAGATGGAGACACATGCAGACACTTCATGAGAACAATGGCCGAAATAACGCAAAGATCAAAGAGGGCGCGCGCGGCAACGTCGCTTACGGAAAGAAAAGGTCGAAAACAGGAGAATCAATATGACTTTTGACCCATACGTGTGACCAGTATTCCTTACTTGACAAAATAAATTTAATCCCTGTAGACGTGAAAGAGCTGCTCATACGAAAAATATTTACGGTATCTTCAACAATTACAGCTTTTTGAAAAGCAGAATTTGTGATGTCGATTATGTGGGTTTCTGGGTCAAAGTGGAGGATGTGGTTATTCCAGGCACACACACACACACACACACACGCATATATATATATATATATATATATATATATATATATATATATATATATATATATATATATATATATATATATAATTACAAGGTTGAATTATAGTTGTTTGAAATTGAAGTGAAACATGATTAGAGGGAATGTGATAGTGCAATAACAAGTATTAATGGGAATAGGAGAGGAAAACTTTGTTGAGGTATGTAAAGTGGAGTCATCAGCAGAAGAGTAAGATTAGAAATAGAAGAGAGATCTCTAACTGGGAGAAGAAAAAAAGAGTAGGTAATGGGACACAACCTTGAGGAACACCAGTGTTGACAGGTTAGGTTAAAGGAAAGTCGCCCCAAGGAGCGACGACTAGGATGAAACGACCTGAGAGGGAACGGTGCATTTGAAAACGGAGAAATAAACCGAAGGAAAGGAGTTTATAAAGCATAGATTTATGCCACATCCTGTCTAATGTTTTTGGAGATGTCGAGGACTACGACAAAAATTTCACCAAAATCCTGAAGAGAGGAGGACCAGAGGTGAGTGGCATAGAGATCATCAGTAGAAAGAACTAGCACTGCGAAATCTGTATTGGTTATCTGAAAGAAGAGAATGGGATTCTAAGTGCTTGAGAGCGTGAGTTTTGGAGAGTTTCAAAGACTTTAGAAACAGCAGAAGTGAGAGCAATGGGGCGTTCGTTGGAGGTGGTCAGAACAGTCTTCTTATTTAGGGATGGGCTGAACAAAGGTGTGCTTCCAAGTGGAGGGGAAAGTCTGGGTTTTTAGACACAGGAGAAATATGCAAGTATTAATGCTAGCTCAGAGGCGAGCAAGTATTATTGGTAGTTCAGAGACACACTCCTTTAAAACACGACGAGGTATGCCATATGAACCATACACCTTGGCCACCTGCATCTGGGAGAGTACCTGGAAGCCATTGCCCAAGAAAAATATAAATGGCATAGGTTCATAGGAAGGAGGATTAGAATCTGAATCATCCAAAGATGAGATGGAAGAAAACATGGAGCCAAAAAAGAGCATCTTCGTCAGCGGTAGAGTTAGGAATAGATTGAGCAGGTCGGGGAAGAGGAGGGAAAGTTAATTTACCGAAGTTGGAAATGCTTTTGGTTGAGGACCAAAAAGATTTGTCAGTAGGAGTCAAGTCAGCACACTTCCTTGTTATGACAGCGCTCCTGGCTCTTCGAAGTAGAGTGGGTTTCTGGGGAAGGGAAGAGTTTCATGGTCCAGTACGCACCGTCCCTGATGCGAACAGGCATGAGAGTAGGAGCGATCAAACCTCGATTGAAGAGATTTGGAAGATAGGATGCAGGACTCCACCTTAGCCAAGTTATCCTTTGCAATGCGTTCAGCACAACACGAGTCATCCCTACCAGAGAACGAGCACCCATCCCGGGGAAAGAGTCCACAAAGAAGCTGCACAGGGACATCCACTGGGCTCTCCCAGAGTGCCAGAGTTGACGTTTCAAGGGGGGAAAATATAGGATGGACATTCGTAATTAGAATCAGAAAAAAAAATATTATGCCCAGAGAGCCCTCATGGGGCATAAATGGTGTATGAATAGCGGGAGGGTTCAGGAAGGAGAGAGAGAGAGAGAGAGAGAGAGAGAGAGAGAGAGAGAGAGAGTTAGGAGAATGGTCAAGACGATCAGGTATTCGGGTAGGGTGTTTAATTGTTCCAGATCGTTAAGGAGAACAAAAGAGAAGGTTTCTGCTCCTTTAGGATCGGCTCTTGTTAAAGCCTAACCACTTTGTGGTGTACGTTGAAATCCCCATAGAGGATCTTATCGCGTGGATGAGAAGAGAGCAGAGCTTCAAGGTAAGAAATGAAACTGTCGAAGATGTACACGAAGTTGGAGGAACTGGCGGGGAAATAAACTAAATAATAGAAGCAGGATAATAGAAGGTAGAGAGACTTTGAGTCGGATGAAATCAAAGAAGACTCATGATCCACGAGGCGAGCAATAGATTCATATATATATATATATTTTTTTTTTTTTTTTTCATACTATTCGCCATTTCCCGCGATAGCGAGGTAGCGTTAAGAACAGAGGACTGGGCCTTTGAGGGAATATCCTCACCTGGCCCCCTTCTCTGTTCCTTCTTTTGGAGAAAAAAAAAAAAAAAAAAAAAAAAAACGAGAGGGGAGGATATATATATATATATATATATATATATATATATATATATATATATATATAGACAGAGAACCAGGTCTAGGAGCTGTATGTATGGAAATGGGAAGGATCCCAGTTGCTCAATGGCCGTCAAGTGGGCGCTGTGATCCATCCAACCCTTACCTATCGGTGCCAAAAAGTTCTGTTGTGATTGTATTGGCGTATATAATTGCTTGCTAAGTACAATAGAAAATCTAAAAAAGGAGATAAGGATGTAATTTATGTGGTGTCAAGCATTGTGTATGAGAAAAAGAGTGTATGGCAATGAGACTGGATGCCAGCAATCCACGAGTGGTTGAGACAAAGGGAAAAAAAGACGGCTATCTGGAGTACGTAACTAACGCCACGGTGCTGGCTGGCATACTGCGCCGCAGCCAGCCACTATCCTATCCTCCCTGGACAGTGGTTGCTTCCGGCAGCTATTACAGAATAGCGCCGGCAGTAGATGCTACTTGCGGCAACTAAAAGTTACGTTGCTCTGTACATTCCTTCACCCTCTCAGTCACTACTTTCCCATACAACTTACCGGATACACTCAACAAACTTATACCACCGTAGTTCGAGCTTTCTTCATCATCCCCCCTTGACTTTATATTAGGGCATTTACATGTATTTACCTAATCGTCTGGCAACCCATTGTGATCCATACATACGTTGAATATCCTGATTAACTAGTCAACAAAGCGGTCACCCCCCTTCCTTCAGAAATTCATCTGCAATACCATCCACTCCAGCCGCCGTGGTACATTTCATCGTACAGAAAGCTTCCACCAACTCCATCAAACCACTCTTTATGACTCACTTCGCATATCACACCAACCCAAACACCGTACAACTGCCACTTTACCATCACACATTCAACCATATATATATATATATATATATATATATATATATATATATATATATATATATATACAAATGGGTTTCAGACCGTCATGACAACTCAACACGTTTTATTTATATATATATACTCTGAACTTTGTCAATATAGATTCGCTATTTCTGCTCCCTTAGGATCCTCCTTGCACAATGACATAATTTGCTTTTAATTTGACTCGCCCACCCTTGTGTCCAATCTGAAACGTCCACTCAGGCAGTCTGAGAGTGCTTATCTGTCATTCCTGCTCTGTTTCTCCCCTGACTTTCCTAAGGACAGTTACTGGTTTGCTGGATGGAGTACGTTCATTTGTTCTGACCATATAGTGGAGGTTAAGTTGGCTTCTTTTACCAGACCTCTTCTCCCACCTCCACCATTTATGGCTTGATTACTGCATTAAGCCAGTCGCATCAGGAATTGAACGTATCGCGCCCTGAAACTCTTTCCATCATGCCTGAATCACACTCCACTCTCATTCTTTCTGAAATAAATTCCAAAGCTGTTCTTCACAAAGTTGAGCACACATTCATAACGGGAAAGTGTGCTGATTTCACTTCTTTATTTACAAGGTAATCTTTCCTATACTTAACCCAAAGCATCTCCAACAGCTTGATGTGTTTGGTTCATCACATTCCATTACCATTAACTGCGTCTGCTATCAGGAAGCCCTCGTCTTCACCCAAACCACTTTAGGACTTTTTTTGTGTCTGGAAAGAGAACTCAACTGATTATTGGCGAGGGACTTATGATATTATTCTGTGCATGAACCATTTCTCAGTATCTTTATGTATCCGTTTGTGACTGTGTCATACATTCATATCTCTCTCCCTCTTCTCCAGTAACAAACATTAAACCCAGGAATGATACTTCTACCTCTGTTTCTGTTGACTGTTTCGTTGTAAGGTTTGATCAGCATCATGTCCGACCTTCCCTTCACTATCGCAGGTACAGTGATTTCTGCTGTAGTTTGTCCTGTGCACTGTTTTCTGTAACAAGTTTATTGATCACAGGGTTGGGGCAATGGTACTTAACATGCGTTGTTCATTGAATCATACTCCTTTTTGTTATATTCACGTTCTTGTTATTTTCACGCATCTTTCCTCTAAAAAGTGCTCTGGAATCATCAGTAAATAGTTTCTCATTGTTCCAGAGTTCACCTGGTACCAGTGTCAGTTGTACTTTTTCTACTAAGCAATCTGGTTGGAATTTCCTGCAGTTCAGGCAACTTGGGATCGTCCTTCTCATTACTATTTCGAACCTGGTTCCTTACGGCCATGCGATCGATGTGAATAATCCAATTTGACAGTTATGTAGACTGAGGTTATGAGTGATCACAGGGGAGAGCTTTCGGCTTGCATAGAAGACTTCGGGGACAATAAGGTACACAAACACAAGACCTTCACAGATCACTCATTTCACTAGTATATATATATATATATATATATATATATATATATATATATATATATATATATATATATATATATAATCCCTAGGGATAAGGGAGAAAGAATACTTCCCACGTATTCCCCGCGTGTTGTAGGCGACTAAAGGGGTCGGGAGCTGGAGGGCTGTAACCCCTCCCCTTTCTAGTACTTAAATTTCTGAAAAGGGAAACAAGGAGTCAAGAGGGGAGTGCTCGTCCTCCTCGAAGGCTCGGATTGGGGTGTGTGAATGTACCCAAGATGAGAAGAAAGGAGAGATAGGTAGTATGTTTGAGGAAAGAAACTTATATATTATGGCTGAGTGAAACTAAGCTCAAGGGTAAAGGGGAAGATTGGTTTGGGAAAGTCTTGGGAGTAAAGTCAGGGGGTTGGTGAAATGACAAGAGTTAAGGAAGGAGTAGCACTACTCCTGAAGCAGTTGTGGGAGTATGTGATCGACATAGAAAGTAAATTCTAGATTGTTGTGGGTAAACAAAGTGGATGGAGAGAGAGAGAGGAGTAATTATTGGTGCCTATGCACCTGGTCATGAGAAGAAAGATCATGAGGCAAGTGTTTTTTTGAGCAGCTGAGTGTGTGTGTTAGCAGCTTTGATGCACAAGACTGGGTTATAGTAATGGGTGATTTATAAGCAAAGTTGAGTAATGTGGCAATAGAGGGGTGTAATTGGTGTCCATGGGATGTTCAGTATTGTAAATGGAAGTGGTAGAGCTTGTGGATTTGTATGCTGAAAAAGGACTGGTGATTGGGAATACCTGGTTTAAAGAGATATATACTTAAGTATATGTATGTGAGTAGGAGAGATGGTCAGAGGGCATTATTGGATTATGTGTTAATTGATAGGCGTGTAAAAGAGAGACTTTTGGATGTAAATGTTCTGAGAGGAGCAGCTGGAGGGATGTCTGATCACTATATTGAGGAGGCAAAGGTGAAGATTTGTAGAGGTTTCCACAGAAGAAGAGGGAATGATGGGGAGAAGAGATTGGTGAGAGTGAGTGAGTTTGGAAAGGAGACTTGTGTGAGGAAGGACAAGGAGAAATAGTGTAAAATGGCAAAAGGTGAGAGCAAATGATGAGGAATAGGATGTATTTAGGGAAGCAGTGATGGTTTATGCAAATGATGCACGTGGGATGAGAAGGGTAGGAGATGGGCAGATCAGAAAGGATTGTGAGTGGTGGGATGAAGAAGTAAGGTTTTTAGTGAAAGAGAAAAGAGAGGCATTTGGACAATACTTACAGAGAAGTAGCGCAAATGACTGGGAGATGTATAAAAAAAAGCAGCAGGACAAGAGATAGGTGCAAGATGTTAAAAAGAAGGCAAATGAAAGTTGGGTGAGAGAGTATCATTGAATTTTAGGGAGAATAAAAAGACATTTTGGAAGGAAGGAAAATAACATGCATAAGACAAGAGAACAAATGGGAACATCAATAAATGGGGCAAGTGGTATGGTAATAACAAGAAGTGATGAAGTGAGGAGATGGAGCGAGTATTTTGAGGGTTTTTAAATGCGTTTGATGATAAGAGTGACAGATATAGGGCGTTTTGGTCAGGGTGGTTTGCAAAGTGAGAGGGTTAGAGAGAATGGTTTGGTAAATAGAGAAGAGGTAGTGAAAGCTCTGCGGAAGATGAAAGCCGACAAGGCAGTGGGTTTGGATGGTATTACAGTGGAATTTATTAAAAAAGGGGGTGACTATGTTGTTGATTGGTTGGTAAATTTATTCAGTGTATGTATGGACCCTGAAGGGCCTGAGGATTGGCAGAATGCATGCATAGTGCCATTGTACAAAGGCAAAGGGGATAAAGGTGAATGTTCAAAGTACAGAAGCATACGTTTGCTGAGTATTCATGAGAAATTATATGGGAGGGTATTGATTGAAAGGGTAAAGGCATGTACTGAGCATCAGATTGGGTTAGAGCAGTGTGGTTTGAGAAGTAGTAGGGGATATATGGATCAGGTGTTCGCTTTGAAGAATTTATGAGAGAAATACTTACAAAAACAGATGGATTTGTATGTAGCATCTATAGATCTGGAGAAGGCATATGATAAGGTTGATAGAAATGCTTTGTGGAAGGTCTTAAGAGTTTATGGTGTGGGAGGTAAGCTGCTAGAAGCAGTGAAATGTTTTTACCAAGGATGTAAGATGTGTACGAGTAGGAAGAGAGAAGAGAGGAGAGTGATTGGTTCCCAGTGAATGTCGGTCTGTGGCAGGGGTGTGTGATATATATATATATCAGGCTCCACAAAACTTTCCATGGTTTACTCCAGGCGCTTCACATGCCCTGATTCAATCCATTGACAGCACATCGACCCTGGTATACCACATTGTTCCAATTCACTCTATTCCTTGCATGTATTTCACCCTCCTGCATGTTCAGGCCCCGATTGCTCAAAATCCTTTTCACTCCATCCTTCCATCTCCAGTTTGGTCACCCACTTTTCCTCATTCCCTCCACCTCTTGACATATATCCTCTTTGTCAATTTTTCCTCACTTATTCTCTCCATGTGAATAAACCATTTCAATACACCCTCTTCTGCTCTCTCAACCACACTCTTTTTATTACCACACCTCTCTCCTACCCTTTCATTACTTACTTGATCAAACCACCTCACACCACATAATGTCCTCAAACATCTTATTTCAAACACATCCACCTTCCTCTGCACAACCCTATCTATAGCCCCTATATACCACACTACTCAAGTCAAATCCTCCCAAATGTTCAGGTCTTCATAACCCAAAGAATACTTTTCTCCATCCTTCACTTCCCCCTTCTACTTTTCATGAAAATACCCTCTTAATCAGTCTCTCCTCACTTATCATATCCATGAGTCCAAACCATTTCAGCACAAGCTTTTCAACAACCATATCCCTCTTACTGCCATTCTTTTCTTACCTTTTCATATCTTAGTTAACTTGACACCACATACTGATCTCAAATATTTCATTTTGAATACATCCAGCATGTCCATTTTTGCCCTTACGGATTGTAGAGCTCTGAAGTGTGAGACAAGGGTTAGTCTTTTGTTTCTACTTGGGGACTGGTGGTTGGAGTGGTTTGGTTGAGAAGGATCTAGGGTTGCTGCAAAGAACTGATTGCCACACTGGGGTTATATTTGAAGAATCTTTGTTACACTGTATAGGTGTTGAGCGTTCGTTAGAGTGCCAGTGATTGTTCTAAGTGCTCTGGTTTATGTACTTAGCATTTTAGTTGTATTTGTCTTTGACAGGTTGGATACCAGACATAGATTACAGTGGTGTGGATGAATTTCACATAGAGAAAGATAAAGGGAGCTTTTTCTTGTCCATATTTGGTGTTACTGTGTTCTTTGATTGTTTAGTTTGCTTGTTGCTTTTTTACTTTTATTTGGGGTGTGGGTAGTAAAGTCATGTGTGTAATATGTGATGCCCAGAATAGATGGAGTTTTGTTAAGTGGGAACAATTGTCCATTCAAGGTGACAGGAAGGTGCTAGTTGGATTCATATCTGTCTGGAGTTATAGGGGATACAAATGACCTCTGTCGAGATGCAGACATTCTGTGTTGAGTGAACAATTATTCTAACTGTGCAATGTACTGTTGCAATATTGTTGATGCTTAGGTAGTATTACATTGCTGTGATGTGACTATGGGGCCATCTACATACGACCAAAACTTTGTACTGTGTTCTGTTGGTGGTGATGGAACTGCCCCTTTAGGACTCCATTTTAAACCATAGGTATGAAAGTAGCACTTTTGCTATACCAAAGCATATATATATATATATATATATATATATATATATATATATATATATATATATATATATATATATATTATTATATTTTTTTTTTATTATTATACTTTGTCGCTGTCTCCCGCATTTGCAAGGTAGCGCAAGGAAACAGACGAAAGAAATGGCCCAACCCCCCCCCATACATATGTATATACATACGTCCACACACGCAAATATACATACCTACACAACTTTCCATGGTTTACCCCAGACGCTTCACAAGCCTTGATTCAATCCACTGACAGCACGTCAACCCCGGTATACCACATCGCTCCAATTCACTCTATTCCTTGCCCTCCTTTCACCCTCCTGCATGTTCAGGCCCCGATCACACAAAATCTTTTTCACACCATCTTTCCACCTCCAATTTGGTCTCCCTCTTCTCCTCGTTCCCTCCACCTCCGACACATATATCCTCTTGGTCAATCTTTCCTCACTCATTCTCTCCATGTGCCCAAACCACTTCAAAACACCCTCTTCTGCTCTCTCAACCACGCTCTTTTTATTTCCACACATCTCTCTTACCCTTACGTTACTCACTCGATCAAACCACCTCACACCACACATTGTCCTCAAACATCTCATTTCCAGCACATCCATCCTCCTGCGCACAACTCTATCCATAGCCCACGCCTTGCAACCATACAACATTGTTGGAACCACTATTCCTTCAAACATACCCATTTTTGCTTTCCGAGATAATGTTCTCGACTTCCACACATTCTTCAAGGCCCCCAGAATTTTCGCCCCCTCCCCCACCCTATGATCCACTTCCGCTTCCATGGTTCCATCCGCTGCCAGATCCACTCCCAGATATCTAAAACACTTCACTTCCTCCAGTTTTTCTCCATTCAAACTCACCACCCAATTGACTTGACCCTCAACCCTACTGTACCTAATAACCTTGCTCTTATTCACATTTACTCTTAACTTTCTTCTTCCACACACTTTACCAAACTCAGTCACCAGCTTCTGCAGTTTCTCACATGAATCAGCCACCAGCGCTGTATCATCAGCGAACAACAACTGACTCACTTCCCAAGCTCTCTCATCCCCAACAGACTTCATACTTGCCCCTCTTTCCAAAACTCTTGCATTTACCTCCCTAACAACCCCATCCATAAACAAATTAAACAACCATGGAGACATCACACACCCCTGCCGCAAACCTACATTCACTGAGAACCAATCACTTTCCTCTCTTCCTACACGTACACATGCCTTACATCCTCGATAAAAACTTTTCACTGCTTCTAACAACTTTCCTCCCACACCATATATTCTTAATACCTTCCACAGAGCATCTCTATCAACTCTATCATATGCCTTCTCCAGATCCATAAATGCTACATACAAATCCATTTGCTTTTCTAAGTATTTCTCACATACATTCTTCAAAGCAAACACCTGATCCACACATCCTCTACCACTTCTGAAACCACACTGCTCTTCCCCAATCTGATGCTCTGTACATGCCTTCACCCTCTCAATCAATACCCTCCCATATAATTTACCAGGAATACTCAACAAACTTTTTTTTTTTTTCTTTATACTTTGTCGCTGTCTCCCGCGTTTGCGAGGTAGCGCAAGGAATCAGACGAAAGAAATGGCCCAACCCCCCCCCATACACATGTATATACATACGTCCACACACGCAAATATACATACCTACACAGCTTTCCATGGTTTACCCCAGACGCTTCACATGCCTTGATTCAATCCACTGACAGCACGTCAACCCCGGTACACCACATCGCTCCAATTCACTCTATTCCTTGCCCTCCTTTCACCCTCCTGCATGTTCAGGCCCCGATCACACAAAATCTTTTTCACTCCATCTTTCCACCTCCAATTTGGTCTCCCACTTCTCCTCGTTCCCTCCACCTCCGACACATATCCTCTTGGTCAATCTTTCCTCACTCATTCTCTCCATGTGCCCAAACCATTTCAAAACACCCTCTTCTGCTCTCTCAACCACGCTCTTTTTATTTCCACACATCTCTCTTACCCTTACATTACTTACTCGATCAAACCACCTCACACCACACATTGTCCTCAAACATCTCATTTCCAGCACATCCATCCTCCTGCGCACAACTCTATCCATAGCCCACGCCTCGCAACCATACATCATTGTTGGAACCACTATTCCTTCAAACATACCCATTTTTGCTTTCCGAGATAATGTTCTCGACTTCCACACATTCTTCAAGGCTCCCAGGATTTTCGCCCCCTCCCCCACCCTATGATCCACTTCCGCTTCCATGGTTCCATCCGCTGCCAGATCCACTCCCAGATATCTAAAACACTTTACTTCCTCCAGTTTTTCTCCATTCAAACTTACCTCCCAATTGACTTGACCCTCAACCCTACTGTACCTAATAACCTTGCTCTCATTCACATTTACTCTTAACTTTCTTCTTTCACACACTTTACCAAACTCAGTCACCAGCTTCTGCAGTTTCTCACATGAATCAGCCACCAGCGCTGTATCATCAGTGAACAACAAGTGACTCACTTCCCAAGCTCTCTCATCCCCAACAGACTTCATACTTGCCCCTCTTTCCAAAACTCTTGCATTTACCTCCCTAACAACCCCATCCATAAACAAATTAAACAACCATGGAGACATCACACCCCTGCCCCAAACCTACATTCACTGAGAACCAATCACTTTCCTCTCTTCCTACACGTACACATGCCTTACATCCTCGATAAAAACTTTTCACTGCTTCTAACAACTTGCCTCCCACACCATATATTCTTAATACCTTCCACAGAGCATCTCTATCAACTCTATCATAAGCCTTCTCCAGATCCATAAATGCCACATACAAATCCATTTGCTTTTCTAAGTATTTCTCACATACATTCTTCAAAGCAGACACCTTACATACGTATACTTATGTATATCTCGCTTTTTAAATCAGGTATTCCCAATCACCAGTCCTTTTTCAGCACATAAATCTACAAGCTCTTCACCATTTCCATTTACAACACTGAACACCCCATGTATACCAATTATTCCCTCAACTGCCACATTACTCACCTTTGCATTCAAATCACCCATCACTATAACCCAGTCTCGTGCATCAAAACCACTAACACACTCATTCAGCTGCTCCCAAAACACTTGCCTCTCATGATCTTTCTTCTCATGCCCAGGTGCATATGCACCAATAATCACCCATCTCTCCCCATCAACTTTCAGTTTTACTCATATTAATCGAGAATTTGCTTTCTTACATTCTATCACATACTCCCACAACTTCTGTTTCAGGAGTACTGCTACCCCTTCCCTTGCTCTTGTCCTCTCACTATATATATATATATATATATATATATTTTTTTTTTTTTATACTTTGTCGCTGTCTCCCGCGTTTGCAAGGTAGCGCAAGGAAACAGACGAAAGAAATGGCCCCCCCCCCATACACATGTATATACATACGTCCACACATGAAAATATACATACCTACACAGCTTTCCATGGTTTACCCCAGACGCTTCACATGCCTTGATTCAATCCACTGACAGCACGTCAGCCCCGGTATACCACATCGCTCCAATTCACTCTATTCCTTGCCCTCCTTTCACCCTCCTGCATGTTCAGGCCCCGATCACACAAAATCTTTTTCACTCCTTCTTTCCACCTCCAATTTGGTCTCCCTCTTCTCCTCGTTCCCTCCACCTCCGACACATATATCCTCTTGGTCAATCTCTCCTCACTCATCCTCTCCATGTGCCCAAACCACTTCAAAACACCCTCTTCTGCTCTCTCAACCACGCTCTTTTTATTTCCACACATCTCTCTTAACCTTACGTTACTCACTCGATCAAACCACCTCACACCACACATTGTCCTCAAACATCTCATTTCCAGCACATCCATCCTCCTGCGCACAACTCTATCCATAGCCCACACCTCGCAACCATACAACATTGTTGGAACCACTATTCCTTCAAACATACCCATTTTTGCTTTCCGAGATAATGTTCTCAACTTCCACACATTCTTCAAGGCCCCCAGAATTTTCGCCCCCTCCCCCACCCTATATATATATATATATATATATATATATATATATATATATATATATATATATATATATATATATATAGCATTTTCTCTTACATCCAAATACTAGGAATGGTAAATCCTCCAGAATTCAATAACTTTGAAAACCTGTCATGCTTTCATTCAAGGTGCAGAGGAGGGGGAATGTCGATCTAGTGAGACTGTTTTTTCAAAGTTGGGTAAATGGGTAAATTGATCATAACAGGTTAAAATGACACACTATCTAGTTGAGATAACTTTTTACTGAAAATTTCTTGACAATTGCAGCATAAAAGCTCACAAAAAGTATATATGATATGGTGTGCTATTTTTCTTCCTTAGCTTGAATGTCCCAATACACCAAAACTGCACACCAATTATGGTAGGTTGGCTTTCGGAGGCTATACTGGACATTAATACATTATTTTGACGTTAAATCCTTTACAATAATTACCCATAAGTATTTTTCATTCCATGAATTTTATATTTCAGCACTAAGAACCAACCCCACTGCTGTATAGTGAGCCCATCTCCTTCAGCTGCTGCAATTACTATATGTGCAAGCCATTGTTAACACTTTCTTTATAGCCGTTACTACAACTCTGATAGCATTCTGAATTGCCTTAACTAATCTTCAACAACACATTACTGTTATCCATTTCGTATTTACCACTAAAACATCAAAATGTCATCTGAAAGGGTAATAAAACTTCATTTTCAATACACCATACTCCAGTGCTCACTCCTTCGCAGTTTTCCCTATTGTCATTTGTATCAATTTTTTGTGCCATAAAGTTGTCATATTTAACACTTCATAAAGTTGTCATATTTAACACTTCATAAAGCTGTCCTATTTAACACTTCATAAAGCTGTCCTATTTAACACTTCATAAAGTTGCCATATTTTACTCTTCATAAGATGTAACAGAGTTGAGGCTAAACAGTTTAATGACATCACATAATCCACAGAAACTGTTTCCAACCATGAGGGTTCTGATCCAGGTCTTAAAGAGATGCTCTCAGGCCTTTCATATGAAACTGAAATATATATTTTGAACAATCATCATTATGAAATATTCTAAATTGCATTATACTGACATTTATGTACCTGTAACTTCATCAGCCATTTTACTCCTGACAGTGATATTCTTTTAAGACCTTCCTGTTGTCTTCTTTGGTCTAATCCAAATTAATAATTTGGATTAGACATGGGAGACAGCGACAAAGCAAAATAAATAAATAAAAAAATAAAATAATTTTTGTCTTGTAAACTGCTTGTACTATTGCCTATTTCTCTCAAAATCACTGATATATATATGTATTAAAAATAAAAGGGTACCCAGGATTGAATCCTGAGGCACCCAGCTAATGAGCTGATCCTACTCAGATTTGAGCTCATTCATACCAACCCACTATTTTTTATCTACCAGTTACGTTCTAATCTACTTTAGTGTCTCTTCCTCTCTTCCCTCCTGTACTTTAAGATGAAACTTTTGTTCATCCATGTGGGATGCTATCAAAAGCTGTGTTTAAGTCTAGAAAAATAATAACATACATAGTTCTGTCCATTGTATAACATTTCTATGGCATTAGAATAAAGAAATCTTGTTCATAAGACATAACTGCCTCTTAAAGATCTAACCTCTTTTGTGAAAATTGGGGCAAACATTAGCCAGACTCCACGATTTTACTGTAATGCCAGATTTCAACCACTTCATGAATAATATTGCTGAGAGATGACTTATCTCAAATCTGTATTTGTTTAAACTAGCAAATATTGCTTTTGCCCCAGGCAACTCATTAGACATACTTTTATTGATTACAAACAGCCCTGTTATTTACTATTGACTTACATATTCTTTACACGGTCTATAAAAACTTTGGTTGATAATCTTCCCCAACACAGACTGATGTATTGTGCAGTATTCAGAATATTTATTTCTTCACCCCTATTGGTAAACTAATCTGGATCAAAGAATACCAATTTTGTCTTGTCATTTGTCTTTTTGCAAGGTTTTCACAGCCTCCTCTCACTTGACATGGCTTATTATATGTCTCCCTCCCTGTCTTCAAGCACATTCAGCATTCCTTTAACATACTCCATCTCTTTCTCACATCTTTGTCTGTCATTGCTTCCTATCTACTGTCCTCATGATTGTCCCATCTGTTCTGTTTTCCTCATTATTGACCTCATACCAGAACAATTTCTTATTCTCTTTTGAAGTTGATACTGCAGCCCATCTTTCATTTGCCCATCTAATTTTTTCAGCTCCTTTACCTTTCTCTTGTACTCCCAATCATTTGCAATTTTGTGCTGGTACCATCCATACACTTACCTTTTCTCTCACGCTATAGATTTAACTTACTCTTTCCACCCTCGCTACTCTTTCTTATACCTCCACATACCACCCTCTGCATGCCAGTCAATTCTTTCCTAAATACCTCCACTTCTCTAAACTCATTTCCTTTCATGCAATGCCATTCTTCCCTCAATCTCCCTTTGAATCTGTAAAGAGGCCTATTTTCTAAGCTCACTCACTTCACCACTTTTTCACTCATAATTTCATTTCCTAAACCCAACACATAGTAACACTTGCCTTCACCAGCAAATGATCAGACAGCAAATGATCTGACATTCCACTTGCTACTCCTATCAACACATTCACATCCAACGACCCTTTCATAGAATGCCTGTTGTTCAGCACATAATCCAATAATGCTCATTGACTCCCAGCCCCATTCATCAACATATTCTTGTGTAATTATCTATTCGTACTGTACGGGGAGGGAGTTTTACATGCATGGGGCCCAAGCTCTTTTTTTTTAACCTTATATTCCTGATCACAATTTTCTTCTTAGCCCATAGCTCATAAAATGTTTCTTCCATATCTACTGACACTGGGGACTCAATGTCTCTCTTGGGACACAAGCAAGGCCTATGGTTCTGATAGCACCATCCTGTGTACTGACAGAGTTCCTGTGAACTTGAACCTGTGCTTGCTTATTTGTTGTCTCTGTTTAAAAGCCAGTTTTCCTTTTTCTTGGAAGCATGCACTGGTACATCCCACCTCCAAGAAGGGTGACCATTCTAACCACTCAAACTATCATCCTGATGTTCTGACATCTACCATTTCTATAGTCTTTGAATCCCTCCTCAACTCCCATATCCTTAAACATCTTGAATCTCGGAATCTTTTCTCCAATCACCAGCTTGGCTTCCGTAAAGCGAGATCCACTGGTGATTTCTTTTCCTGTCTTACTATTGTCTGGTTATCATCCCAGAAAGATTTTGGGGAATTCTGTGTGGTCAACCTTGACACATCAAAAGCTTTTGACTGGGTGTGGCACTGGGGTCTCATCTCCAGGCTCTCCTTCCTCACTTTCCTCCCTCATATCTAAGCTTCCTCTCTGGCTGATATAACTCCGTGATTGTTGATGGATCAGCCTCCCCTTTTCTTCATAAATAGCAGGGTCCCTCAAGGTTCCGTCCTGTCCCCTACACTTTTACTCCTCTTTATCAAAGATTTCCTCTCTTCCACAGATAACCAAATGCACTCATATGCTACTGATTGAACAATGCATTACTGCATTCCTTCACATCCTTTAATTCTGCTCCTTCTTCTCACACTCAATCTACATCTTATCTCAACACATCTTTCTCAATATTTGGACAGATATCTAGTGGGTTAGATGAAATCTGGTTACATTTAATGCCTGTAAGACCCAATTTCTATCCATCCCACTATCAGAAATTCCTCACAACTTTTCTCTTACCTTTGAAGTTCTGTAATTACATCTCTTGACTCATTGAACATACTTGGTATTACTGTAACATCCACTCTTTCTTGGAAACCCCACATTACAGAAATATTGGAGTCTGCCTCCAAGAAACTGGGAGTCCTGTTTAAATGTTGAAATTCTTTTTCCTCTGAATAGTTGCTCCATTTATACAAAGGATTGATCTGTTCTAGTATGGAGTCCTGCTTTCACATCTGGAGTGGTTCCAGCTCTGCATCATTACTTGACAGAGTCGAGTTGGAAGTGGTCTGACTTATAAACTCTCCCAAGCTAACTTCAAAACTTGATCTGCTTGCCCCATGCTGCAATATTGGTTCACTTTACCTCTTCTTTGGGTCTTCCTTTGGTTTTTGTTCTAGAGAGCTGGCTGCTTGTGTGCCCCCGCAACTAGCTGACCATGCAATACTCGGCAAGTTGCTGCATCACAAGATTACTGTGTGGCTGTTGGCAACTCAAGGATGGGTCATTATAACTATTTCTTTCCCTACACCTTGAAGCTTTATAACTTTCTAACCTCTCTTCCCAGTTGTAAGGTTTTTAGTCCAAGTGTATATTTTCTTTTCCTTCAATCTGTTGCCATACATACATTATCATGAACCACTTTCTTCTTTCCTCAGGGATACATAAGTACAGTTCCCACACTCTTTCATAACAGTTAATGTGTTTCATGCTTTCAGTTTTGCTTGTGAAGTGTTTCTAAATTCTCACAAGTTTATCAGTTTCAGTTCATTTAGTTGACCATAAAACATAATGTCATTCAACTTTTTATGTAAACAATGAACATTTTATCATAGGCTTTCTATTTCATGTAGTGAATGTCCTCATTATTATTCTGTCCATTACCAAACTCATTATCACTTTTTTCAGTTTGCTTTCCAGTTTTGTGATCATTCCAAATCCTTAACTTTGTTTTCATTGTCAGTATCTTCTCCTGTTGTTCATTTGTAAGTGATAAGTGTTGCATTATCTTTATAACCTAAATCTTTAAGTATTACCTTTCTGAATCCATCAAGTTCTCCTCTGCCCATCTGTATTTATACCTTCTGAATTTTCTCTCTTTCCTCAACTGACTATCATTTTACTATTTATCATCTGCATCGGAGTAAGATGATATAGTCAGAGGACAAAGAGAAAACTCAATAGGAAATAAGTAAACATGGGCAGAAAACTCATTGGAATTCATTAAAGAAATATTTAAACAACAAAGTTATTGGAAGGTAACAATACAACAGTTTCAGCTTACAAGGGAACAATAGGGAAAGAAACTGACACTGGAAAGAAAGTAAAAGATTTGGAATCACAAACCAAGAAATCACACTGAAAGAAAAAAGTATTAAGCATCTTACAATTCTCTATTTGCGTGTATCAGATAATATTATAAACAATATTGAAACTAAAACAGGTCCTTTTGGTACTCCTGTAAAATTGTCCCCTTCCTCAGACACAGCTCCATTTGCTTTCTCATAGATTTTTGTAAAAACTTCTTGATCTGTTTTCCTTGCATACACAATATGTTCTATTTAACTGTTTTATCTTAGATGTTTATTGCTTACTCCTTTGAAAACTTTCATTACATGTTATATCACTCCATATTAAGTCTGTTTTGATATTTGCTTAGATCCTTCTCTGTATATTGATGAGTTTCATGTCTGAATTCTCCAGTTTCTACTTTCTCATTGCCATTTCTTTATTTTTTTTTTTTAATCATAGTAATACATCTATAAAGCCTTAGAAATCTTAGTAGAAATTTTCATACTCCCTTTCAGTAGAAAATGACCATTTGCAACAGCAATTTCATGAAAAATCAAAATTAGGATTTTGTTATTTTACCTGTTGTGGTTCAAAAATTATTACTTCTCACAACAGGAAATCTAAGGTGGTATTTAAAATATTTTCATTTACAAAACGTCTCCAAAGATGTATTCTTTTGAATCCCTCCCAGATCTTGCACACTTGTTTGCTTTAGGAAGGCCCAGGATTGGAGACATTAAATGCAGCAGAAATCTTCCTATTAGTTTCTTGCCTCACCATGACTTTCTTACATTGTTGTTCAAATCACAAATGATGGGCCAATCAATCATAAGGGAAATGAACAGATTGCACACACTCACTAAAATTGGGATGCTTCATTTACTTTCCATGATGGACAATAAAAATTTCATGCTTTACCTCTAACAGACCAATGAAGGGCTTACCTACCTTCACCATGCTGTTGAGCTTTCCTCATGCAGGTGTATCAATCGATGGTTATAAACACTTCTTCCAAGCAGTGGTAGTGGCCATGTTTTATTACATCTTAAAGAAGGGAAGTTAGATACTGCTTCTTGTCCTTGTCATAAGCTGGGGTAAAGCTGACTTTTTAATAAGATAATTATTAATCATTTGACATTTCTTATTACAAATTACCTAATCTTTGGCTTAATACTGTATTATGGGTCATGTTTGCCAGATCTATTTACATAAGACAGCTCAGTGCTCAGGAAGATGATCCACTTCCAAATCCACAAAACTATTGTAAAGCACTGCTGTGGCAGGCAGTCTCATTACACTGTTTCACTTTAGCTTAGGTATATAAAGTCATAAATGACATGCTTATAATTGCTTCCATTTTATGGTAAGCCATTCTTCAGTAATACAATTAAAATGCTCCTGGCAATAAAAAGGCACAATAAAAAATAACTGAAATTTAGAGATTATGTAGCACACGTATGTTCATGCTGCAGCCACCTGCCGCAAAGGTCCATCAAGGTACTTGGCAAGAGCTTGGGTCTTAGCCCGAAGCAAACCAAATCCAACATTGTCTTTTGCATAGACACAGAGGAGGAGATTTGCAACTTGTGTCACACACACTTTTCCATCCTGTAAAAAAATATTTTGAAGGTGAAATTTCAATGGTAGGAGGGTTATAATTCTATCTATGTATTGATATCTCTGATACCCATTCCCTCTGGGAACTCCCTGAAGGGGATGGCCATGGCAGAAGAGTCTCCATTAATTGGTGAACTCCAGTGCCACCTCTTAACCTTTATTGCCTCACCCTCAACAGGCCACATGAAGAGGGCAACCCTAGTGTGGTGTTTCCAAAGGCTCATACCGACTACTACCTGATGAGTCTACCTAATGTTCAAATCCACTACTTCTACATAATGCTCCTACCTAATGTTCATAATTTCAGAGGTGAAATCTATAGCAATCTTTATCCATCCACATTTGGCATTAATGGAACTGAAAGAAGCATATGACAGGTTCGACAGATGCCTGGTGGAAAGTGTTATGAATAAATGATGACGTAGGAAAGCTAAATGCAGAGGAGTTTTTGATGGGAGAGTAAGGCATGTGTGCTTAGAGGAATGGAGAAGGGAAAGAGGTTCCAGGTGAAAGTGGTCTTCATCAAGGATGTGTGATGTAATTTTTTCATAAAAGTTCCCCATTTCTTGCATTACCAAGGTAGTGCCAGACATGTGCTAGGAGGAATAAAGAAGGGCAAGAAGTTCCAGGGGATGTGTGATTCAATTTTTTTTCATAAAAGTCCCCCCATTTTCCCCATTACCAAGGTATGGTCAGGAGCAAACAGAGAGATGGCTTCATTCGCTCACATCCACTCTTTAGCTATCATGTATAATACATCAAATCAGAGTCCCTTATCCATAAATAGGCCCCACAGACCTTACTCTGGTTTCCCCTGACTGCTTCATACGCCCTAGTTCAGCCCACTGACAGCATATGATCCCCTGTATACCACACCGCTCCTAATTCATTCTATCCTTATACATCTCACACCCTCCAGCATTTTCAAGTCCTGAACCATCAAACATCTCTCATTCCATACTGTAACTTCCTCCTCCACTTCAGACATGTATAATCTCTTATCTTTCCTCACTCATCCTCTCCATACGACCAAACTATTTCAGCACATCCTCTTCAGCTTTCTCATGCATACTCCTCTTATTAACCCTCACAAACAAAATCAAAGGGATGTAACTATCGCAAAAGGCGAAAAGAACTGCAACTATTTAGTCTAGAAAAAAAAAAGATATATGATAATCTACACAAGGCAATAAATTGAAGGTATACAAAAAATGTGTTAAACCCAAAAGCCTCAAAGGGAAGATATGATTCTTATGTCTTTAAGAATACCATGGAATATACTGAAAATAAATCACACAAAAATATGTGACAGCCCAGCTAGGAAGCTACAATGACTATTCCTTGCACTGCCAGGAGACATAAACATGCATAGAACTAAAAAAAAAAATCAAAAGGAAAGATGACATATGGTCAAAATCAGCCCCAGATGAACCAACAACTGACAATTATGTGATGCAGATGGCAGTTGAGAATAGAGTAGTCTTGTACATCAATGCAGATGGCAGCTGAGAATACAGTAGTCTTATATATCAAGCAAGGCACGCAGTGAGTGCTTTGTGTGAACCCTGCCCTACTGACTTGATCTCACTGTATGTGGTTAGTTTGTCATTTCTTATTCAATAAAACCTCTGTACACCACATATTCTCCTCATATATTTCATTTCCAACACATTCACTATGTTCTTTACATTTTTGTGTAAAGCCCATGCCATCCATCCATACAGCACTGATGGGACTTCTCAGTGCATTCCTTCAGCACACATGGAAAGTTTCATCTGGTCCATGTGCCTTATATGAGCCAAGTTGTTTTAAAAGTCTGATTATATCTCTTCTGTTATTCTTCATATTTTCCAAGACTTCCCCCTTTCTAATGCTAGTGTAGTATCATTTTCCAATGTGAAAACGATTTTAAATCTGTCTCTTAGTTCCTCATATATTTCACTGTCCTCTTTAGCCTGGTATTTTTTTTAAGTAATACAGTATGTGTGCACGATTACTTATTTGTACTCTCTGGAGAAAGTTTTATAACCTGTGAGGCCCCATCTCTTGAACATTCTCTATCATACAACTTTTTAAATTTATGACTATTCTGCATTCACTAAGCCTGCAGTCATTTTAATCCATTTATCTGCCATTCTTGTAAATAAAAGTACTTCTTTACAATATTTTCAACAAATTTCTTGCTTAATTTCATACTATGCCCTCTGGTTGTCCTGTCCATATACCCTCTGAAGATTCGTTCAGTCTTTTTCACCAATCTGGAAAAAAAAAACTTAAAGGTACTGATCAAGTCACTTCTCATTCTTCACTTCCAAGGTGGAAAAATTTTAAGAATTCTAGCCTTTCTCTACGACTCAGCTCTTAATTCAGGTACTATATTTGTTGCCCTCATCTGGACCTTCTTTATTAGCTCTTTGCATTTCTTCACATGAAGGGACAACACACTTGAGAAGCATATTCTACTTGTGCCTTGTGTAGCATATGAATTGCTTGCTAAATATTTCCTTATCCATATACTTGAAAGTTACTCTAATATTTGCCAGCAGACAGTTTGTCTCCTTAGCTGTTCTCCTAATGTGGAAATCTGGTGACAGGTTACGGAAAATGTCCTCCTCACATGGAATTCTGGGTCTTATTTTCTGCTACAAAACAATCATAGTAAGGCTTTCCTACATTCTGTCTCTATCTATCTATATCTCTGATGCCTGTTCCAACTGGGACTCCCTCAAAGGGGAGGCCATGGCAATGTAGTCTCCATGACTAGTACACTCCAATGATGCTTTGTAGCATTTAGTATCTCACTCTTAACAGACCACTGGCGGAAGGAACTTTAACAGTGTTTGCAGAGGTTCCTACCTAATGTCCCAAAAGACTACTTCTACCTAATGTTCCTACCTACTACTTCTATCTACTGCTCCTATCATTCTGCTAAAAGGCAGGGCTGGCACACATTGCTTACCTTAGTAAAATTTAGAGTTACTATGAATGAACTGAGTGAGTTAAGTGTTGTCAAGTATTACGTATGACAAGGAGAGATTGTCTGTGGACAGAATGCCGGTAGTACATGAAGGTGAAGCAGAAAGAAAAGACTTCTACCTGGGTCAGGAGTGTAACTTAACAATCACTGAAGTGCTGGCTCACTAAGCAGCTGTCACTACTGGTATTATACCTCCCTGGTTGTTGGCTGCCTAACAACCACTACCAACTACTGTCCCACACTCATTAATTTACGGCTACTTGAGTTGAATTTCATCAACCATGTACTAAGCCAACTTTTGAGTCTGTTTAGGTCTCCTTGTAATCTAATGCAATTCTCCTCACTCATGACCCATGCATAATTTCTAAACAATTCAGGCAGGAGTGCATAATTTCTGAGATATAATTCACATAAAGAAGTATAGCACTCCTAAACCTGAACCCTACAGAACACCAATGGTGACCACCCATCTGGTTTACTTTGTTCACTCCCACTAAGATAACCTCTCCAGTGAAGAAGTCTCCCTCTTATTCCTGCCTTGTAATCCAGATTCTTATCAGCCTCATACACAGTATTTATTTATTTTGCTTTGTCGCTGTCTCCCGCGTTAGCGAGGTAGCGCAAGGAAACAGACGAAAGAATGGCCCAACCCGCCCACATACACATGTATATACATACATGTCCACACACGCACAATACACATACCTATACATCTCAATGTATACATATATATACACACACAGACATATACATATATACACATGTACATAATTCATACTGTCTGCCTTTATTTGTTCCCATCGCCACCTCGCCACACATGGAATAACAACCCCCTCCCCCCTCATGTGTGCGAGGTAGTGCTAGGAAAAACACCAAAGGCCTCATTCGTTCACACTCAGTCTCTAGCTGTCACGTAATAATGCACCGAAACCACAGCTCCCTTTCCACATCCAGGCCCCAAACGCTTTGCATGGTTTACCCCAGACGCTTCACATGCCCTGGTTCAATCCATTGACAGCACGTCGACCCCGGTATACCACATCGTTCCAATTCACTCTATTCCTTGCACGCCTTTCACCCTCCTGCATGTTCAGGCCCTGATCACTCAAAATCTTTTTCACTCCATCTTTCCACCTCCAATTTGGTCTCCCACTTCTCCTCGTTCCCTCCACCTCTGACACATATATCCTCTTGGTCAATCTTTCCCCACTCATTCTCTCCATGTGACCAAACCATTTCAAAAAACCCTCTTCTGCTCTCTCAACCACACTCTTTTTATTTCCACACATCTCTCTCACCCTTACATTACTTACTCGATCGAACCACCTCACACCACATATTGTCCTCAAACATCTCATTTCCAGCACATCCACCCTCCTGCGCACAACTCTATCCATAGCCCACGCCTTGCAACCATACAACATTGTTGGAACCACTATTCCTTCAAGCATACCCATTTTTGCTTTCTCATACACAGTACAGTGTTGAATACTTTCTGGCAGTCCAAATACAAACAATTACTCAGGTTTCTCTTGTGCTTAAGACAGAGCTCACTTTCTCAAAGAAATCTAACAGGAACCTTATACCATGTTCTCTTATATAATTCAAGAGCTTCCTCTGTAAGCATTTTCATGTATATTTCAACATTGTTCTATCTTACGTCTTGTTTTTTCCATAGCAACTTGACTATTTTCACTCAGTGTTATTATGGTCATTCTCTGCTTATTGTACCAGTACTTTCATACCACATCAGTTATACAACTTTCACCAAGCTAAGCACTCCCTTCAAAATGCTATATCTTACTCTAATCTCATTATCCAAATTTCAAGTACTACCTTCAAAATGTTATTTCTTATTCTTATCTCATTAAACAATTTTCACCAAGTACTCCTTTCAAAATGCTATTTCTCATTCTAACTTTCTCATTCTTCACTTTGTCCAATTTCAATTACATACCCACTTCTCAAAATTTCATTTAAAATGAATGAATCCCTGCAGTTATTCTCCTGATGTGGAGAAGCTATTTATTTTTCTGATCTCAATAAACAGTTTTCACCAAGTCAGTTATTGCCTTCAAAATTTCAAAATGCTATTTCTCATTCTTCACCTTGTTCAATTTCAATTACATAACCACTCCTTAAAAATTAATCTAAAATTAATGCACCCGTGCAGTTCTTCTCCTGATGTGGAGCACCCCCCAATCTACATAGACCTTAACACGGTGGTGGGGTTTGAGTGGAGCAGTGATGACATGAGCTATGACAGCAGGAATTTTCCTTTCCCTGGTAGGTTTCACCATGCTGCAAAGGTCAAGCTTGAGCTCTCAGACAGACACATGTAGGCAATTTTCTCTCCTATACTTTTCATTCTTCCCTTCTTGTTCTATCAAAACAGAAACTGGCCATTTGTCTGAGTTAAAAGGAATTTCTTTTTTTCTTTCTTTCAAACTATTCGCCATGTCCCGTGTTAGCGAGGTAGCATTAAGAACAGAGGACTTGGCCTTTGAGGGAATATCCTCACCTGGCCCCCTTCTCTGTTCCTTCTTTTGGAAAATTAAAAAAAAAAAAAAAAACAATTTCTAAGATAGAATATTCTAAACTGTACTGAGTGCTGAATAGCCTTAGATGATCCAATGCTTGGCTTATAAGCCTGAATTTTATAGTCCAATCCAATCCTGAAGTGGAGATGCTATTTCTTACTCTGATCTCATTCTTCACCTTGTCCAACTTTTATTACATACTCACTTCTCAAAAATCTATCTTAAAAGAATATATTCCTGCATTATTCCCCTGATGTGGACACAAATTTTAAAATTATGCAAATGAGGGCTGCAACAGTCTCACCAAAAATCTTTGCTATCTTTGACAATTCAGACCTTTGCAGTTTGTTATTTTCCCACAATAATCTTAACTTTTAAGACTCATTCATAAATTTCAAATATTTCCTAAACTTTAAGGAAAGTACAACCAAATTATCTACTTTCCTGTACAGTCCATATCCCCCTGTCAAATGCATTTTTCTTAACTGTAGTCAAATTAATCTTTTTTTCTATACATCTACCTAGAGTATTCCATCATGGTTTCCAACAATCTTCCTAATTAAACTTTTATTACTACTGACTTCAGCAGATAAAATTCCTAAGCACTCTTGACTTCAACATTTTCACCGAGATTCAGTACCTCCCTTAAAATCTCGCCTATGTACTCATTAAAACAACCATACTGTTCTCAGTAAACAACAAAGTAAATCAAAAACTAAAAATTTATGACGGACAATAACTTACTTCACATTCCATTAGAATCATGTTTAGTTTGTCTTCCGAGAAAGCATTTCGGCCATTCTTATCATAAACTGCCCAGATGTTACTTGCAATAGCAGCTGTAACCCGGGCATCTCGATCTCCATATCCACTAAAAGCCAACAGGGCTCCCTCTAAATTCAGCAACCTGTAAATTATTGATTAGTACACATGAGACAAATCCTATTACAAAATCTTTAATTCTACTCCCATTAACGAGATGAAGCATGTACAAAGAGCCTCTCAGTTCACTCTTACTTATCCATAGCAAAATAATAATAATAATATATATATATTTTGCTTTGTCACTGTCTCCCGCGTTAGCGAGGTAGCGCAAGGAAACAGATGAAAGAATGGCCCAACCCACCTACATACACATGTATATACATACGCGTCCACACACGCAAATATACATACCTATACATCTCAATGTACACATATATATACACACACAGACATATACATATATACACATGCACATAATTCATAGTCTGCCGTTATTCACTCCCATCGCCACCTCGCCACACAGGGAATAACAGCCCCCTCCCACCTCATGTGTGCGAGGTAGCGCTAGGAAAAGACAACAAAGGCCCCATTCGTTCACACTCAGTCTCTAGCTGTCACGTAATAATGCACTGAAACCACAGCTCCCTCTCCACATCCAGACCCCATAGAACTTTCCATGGTTTACCCCAGATGCTTCACATGCCCTTGTTCAGTATAATAACCTTTAAATTGTTCAGTACAATAACCTTTAAATTGTGGACAACACCTGACAATCTATCCTGGAACAATGGCCAACACGAAGTGATCTTTATCAAACTTTCCCACCTTTGTTTAACCCTTTCACAATTCCAGATGGATACTTATGACTTATGTAAGCTGAGTAATGCCTCTAGATAGATATTTAAACATCAGAGTTTCATGCCTCAATCTGAAGGCTGCATGCCAAACCTGGATAGGGGCTGGGGTGGCAGCATGCAATTTCTCCCCAAGGTGAGTCATCCTATTTTCCCTTTTTGTACTTGTTCACTGTTTCCCATGTTAGCGAGTTAGCATTAGGGACAGACAAAGAAAGGCTGCATTCACTCACATCCATCCTCTAGCTGTCATGTGTAATGCACTGAAATCACAAGCCACTATCCAGAACCAGGCCCTACAGACTTTTTTTCCATGGTTTCCCTCAGCTGCTTCACATGCCCAAGTTCAGTCCACTTAAAATAGCACATCAACCTATGTACATCACATCATTTCAATTCACTCATCCTCCTGCATGTTCAGGGCCCAATCACTCAAAATCTTTTTTTCACTCCAACCTTCCATCTCCAATTTGGTCTCCCCTTCTCCTTGTCCTCTCTGCTTCTGAAACATATCCTCTTTGTCAACCATTTCTCAGTCATTCTCGCCATATATCCAAACTATTTCAGCACACCCTCTTCAACATTCTCAACCACATTCTTCTTACAACCACTACTCATTCTTGAGCTTTTATTACTTACTTGATCACACCACATATTTTCCTAAAACATTATTTTCCCAATACATCCAACATCCTTTGTACATCCTTACCTACAGCCCATGCCTTGCATCCATGTAACATTATTGTGACCAATATACCTTTAAACTTACCCATTTTTGCCATCTCAGGTAACGATCTTTCTTTCCACATATCCTCAATGCTCCCTTCACTCATCTTATAACTCTCTTCCACTTCTATTACTCCATTAGCTGCCATGTCCTCTTTCAGGTATCTAAAACACTTCCTTCTCTATTCAAACCCATACCCCAGCTAACTGTACCTCTGCCCTGCTGAACCAAAAACTCTTCTAGGGAAACCACTGAAAGGTCTGTAGGGCCTGGTTGTGGATAAGGGGCTGTAGTTTTGGTTCCCTGCAAATGACAATTAGAGAATGGATGCCAGTGAATGCAGCCTTTATTCATCCATTCCTGGTGCTACCATGTTAATGTGGGAAACAGCAAACAAATTGGAGGTGGAAGGATGGAGTGAAAAAGATTTTGAGTGATTGGGGCCTGAACAGACAGAAGGGTAAGAGGCACACAAGGAATACAGTGGTATACCAGGAATGATGTTGTATACCAGGGTCGATGTGCTGTCACTGGACTGAACCAAAGTATGTGAAGAGTCTGGGGTAAACCATGGAAAGGTCTGTGGGACCTGGATTTGGGTGGCTAGGGAGCTGTGGTTTCGGTGCATTACATATGACAGCTAGAGACCGAGTGTGAACGAATGTGGCCTCTTTTGTCAGTTTTCTTGATGCTACCTCACTGAAGCAGGGTGCAGTGATGCTATTTTCTGTGTGGCAGGGTAGCGACAGAAATGGATGAAGGCAAGCAAGTATGAATATATGTCTGTGTATGTATATGTGCGTGTAGGGCGTTTATGTATATATTGTTACAAACCTCTGCATTCATTATCACTAACCTACGCATTCATTATCATGAACCTGCGCGTTTGTTGTGTCTATGATAAAGAATTTGTATGCTTAGTTAAGCCACGTGGTGAGGTGGGAAGTTCCAAGAGATTCCTCGTGTACCTGTGATCTCACACACCTCAGGTGGCCAAGATTAGCGGTGTATCTCGCAACCAGCTGCTAATTACTTCTCAGGTCCCATGGTCAAGTGACCCAGGGTCAGCTACGAGGTCATGCCTGGGAAAGTTCACCCACCCATCCTGGATGTGTCATCAGAGATGCAGGGCTGGGCCCTTAGACAGTATGAGGGCCAGACCTTAGGCCTCCTCCAGCCAATCACGTCGAGAAGAGGGCGTGTAGGTATGTATATGTGCATGTGTGGGCGTTTATGTATAGACATGTGTATGTGGGTGGGTTGGGCCATTCTTTCGTCTGTTTCCTTGCGCTACCTCGCTAACGTGGGAGACAGCAACTAAGTATAATAAATAAATATGTATACATATTTATCAACAGTTCAGTGCTACCAATAGTTCCTTCCTTCCTGACCCTAATCAAACCTAGTATAATCATGGCAAACTTAACCTAACCAAATGTAATGTAATCTGACCTAAAGTGGGGACAAATTTTCTGTAGGGGTTGAAGTATCAGCCAACCAAAGGTGATAAGACAGCATTCTTAGTTATATGGCAAATGAAATGATAAAGAATTGATGTGAAAAAAATTACAAAAAAGCATTGTGATGTGAAATTGCTCATAATGCAGCATGCATATGGCATCATAGCTTATAATAAATATTTACTTTGCTCTTTCATTTCTACTGCATTTTTTGTTGACCAGGGTTTTTAGTATACCAATATGATAGGTGATTTAAAACTTTTTTCATAATTATTCTGTGCTATATGTTCTCATAATTTAGCCCATTTCTGGCAAGTAATATTTTCCTTTGCTCTCATTATGCTTTCACTTGAGTAAAAAATCTAAAATGCATGTTGTCTCTATACAACATTTTCCTCCCCTCTCCAATGTCATTAACTATTTAGGTTACCTGTGTACAACATATAGGGAGGGCGTTTTACACTTGTGAGGTCCCATTTCTTGAAAATTTTCATCAATCATACATTATAAATTTCAGCATGCTATCTGCATTTACCATGTCTTCATTCACTTTATTCCATTCATCCACCACTCATACTTTTAAAAGTACTTCACATCTTTTTTTTTACAAGTTTCTTACTGAATTTCATGCTGTGACCTCTAGTTGTCTTATCCCTAAATCATCAATCTGTTTTAAAAATGTAAAGGTTACGATCATGGCAACCCATACTCTTCTTTCTTCCAAGGCAGGCAAATTTGAAGCTTCAAGCCTTTCTTTCCTTTTAACTCAGTTCTCTTACTTATGGTTCCATCTTCATAATTCTCCTCTAGACTTTCTCTATTAGTTCCTTGTACTGCCTCTTAGCTATAACTAAATCTCCAAGTCTAAAACTGGATACTCGACATGATCACCATCACAAAGTCTGCTTCCCAAAAGCAGGGAGAGTTGTCCAGGTTGCAGCAAGTATTATTCTTGCGAGCAGGTTCCATATGTAGAGGGATTTTATTTGCCTAAGTATGAAGTACTGCCAATATATCTTATATGGTTCATCCTCCAACTCTGTACTAACAGTGGAATGAAGAGCTTTCCATTGTATGAGTTCTATTTGCATCACTTCCCTCTCTGAATGCCATAATGTTGCTGTTCTCTCTCCATTCTACAGGTATAATTTTGGCCACTGTTCTCATGAGCTGTGGGTACGAGTCCCCATCCCCAATTCAAGGACATGATGCATGTATTTCACTGCTGGTTTTACTAGTTTCTGTGTAGTGACATGCAACTAGTGGACTGGCAGTTATGATACCTCTTTCCCTTCAACAGTTATGCTGTAGAATTTTCTTCCTTTTCACTCTCCATATACGACTTTCCTGACTGAAAAAAGTCAGGTCTTCAAACAGCTGTGAAGCCATGATCAGTATTTACTTACTTTGTTTTAAACTTTTTATTTCACCTAATAATTGGGGCTAGTTTTCCCCAAGCCGTGCCAGTCACATTAAAATTAAGAAAAATCTGGGTTAATTCGATGGACCCTCTCCAACCTAGTACATTTACTCTAACTAAACCTAATAAGATACAACAAAATGCAAGAATGATACGTGACGTGATATGAAAAGTAAGTACATGATATGCAAAAGTAAGTAATTACAATGGATGGTCTATCCTGTCAATTTATATGTCAAATGATTACATACATTATCATGACATTATCACGTGATGGTGGTAACCTTTAAGAAACCGCTCCAACCCCTACGAACTCAGCAGTTAGTGATAATTGCTTCCCTTACTTTACAATTTATGTTATAACAGATGTCAGATTACCCTAGTATCTTAAAATCATGTCTGACGTCGAAATATCAACTTACAAAGCACACTGTACCCCTCCAGTGTTGGCCTGACTGAGAATCTCCGTCAGTGTCCTGGGTTTCAACATTTTTTTGCACGAGAAACGCGTGTGTCGGTCAAGTTTGGGCGTTAACAGTCCTTAACAACTGAAAAGCTCTTCAACAGATGCAAATACAGCGAGTGACGTGGTCCAAACTGACGTCTTTCCAAATGCCAACATGTAAAGACGTCTTTAGCTCGAAGTTACACTACAACTGAGACCAGCTGACCAGACCTCACAGAAAACGGGAAATATGAACTTCAGATAATAACAATAGCCTTTATAATTCATTCATGGAGATGTCGTCCTATGATTACAATATTATCTACTGATCCACTACCAAAAATTTAAGACATACCAATAACTACAGCACAGAATGACGTGTTTTCTGGAATAGAAAATTACGCATCGCATTACGCTAACAGTAGTCATAACTGTGGTCTAGGATGTCTTTTTGATATTTCCCCAACATACTTTTAAGTGAAATATCCATTATAGGAAATTTTAGAGTTACAAAGAGGTGAATTTAGAGGTGTTTTGGTGTGGTATGGAGACTTATTTTATGGAGAGTTATTATTGTTAGGGTCTCAGGATTTTGCGACAACATTGGAACACAACAAACATTTCGTCTAGTGCAAAATGGCGACGCCAAGCCCAAGAAAATTTCAGGAAAAGATAGCGTTACTGCAGCAAAGGGAGGCCGAAGGAAAGCAGGAATATGAGCAAATTATGACAGAGGTCCAAGTGCTGACTAGAGCTGTACGTGTCATGTATATCATTCCGATAAGTGTCTGAAATTTGACAGTGAAATGGGAAAATATTTCTTCATTTCAAAACATCATATAAGTTATAATGTATTTATCATGTGTTAACCAGATAACAGTGCAGAAATACGTACGTTTGACTTTGTGCTATGGTCTGATATGTTTTCACTTCTTATTTGGTCATGTCAATTGATATGGTGTTCATTTTGATCATGAAAACAACATCCCTCTGAGAGAGAGGTATATTCTGATCCAGTTCAATATTTAATCCTATGTGTTGTGTGGTGACATAGTGATACGTACGTCATTCTTTCCAAATGTGCAGTTGTCATATCTATGACAGTAGGTATTGCCTGTAAACTTCCTTGCTACACACCTTCTCAACCCACTGGTAAGGTATTGTACTAATGATGTTATTAGGAGTTTTAAATGGCTTTGGGAATTTTTCTTGTCATGTCTTCAAAAAGCTGGCGTAACCATGGTGGACCGTATGCTCCATAGTAGAATTTAAGGCAACTGCTATTTTACAAGATAAGACATTTATCTTGCTTGAGAAGAGAGAGTTTTGCAAATAAAAGCTCCAAATTAGGTGCAATGTTTTATTTATTTTTTTCTAGATTTGAAGGAAGTGCATATAATTTATCTCTATACATTAGAGATGTGATGTACATGTGAGGAGCATGATTTGGAACATTACTTTGATGAAAATTGAATAGAAGCTTAGAGAGGATGATGATGATTAGGGAAGATGTAGGAAAAAATTGTGAAACTTTACTAGAAATTAACAGGACATGTGGAAACCTAAATTTCCTCTACGTTGGGGATGAAATTTACCTTGGCATTAAATATGGTAGACTATTTGTGCTATACTTATAAGACTGATGTGTTTCATCGCATTGGTTGCATGCAGGAGCATGATAGAGTCTCAGAGAATGCTGAAATGTACCAGAATAAAACAGTTTGAGTTGTCCAGATTACTTGATCTGTGTTCAGATGAGCTGATAATGCAAAGTTTGATTTAAGAAATAAAGATTTATTGTCAGAGGAAAAAAAATTATTTTGATTAGGTACTCTAACCTGATTGGTCCCTGTAAATATGTAAATACTGAAATAGCATAAGTGTCAACAACGTAAAGTGAAAACTATTTGTAACGAACAGAAAAATGTCTCATAAGGATAAAGTAAGTAAGAAGAATCTGATACAAGCCTTAATATTATCAAGGAGAAATAAATTTAATGGGGCATTTTCCTAAGATAGTGATATATGCGATACAACCACATGTTGCCATTTATATAGTGCATTGATGTACTTACTCCCTTTTATAGTGCAGACTCCTCCTTATTCCATATTTCCATTGCTTTTTAAGATGCTAACATAGTTTCGTTACAACTCTGATTGTGGTGTTATGAAATGAATATGTATTAGCTTGTCATCTTTAATGATCTTGGCTCAACTTTAATTGTACTTTATTTATTTACATTCAGTTGATTGTGACTGATTGATGGCATGTTTGATTTATTCAACTTTATTACATAAGTAAACATATAAAGATACAGAGGTTAACACAGAGGTTAGTGTTACAAACAGTGAGTAACTCTGCATGAGCTTCCCGAAAATATGGGTTTGAATCTTGGGCATTACATTCAGCCCACAGCCAATCCCAGCAGTTCATGCTTCCTTCAGGGCTTGTCAATTAATGAGTTCTGCTCTAGACTACAAGGTGTGTGTGTATTCAGGGAATAGTAAAGACATGGTGTAAATATAGTGTTAAGAAGTTTTCAGTACAAGTGTAAAACTGTCGTAATGCACAAAGTAATTATATAAACAACTCTTGTAGAAAGTACAAAAAAGTGAAATAGTAAGAATTTTAGTCCAGGATCTTAGCCCACCTTTATTATCAACCTCTTAATATGAAAGTAAAACTTTTAGATGAATATTTTCACATTGAGTTTTGTGCCTCAGTTTCAAGGCTTTACATCTGAGCATGGGTGGTGCCTGAAGTGGCTTTTCTTTAGATTTAGAGAATCAGGCAAAAGACAAATCAGAACTATTTGACACTGTTGGACGGTGACACATTCACCATCAAAGGTTGACCAAGCTGAAGCAAGAGCAAGTTTTAGTACATTTAAGAGGCAGTCTTGCAAGCACCTTCCTGACCTTTGCAACATTGCATCTGACAGGTGCTACTTTTGATTCTACAAACTTTTTTAGTTTTACTCTTATGAAAAAATATCATTGGATGACATTGATTATAACAAGAAAAGATAAAACATGATTGGTGAAATTAATGATAAAACATGCACTGTGGCACAGCCCACAGGCCATACTCCTGTCCTTTTTAGTGTGGTACACTGAAATATTTACGGAAATAGTACATTTTATGTGACTTTATTTTTATTTTTGTATGAATATTTTTGAATACATTAATTAGATTTTTTCATCTTGTTAAAAGTGAATTTTGAGGGTTGGAAAGGTTGAATTAGTGAGACTTTAAGGAGTTAATTTCATGATCATTGAGTGATTATGACATGATGCTTTATAGCTTTGTCCTTGCTTTACACATAATAGATTAGATGATTAGTTTGCTGCTGTTCTTCTCCAGGATTGGTTACAGTTATGAAAACCAGTGAAAAAGACTTATACTTTAAAAGAATGTCATTTTGATAATTTGTAATGCACTCAGAGGGACAGATCAATGAATTAAGGAAAGGCTCTGGAGTTGAAGAAATAAGGGAACATGGTCATAAAAGGAAACTATTATTAAGTTACTTCCTTACCCAGGAGTCCCTTCAGTCTTGAAGAGGCTCATGCAGCACTCAGGAAGCTGGCCATGTTCACTGGTCAGGACCATAGGTCATAAAGTGTTGTGATGTTTGTGCATCTATGTGGGGAGAATACAGGGAAGTTGAGTACTAAGTGTAGTGTCTTCTTTGTTGCCTTGTGGGGATGAAGTGTTTCAAGAAATGTCTAAACAGAATTTGTTGTGGTGTAAAGATGGCTATGTTCAGAGCTTAAGTGGGAGTGCATGTGGTCCATTTTAGTTGAATCAGGAAGTGTGGTTTCTGATGGATGTATGTGTGATGAGTTAGAGTTTAAAACTGTCGGGAGATCATTTGTGTAATGCTTGCTGAGTTGTTTCAGTGTATGCATGTTTTGTCATTATATTTGTTGGGGGTTGGAAGGTCTGTAAGTAGAGGTTACTAGGGTGGAAGGCAGGGGTAAATTTTTTTTTCCTACTTAGGGGTTGGTAGATTTATAGTGTTTTTGTATGGGAAGAGTTTAATGCCATTGCATAGAATTAAGTACCGAGTATGTTTAGGTGAGATTACTGGGTGGACCTTTGTTTCATTTTAAAAGTGTTGTGTGTTTGTGGTTGCTAGGCAGCAAGTGATTGTTTTCCATGCACTATTTTGAGTGATTTCACCTTTGTCACTTGTGCTTTTAAGGGGGTGGAAGACTGTATGGTGAAATATAGTATAGAGTAGATGAACTGTTTATGGAGTATGTTGAGGGATTGTTTTTTATCCAAATCAGGTGCCATTTAGTATTCTGACAGAGTTATGTTTGTGGGTTGCTTTTGTTTTGATGTTACCAGTGTGGAGAGTGAATGTCGTGTGCATCACATGTGATGCTTAGAATAGTTGGAGTTTTGTTCAGTGGCAGTGACTGTCCATTCAAGGTGACAGGAGGGTGCGAACTGGTCATATCTGTATGGGGTTAAAAGAGTAATTGAAGACTTCTGTGGGGATGCAGAAATTCTGTTCTTGATGAATTATTGTTACAGTTATTATTGTTATTGAGGGTCAAGTCAGTTGGGAGGTAAGTTTGAATGGAGAAAAACTGGAGGAAGTTAAGTGTTTTAGATATCTGGGAGTGGATTTGGCAGCGGATGGAACCATGGAAACGGAAGTGAATCATAGGGTGGGGGAGGGGGCGAAAATTCTGGGAGCCTTGAAGAATGTGTGGAAGACAAGAACATTGAAGGAATAGTGGTTCCAACAATGTTGTATGGTTGCAAGGCGTGGGCTTTGGATAGAGTTGTGCGGAGGAGGGTGGATGTGCTGGAAATGAGATGTTTGAGGACAATATGTGGTGTGAGGTGGTTTGATCGAGTAAGTAATGTAAGGGTAAGAGAGATGTGTGGTAATAAAAAGAGTGTGGTTTAGAGAGCAGAAGAGGATGTTTTGAAATGGTTTGGTCACATGGAGAGAATGAGTGAGGGAAGATTGACCAAGAGGATATATGTGTTGGGGGTGGAGGGAACGAGGAGAAGTGGGAGACTAAATTGGAGATGGAAACATGGAGTGAAAAAGATTTTGAGTGATCGGGGCCTGAACATGCAGGAGGGTGAAAGGTGTGCAAGGAATGGAGTGAATTGGAACAATGTGGTATACCGGGGTTGACGTGCTGTCAATGGATTGAACCAGGGCATATGAAGCATCTGGGGTAAACCATGGAAAGTTGTGTGGGGCCTGGATGTGGAAAGGGAGCTGTGGTTTCGGTGCATTATTACATGACAGCTAGAGACTGAGTGTGAACAAATGGGGCCTTTGTTGTCTTTTCCTAGCGCTACCTCGCACACATGAGGGGGGAGGGGGTTGTTATTTCATGTGTGGCGAGGTGGCGATGGGAATGAATAAAGGCAGACAGTATGTTTAATGAAGTGCTGGGTGCTTGTTGCTCCTATTGTGGTGTCAGAGGGTTGTGATTGTGAGGTCATCTTCTTACGAAAGGACCTTCATGATGAGGCTTGCCTAAGGCGAAAAAAATTCTCCATATGGAAAAGAAATGCTACTGGGTGGTAGGAGGAGGGATTCCGATGGTTTGGAGGGTTTTAGGATTGGTATTATATTGGCATGCTTTCACATATAAAGGGTTTTCCTTCATACTTAGGAGTACTTGAAGATATCTGTAAGTGCGTGACTTGTAAATCGGCCATAGTGTTTAATGTGAAAGGTCATTATGTTGATAGGGGCTGTTGTAGGAGAGTTCTTTAAGATTTTGATCACATTGCTTTTATCAGCGGGAATGAAGGTTGGTGGCCATTTGTTTCTCGATGGATTTTGTGTAGGTTCCTGGGGTAAACCATGGAAAGTTTTGTAGGTACTGGATTTGGAAAGGGAGCAGTGATTTCAGTGCATTAAACATGACTGCTAGACTGAGTGTGAACAAATGTGGGCTCTTGTCTTCTCTTAGCGCTACCTTGTGGGGTTAGGGGGGGTGCTATATCATTTGTGGCGGGTTGGTGACGGGAATGAATAAAGGCAGCAAGTATGAATATGTACATGTGTATATATGTATATGTTTGTGTATGTATATTATGTATATGTTGAAGTGTATAGGTATGTATATGTGCATGTGGGGGCGTTTATGTATATACATGTGAATGTGGGTGGGTTGGGCCATTCTTTTGTCTGTTTCCTTGTGCTACCTCACTAATGCAGGAGACAGCGACAAAGTATGATAATATATATATATATATATATATATATATATATATATATATATATATATATATATATATATATATATATATATTTTTTTTTTTTTTTTTTTTTTTTTTTTTGCCGCTGTCTCCCGCGTTTGCGAGGTAGTGCAAGGAAACAGACGAAAGAAATGGCCCAACCCACCCCCATACACATGTATATACATACACGTCCACACACGCAAATATACATACCTACACACACACACACACACACATATATATATATATATATATATATATATATATATATATATATATATATTTTATCATACTTTGTCGCTGTCTCCTTTTTTCCATAGCCAGAGGTTGAACCATTATGTGACATTCTTTTTTTTCATTCATTTCAAGCTAGAAGTTTCAGTTTTCTAAATTGTTTCTTACATTTCTCATATGTATATATATGTATGTGTGTGTGTGTGTGTGTATATGTGCATATGTATGTGTATGTGTGTGTATGTGTATATGTATATATATATGTATATTATCCCTGGGGATAGGGGTAAAAGAATACTTCCCACGTATTCCTCGCGTGTCGTAGAAAGCGACTAGAGGGGACGGGAGCGGGGGGCCAGAAATCCTCCCCTCCTTGTATTAACTTTCTAAAATGGGAAACAGAAGAAGGAGTCATGCGGAGAGTGCTCATCCTCCTCGAAGGCTCAGAGTGGGGTGCCTAAATGTGTGTGGATGTAACCAAGATGTGAAAAAAGGAGAGATAGGTAGTATGTTTGAGGAAAGGAACCTGGATGTTTTGGCTCTGAGTGAAACGAAGCTCAAGGGTAAAGGGGAAGAGTGGTTTGGGAATGTCTGGGGAGTAAAGTCAGGGGTTAGTGAGAGGACAAGAGCAAGGGAAGGAGTAGCAATACTCCTGAAACAGGAGTTGTGGGAGTATGTGATAGAGTGTAAGAAAGTAAATTCTCGATTAATATGGGTAAAACTGAAAGTTGATGGAGAGAGGTGGGTGATTATTGGTGCATATGCACCTGGGCATGAGAAGAAAAATCAAGAGAGGCAAGTGTTTTGGGAGCAGCTGAATGAGTGTGTTAGTGGTTTTGATGCACGAGACCGGGTCATAGTGATGGGTGATTTGAATGCAAAGGTGAGTAATGTGACAGTTGAGGGAATAATTGGTATACATGGGGTGTTCAGTGTTGTAAATGGAAATGGTGAAGAGCTTGTAGATTTATGTGCTGAAAAAGGACTGATGATTGGGAATACCTGGTTTAAAAAGCGAGATATACATAAGTATACTTATGTAAGTAGGAGAGATGGCCAGAGAGCGTTATTGGATTACGTGTTAATTGACAGGCGTGCGAAAGAGAGACTTTTGGATGTTAATGTGCTGAGAGGTGCAACTGGAGGGATGTCTGATCATTATCTTGTGGAGGCTAAGGTGAAGATTTGTATGGGTTTTCAGAAAAGAAGAGTGAATGTTGGGGTGAAGAGGGTGGTGAGAGTAAGTGAGCTTGAGAAGGAGACCTGTGTGAGGAAGTACCAGGAGAGACTGAGTACAGAATGGAAAAAAGTGAGAACAATGGAAGTAATGGGAGTGGGGAGGAATGGGATGTATTTAGGGAATCAGTGATGGATTGCGCAAAAGATGCTTGTGGCATGAGAAGAGTGGGAGGTGGGTTGATTAGAAAGGGTAGTGAGTGGTGGGATGAAGAAGTAAGAGTATTAGTGAAAGAGAAGAGAGAGGCATTTGGACGATTTTTGCAGGGAAAAAATGCAATTGAGTGGGAGATGTATAAAAGAAAGAGACAGGAGGTCAAGAGAAAGGTGCAAGAGGTGAAAAAAAGGGCAAATGAGAGTTGGGGTGAGAGAGTATAATTTTATTTTAGGGAGAATAAAAAGATGTTCTGGAAGGAGGTAAATAAAGTGCGTAAGACAAGGGAGCAAATGGGAACTGCGGTGAAGGGCGCAAGTGGGGAGGTGATAACAAGTAGTGGTGATGTGAGAAGGAGATGGAGTGAGTATTTTGAAGGTTTGTTGAATGTGTTTGATGATAGAGTGGCAGATATAGGGTGTTTTGGTCGAGGTGGTGTGCAAAGTGAGAGGGTTAGGGAAAATGATTTGGTAAACAGAGAAGAGGTAGTGAAAGCTTTGCGGAAGATGAAAGCCGGCAAGGCAGCAGGTTTGGATGGTATTGCAGTGGAATTTATTAAAAAAGGGGGTGACTGTATTGTTGACTGGTTGGTAAGGTTATTTAATGTATGTATGACTCATGGTGAGGTGCCTGAGGATTGGCGGAATGCGTGCATAGTGCCATTGTACAAAGGCAAAGGGGATAAGAGTGAGTGCTCAAATTACAGAGGTATAAGTTTGTTGAGTATTCCTGGTAAATTATATGGGAGGGTATTGATTGAGAGGGTGAAGGCATGTACAGAGCATCAGATTGGGGAAGAGCAGTGTGGTTTCAGAAGTGGTAGAGGATGTGTGGATCAGGTGTTTGCTTTGAAGAATGTATGTGAGAAATACTTAGAAAAGCAAATGGATTTGTATGTAGCATATATGGATCTGGAGAAGGCATATGATAGAGTTGATAGAGATGCTCTGTGGAAGGTATTAAGAATATATGGTGTGGGAGGAAAGTTGTTAGAAGCAGTGAAAAGTTTTTATCGAGGATGTAAGGCATGTGTACGTGTAGGAAGAGAGGAAAGTGATTGGTTCTCAGTGAATGTAGGTTTGCGGCAGGGGTGTGTGATGTCTCCATGGTTGTTTAATTTGTTTATGGATGGGGTTGTTAGGGAGGTAAATGCAAGAGTTTTGGAAAGAGGGGCAAGTATGAAGTCTGTTGGGGATGAGAGAGCTTGGGAAGTGAGTCAGTTGTTGTTCGCTGATGATACAGCGCTGGTGGCGGATTCATGTGAGAAACTGCAGAAGCTGGTGACTGAGTTTGGAAAAGTGTGTGGAAGAAGAAAGTTAAGAGTAAATGTGAATAAGAGCAAGGTTATTAGGTACAGTAGGGTTGAGGGTCAAGTCAATTGGGAGGTGAGTTTGAATGGAGAAAAACTGGAGGAAGTGAAGTGTTTTAGATATCTGGGAGTGGATCTGGCAGCGGATGGAACCATGGAAGCGGAAGTGGATCATAGGGTGGGGGAGGGGGCGAAAATCCTGGGGGCCTTGAAGAATGTGTGGAAGTCGAGAACATTATCTCGGAAAGCAAAAATGGGTATGTTTGAAGGAATAGTAGTTCCAACAATGTTGTATGGTTGCGAGGCGTGGGCTATGGATAGAGTTGTGTGCAGGAGGATGGATGTGCTGGAAATGAGATGTTTGAGGACAATGTGTGGTGTGAGGTGGTTTGATCGAGTGAGTAACGTAAGGGTAAGAGAGATGTGTGGAAATAAAAAGAGCGTGGTTGAGAGAGCAGAAGAGGGTGTTTTGAAGTGGTTTGGGCACATGGAGAGGATGAGTGAGGAAAGATTGACCAAGAGGATATATGTGTCGGAGGTGGAGGGAACAAGGAGAAGAGGGAGACCAAATTGGAGGTGGAAAGATGGAGTGAAAAAGATTTTGTGTGATCGGGGCCTGAACATGCAGGAGGGTGAAAGGAGGGCAAGGAATAGAGTGAATTGGAGCGATGTGGTATACCGGGGTTGACGTGCTGTCAGTGGATTGAAGCAGGGCATGTGAAGCGTCTGGGGTAAACCATGGAAAGCTGTGTAGGTATGTATATTTGCGTGTGTGGACGTATGTATATACATGTGTATGGGGGGGGGTTGGGCCATTTCTTTCGTCTGTTTCCTTGCGCTACCTCGCAAACGTGGGAGACAGCGACAAAGTATAATAAAAAATATAAAATATATATATATATATATATATATATATATATTTTTTTGCTGTCTCCCGCGTTTGCGAGGTAGCGCAAGGAAACAGACGAAAGAAATGGCCCAACCCACCCCCATACACATGTATATACATACGTCCACACACGCGAATATACATACCTACACAGCTTTCCATGGTTTACCCCAGACGCTTCACATGCCTTGATTCAATCCATTGACAGCACGTCAACCCCGGTATACCACATTGCTCCAATTCACCCTATTCCTTGCCCTCCTTTCACCCTCCTGCATGTTCAGGCCCCGATCACACAAAATCTTTTTCACTCCATCCTTCCACCTCCAATTTGGTCTCCCTCTTCTCCTCGTTCCCTCCACCTCCGACACATATATCCTCTTGGTCAATCTTTCCTCACTCATTCTCTCCATGTGCCCAAACCATTTCAAAACACCCTCTTCTGCTCTCTCAACCACGCTCTTTTTATTTCCACACATCTCTCTTACCCTTACGTTACTCACTCGATCAAACCACCTCACACCACACATTGTCCTCAAACATCTCATTTCCAGCACATCCATCCTCCTGCGCACAACTCTATCCATAGCCCACGCCTCACAACCATACAACATTGTTGGAACCACTATTCCTTCAAACATACCCATTTTTGCTTTCCGAGATAATGTTCTCGACTTCCACACATTCTTCAAGGCTCCCAGAATTTTCGCCCCCTCCCCCACCCTATGATCCACTTCCGCTTCCATGGTTCCATCCGCTGCCAGATCCACTCCCGGATATCTAAAACACTTCACTTCCTCCAGTTTTTCTCCATTCAAACTCACCTCCCAATTGACTTGACCCTCAACCCTACTGTACCTAATAACCTTGCTCTTATTCACATTTACTCTTAACTTTCTTCTTCCACACACTTTACCAAACTCAGTCACCAGCTTCTGCAGTTTCTCACATGAATCAGCCACCAGCGCTGTATCATCAGCGAACAACAATTGACTCACTTCCCAAGCTCTCTCATCCCCAACAGACTTCATACTTGCCCCTCTTTCCAAAACTCTTGCATTCACCTCCCTAACAACCCCATCCATAAACAAATTAAACAACCATGGAGACATCACACTCTCCTGCCGCAAACCTACATTCACTGAGAACCAATCACTTTCCTCTCTTCCTACACGTACACATGCCTTACATCCTCGATAAAAACTTTTCACTGCTTCTAACAACTTGCCTCCCACACCATATATTCTTAATACCTTCCACAGAGCATCTCTATCAACTCTATCATATGCCTTCTCCAGATCCATAAATGCTACATACAAATCCATTTGCTTTTCTAAGTATTTCTCACATACATTCTTCAAAGCAAACTCCTGATCCACACATCCTCTACCACTTCTGAAACCACACTGCTCTTCCCCAATCTGATGCTCTGTACATGCCTTCACCCTCTCAATCAATACCCTCCCATATAATTTACCAGGAATACTCAACAAACTTATACCTCTGTAATTTGAGCACTCACTCTTATCCCCTTTGCCTTTGTACAATGGCACTATGCACGCATTCCGCCAATCCTCAGGCACCTCACCATGAGTCATACATACATTAAATAACCTTACCAACCAGTCAACAATACAGTCACCCCCTTTTTTAATAAATTCCACTGCAATACCATCCAAACCTGCTGCCTTGCCGGCTTTCATCTTCCGCAAAGCTTTTACTACCTCTTCTCTGTTTACCAAATCATTTTCCCTAACCCTCTCACTTTGCACACCACCTCGACCAAAACACCCTATATCTGCCACTCTATCATCAAACACATTCAACAAACCTTCAAAATACTCACTCCATCTCCTTCTCACATCACCACTACTTGTTATCACCTCCCCATTTGCGCCCTTCACTGAAGTTCCCATTTGCTCCCTTGTCTTACGCACTTTATTTACCTCCTTCCAGAACATCTTTTTATTGTCCCTAAAATTCATGATACTCTCTCACCCCAACTCTCATTTGCCCTTTTTTTCACCTCTTGCACCTTTCTCTTGACCTCCTGTCTCTTTCTTTTATACATCTCCCACTCAATTGCATTTTTTCCCTGCAAAAATCGTCCAAATGCCTCTCTCTTCTCTTTCACTAATACTCTTACTTCTTCATCCCACCACTCACTACCCTTTCTAATCATCCCACCTCCCACTCTTCTCATGCCACAAGCATCTTTTGCGCAATCCATCACTGATTCCCTAAATACATCCCATTCCTCCCCCACTCCCCTTACTTCCATTGTTCTCACCTTTTTCCATTCTGTACTCAGTCTCTCCTGGTACTTCCTCACACAAGTCTCCTTCCCAAGCTCACTTACTCTCACCACCCTCTTCACCCCAACATTCACTCTTCTTTTCTGAAAACCCATACAAATCTTCACCTTAGCCTCCACAAGATAATGATCAGACATCCCTCCAGTTGCACCTCTCAGCACATTAACATCCAAAAGTCTCTCTTTCGCGCGCCTGTCAATTAACATGTAATCCAATAACGCTCTCTGGCCATCTCTCCTACTTACATAAGTATACTTATGTATATCTCGCTTTTTAAACCAGGTATTCCCAATCATCAGTCCTTTTCCAGCACATAAATCTACAAGCTCTTCACCATTTCCATTTACAACACTGAACACCCCACGTATACCAATTATTCCCTCAACTGCCACATTACTCACCTTTGCATTCAAATCACCCATCACTATAACCCGGTCTCGTGCATCAAAACCACTAACACACTCATTCAGCTGCTCCCAAAACACTTGCCTCTCATGATCTTTCTTCTCATGCCCAGGTGCATATATATATATATATATATATATATATATATATATATATATATATATATATATATATATATATATATTTTTTTTTTTTTTTTTTTTTTACATACTATTCACCATTTCCCGCGATAGCGAGGTAGCATTAAGAACAGAGGACTGGGCCTTTGAGGGAGTATCCTCACCTGGCCCCCTTCTCTGTTCCTTCTTTTGGAAAATTAAAAAAAAAACGAGAGGGGAGGATTTCCAGCCCCCTGCTCCCTTCCCTTTTAGTCGCCTTCTACGACACGCAGGGAATACGTGGGAAGTATTCTTTCTCCCCTATCCCCTATTTTTTTTTTAAATATATATATAGATATATATATATTTTTATTCATACTATTTGCCATTTCCCGCGGTAGCGAGGTAGCGTTAAGAACAGAGAACTGGGCCTTAGAGGGAATATCCTCACCTGACCCCCTTCTCTGTTCCTTCTTTTGGAAAATTAAAAAAAAAACAAGAAAGGGGAGGATTTCCAGCCACCCGCTCCCTCCCCTTTTAGTCGCCTTCTATGACACGCAGGGAATAAGTGGGAAGTATTCTTTCTCCCCTATCCCCTTGAAGAATGTGTGGAAGTCGAGAACATTATCTCGGAAAGCAAAAATGGGTATGTTTGAAGGAATAGTGGTTCCAACAATGTTGTATGGTTGCGAGACGTGGGCTATGGATAGAGTTGTGCGCAGGAGGATGGATGTGCTGGAAATGAGATGTTTGAGGACAATATGTGGTGTGAGGTGGTTTGATCGAGTAAGTAACGTAAGGGTAAGAGAGATGTGTGGAAATAAAAAGAGCGTGGTTGAGAGAGCAGAAGAGGGTGTTTTGAAATGGTTCGGGCACATGGAGAGAATGAGTGAGGAAAGATTGACCAAGAGAATATATGTGTCGGAGGTGGAGGGAACGAGGAGAAGAGGGAGACCAAATTGGAGGTGGAAAGATGGAGTGAAAAAGATTTTGTGTGATCGGGGCCTGAACATGCAGGAGGGTGAAAGGAGGGCAAGGAATAAAGTGAATTGGAGCGATGTGGTATACCGGGGTAGACGTGCTGTCAGTGGATTGAATCAAGGCATGTGAAGCGTCTGGGGTAAACCATGGAAAGCTGTGTAGGTATGTATATTTGCGTGTGTGGACGTATGTATATACATGTGTATGGGGGTGGGTTGGGCCATTTCTTTCGTCTGTTTCCTTGCGCTACCTCACAAATGCGGGAGACAGCGACAAAGCAAAAAAAATAAAAAAAAATATATATATATATATATATATATATATAAAGTGTGTGGTAAAGTGTGTGGAAGAAGAAAGTTAAGAGTAAATGTGAATAAGAGCAAGGTTATTAGGTACAGTAGGGTTGAGGGTCAAGTCAATTGGGAGGTGAGTTTGAATGGAGAAAAACTGGAGGAAGTGAAGTGTTTTAGATATCTGGGAGTGGATCTGGCAGCGGATGGAACCATGGAAGCGGAAGTGGATCATAGGGTGGGGGAGGGGGCGAAAATTCTGAGGGCCTTGAAGAATGTGTGTAAGTCGAGAACATTATCTCGGAAAGCAAAAATGGGTATGTTTGAAGGAATAGTGGTTCCAACAATGTTGTATGGTTGCGAGGCGTGGGCTATGGATAGAGTTGTGCGCAGGAGGATGGATGTGCTGGAATTGAGATGTTTGAGGACAATGTGTGGTGTGAGGTGGTTTGATCGAGTGAGTAACGTAAGGGTAAGAGAGATGTGTGGAAATAAAAAGAGGGTGGTTGAGAGAGCAGAAGAGGGTGTTTTGAAATGGTTTGGGCACATGGAGAGAATGAGTGAGGAAAGATTGACCAAGAGGATATATGTGTCGGAGGTGGAGGGAACGAGGAGAAGAGGGAGACCAAATTGGAGGTGGAAAGATGGAGTGAAAAAGATTTTGTGTGATCGGGGCTTGAACATGCAGGAGGGTGAAAGGAGGGCAAGGAATAGAGTGAATTGGAGCGATATGGTATACCGGGGTTGACGTGCTGTCAATGGATTGAATCAAGGCATGTGAAACGTCTGGGGTAAACCATGGAAAGCTGTGTAGGTATGTATATTTGCGTGTGTGGACGTATGTATATACATGTGTATGGGGGGGGGGTTGGGCCATTTCTTTCGTCTGTTTCCTAGCGCTACCTTGCAAACGCGGGAGACAGCGACAAAGTATAATATAATATAATATATATATATATATATATAGGATATATATATATATATATATATATATATATATATATGTATATATATATATATATATATATATATATATATATATAGATAGGTGTTTGCTTTGAAGAATGTATGTGAGAAATACTTAGAAAAGCAAATGGATTTGTATGTAGCATTTATGGATCTGGAGAAGGCATATGATAGAGTTGATAGAGATGCTCTGTAGAAGGTATTAAGAATATATGGTGTGGGAGGCAAGTTGTTAGAAGCAGTGAAAAGTTTTTATCGAGGATGTAAGGCATGTGTACGTGTATTAAGAGAGGAAAGTGATTGGTTTTCAGTGAATGTAGGTTTGTGGCAGGGGTGTGTGATGTCTCCATGGTTAATTTGTTTATGGATGGGGTTGTTAGGGAGGTGAATGCAAGAGTTTTGGAAAGAGGGGCAAGTATGAAGTCTGTTGTGGATGAGAGAGCTTGGGAAGTGAGTCAGTTGTTGTTCGCTGATGATACAGCGCTGGTGGCTGATTCATGTGAGAAACTGCAGAAGCTGGTGACTGGGTTTGGTAAAGTGTGTGAAAGAAGAAAGTTAAGAGTAAATGTGAATAAGAGCAAGGTTATTAAATACAGTAGGGTTGAGGGTCAAGTCAATTGGGAGGTAAGTTTGAATGGAGAAAAACTGGAGGAAGTAAAGTGTTTTAGATACCTGGGAGTGGATCTGGCAGCGGATGGAACCATGGAAGCGGACAGGATCATAGGGTGGGGGAGGGGGCGAAAATTCTGGGAACCTTGAAGAATGTGTGGAAGTCGAGAACATTATCTCGGAAAGCAAAAATGGGTATGTTTGAAGGAATAGTGGTTCCAACAATGTTGTATGGTTGCGAGGCGTGGGCTATGGATAAAGTTGTGCGCAGGAGGGTGGATGTGCTGGAAATGAGATGTTTGAGGACAATGTGTGGTGTGAGGTGGTTTGATTGAGTAAGTAATGTGAGGGTAAGAGAGATATGTGGAAATAAAAAGAGCGTGGTTGAGAGAGCAGAAGAGGGTGTTTTGAAATGGTTTGGGCACATGGAGAGAATGAGTGAGGAAAGATTGACCAAGAGGATATATGTGTCGGAGGTGGAGGGAACGAGGAGAAGAGGGAGACCAAATTGGAGGTGGAAAGATGGAGTGAAAAAGATTTTGTGTGATCGGGGCCTGAACATGCAGGAGGGTGAAAGGAGGGCAAGGAATAGAGTGAATTGGATCGATGTGGTATACCGGGGTTGACGTGCTGTCAGGGGATTGAATCAGGGCATGTGAAGCGTCTGGGGTAAACCATGGAAAGCTGTGTAGGTATGTATATTTGCGTGTGTGGACGTGTGTATGTACATGTGTATGGGGGGGGGTTGGGCCATTTCTTTCGTCTGTTTCCTTGCGCTACCTCGCAAACGCGGGAGACAGCGACAAAGTATGAAAAAAAAAAAAAAAAATATATATATATATATATATATATATATATATATATATATCCCTGGGGATAGGGGATTAAGAATACTTCCCACGTATTCCCTGCGTGTCGTAGAAGGCGACTAAAAGGGGAGGGAGCAGGGGGCTGGAAATCCTCCCCTCTCGTTTTTTTTTTTAATTTTCCAAAAGAAGGAACAGAGAGGGCCAGGTGAGGATACTCCAAAAAAGGCCCAGTCCTCTGTTCTTAACGCTACCTCGCCAACGCGGGAAATGGCAAATAGTTTAAAAAAAATATATAGATAGATAGAGTTGTGCACAGGAGGGTGGATGTGCTGGAAATGAGATGTTTGAGGACAATATGTGGTGTGAGGTGGTTTGATCGAGTAAGTAATGTAAGGGTAAGAGAGATGTGTGGAAATGAAAAGAGCATGGTTGAGAGAGCAGAAGAGGGTGTTTTGAAATGGTTTGGTCACATGGAGAGAATGAGCGAGGAAAGATTGACCAAAAGGATATATGTGTCGGAGGTGGAGGGAACGAGGAGAAGTGGGAGACCAAATTGGAGGTGGAAAGATGGAGTGAAAAAGATTTTGAGTGATTGGAGCCTAAACAAGCAGGAGGGTGAAAGGTGTGCAAGGAATAGAGTGAATTGGAACGATGTGTTATACCGGGGTTGACGTGCTGTCAATGCATTGAATCAGGGCATGTGAAGTGTCTGGGGTAAACCATGGAAAGTTGTGTGGGGCCTGGATGTGGAAAGGGAGCTGTGGTTTCGGGCATTATTACATGACAGCTAGGGACTGAGTGTGAACGAATGGAGCCTTTAGCCCCTCCCCCACCCTATGATTCACTTCCGCTTTCTTTTATACCTCTTTTATACTTCTTTTTTTTATACCTCTCCCACTCATTTGCATTTTTTCCCTGCAAAAATCGTCCAAATGCCTTTCTTCTCTTTCACTAGTATCTTACCTCTTCATCCCACCACTCACTACCTTTTCTAATCAACCCACCTCCCACGCTTCTCATGCCACAAGCATCTTTTACACAAGCCATCACTGCTTCCCTAAATACATCCCATTCCTCCCCCACTCCCCTTACCTCCTATGTTCTCACCTTTTTCCATTCTGTGCTCAGTCTCTCCTGGTACTTCCTCACAGAAGTCTCGTTCCCAAGCTCACTTACTCTCACCACTCTCTTCACCCCAACATTCTCTCTTCTTTTCTGAAAACCCCCACAAATCTTCACCTTCGCCTCCACAAGATAATGATCAGACATCCCTCCAGTTGCAACTCTCAGCACATTAACATCCAAGAGTCTCTCTTTCGTGTGTCTATCAATTAACACGTAATCCAATAACGCTCTCTGGCCATCTCTCCTACTTACATACGTATACTTATGTATATCTCGCTTTTTAAACCAGGTATTCCCAATCATTAGTCCTTTTTCATCACATAAATCTACAAGCTCTTCACCATTTCCATTTACAACGCTGAACACTCCATGTATACCAATTATTCCCTCAACTGCCTCATTACTCACCTTTGCATTCAAATCACCCATCACTATAACCCAGTCTTGTGCATCAAAACCACTAACACACTCATTCAGCTGCTCCCAAAACACTTGCCTCATGATCTTTCTTCTTATGCCCAGGTGCATATGCACCAATAATCACCCATCTCTCTCCATCAACGTTCAGTTTTACCCATATCAATCTAGATTTTACTTTCTTACACTCTATCACATACTCCCACAACTCCTGATTCAGGAGTAGTGCTACTCCTTCCCTTGCTCTTGTCCTCTCAGTAACCCCTGACTTTACTCCCAAGATATTCCCAAACCACTCTTCCCCTTTACCCTTGAGCTTCCCTTGAGCTTTGTTTCACTCAGAGCCAAAACACCCAGGTTCCTTTCCTCAAACATACTACCTATCTCTCCTTTTTTCTCATCTTGGTTACATCCACACACATTTAGATACCCCAATCTGAGCCTTCAAGGAGGATGAGCACTCCTCGCGTGACTCCTTCTTCTGTTTCCTTTTTTAGAAAGTTAAAATACAAGGAGGGGAGGGTTTCTGGCCCCCTGCTCCCGTCCCCTTTAGTCGCCTTCTACGACACGTGAGGAATGCGTGGGAAGTATTCTTTCTCCCCTATCCCCAGGGGATATATATATATATAAATATATATATATATATATATATATATATATATATATATATATATATATATATAGTGAAAAGTTTTTATCGAGGATGTAAGGCATGTGTACGTGTAGGAAGAGAGGAAAGTGATTGGTTCTCAGTGAATGTAGGTTTGCGGCAGGGGTGTGTGATGTCTCCATGGTTGTTTAATTTGTTTATGGATGGGGTTGTTAGGGAGGTGAATGCAAGAGTTTTGGAAAGAGGGGTAAGTATGAAGTCTGTTGGGGATGAGAGAGCTTGGGAAGTGAGTCAGTTGTTGTTCGCTGATGATACAGCGCTGGTGGGTGATTCATGTGAGAAACTGCAGAAGCTGGTGACTGAGTTTGGTAAAGTGTGTGAAAGAAGAAAGTTAAGAGTAAATGTGAATAAGAGCAAGGTTATTAGGTACAGTAGGGTTGAGGGTCAAGTCAATTGGGAGGTAAGTTTGAATGGAGCAAAACTGGAGGAAGTAAAGTGTTTTAGATATCTGGGAGTGGATCTGGCAGCGGATGGAACCATGGAAGCAGAAGTGGATCATAGGGTGGGGGAGGGGGCGAAAATCCTGGGAGCCTTGAAGAATGTGTGGAAGTCGAGAACATTATCTCGGAAAGCAAAAATGGGTATGTTTGAAGGAATAGTGGTTCCAACAGTGTTGTATGGTTGCGAGGCGTGGGCTATGGATAGAGTTGTGCGCAGGAGGATGGATGTGCTGGAAATGAGATGTTTGAGGACAATGTGTGGTGTGAGGTGGTTTGATCGAGTAAGTAATGTAAGGGTAAGAGAGATGTGTGGAAATAAAAAGAGCGTGGTTGAGAGAGCAGAAGAGGGTGTTTTGAAATGGTTTAGTCACATGGAGAGAATGAGTGAGGAAAGATTGACCAAGAGGATATATGTGTCAGAGGTGGAGGGAATGAGGAGAAGAGGGAGACCAAATTGGAGGTGGAAGGATGGAGTGAAAAAGATTTTGTGTGATCGGGGCCTGAACATGCAGGAGGGTGAAAGGAGGGCAAAGAATAGAGTGAATTGGATCGATGTGGTATACTGGGGTTGACGTGCTGTCAGTGGATTGAATCAAGGCATGTGTATGGGTGTGGGTTGGGCCATTTCTTTTGTCTGTTTCCTTGCGCTACCTCGCAAACGCGGGAGACAGCGACAAAAAAAAAAAAAATATATATATATATATATATATATATATATATATGTATATATATATATATATACATATATATATATATATATATATATATATGAAAATATATATATATGTGAAAAGTTTTTATCGATGATGTTAGGCATGTGTACGAGTAGGAAGAGAGGAAATGATTGATTCCCAGTGAATGTCGGTTTGTGGCAGGGGTGCGTGATGTCTCCATGTTTTAATTTGTTTATGGATGGGGTTGTTAGGGAGGTGAATGCAAGAGTTTTGGAGAGGGGGGCAAGTATGCGGTCTGTTGTGCATGAGAGGGCTTGGGAAGTGAGTCAGCTGTTGTTTGCTGATGATACAGTGCTGATGGCTGATTCAGCTTAGAAACTGCAGAAGTTGGTGACTGAGTTTGGTAAAGTGTGTGAAAGAAGAAAGCTGAGAGTGAATGTGAATAAGAGCAGTGTTATTAGGTTCAGTAGGGTTGAGGGACAAGTCAATTGGGAGGTAAGTTTGAATGGAGAAAAGCTGGAGGAAGTGAAGTGTTTTAGATATCTGGGAGTGGATTTGGCAGCGGATGGAACCATGAAAGTGGAAGTGTATTATGGTGTGGGGGAGGGGTCAAAAGTTCTGGGAGCATTGAAGAATGTGTGGAGGGTGAGAACGTTATTTTGGAGAGCAAAATTAGGTATGTTTGAAGGAATAGCGGTTCCAATAATGTTATATGGTTGTGAGGCATGGACTATAGATAGGGTTTTGCAGAGGAAGGTGTATGTGTTGGGAATGAGATGTTTGGGGACAATGTGTGGTGTGAGGTGGTTTGATTGAGTAAGTAATGAAAGGGTAAGAGAGGTTTGTAGTAATAAAACAAGTGTGGTTAAGAGAGCAGAAGAGGTGTTTAGAGATGGATTGGTCACATTGAGAGAATGAGTGAGGAAAGATTGACAAAGAGGGTATATGTGTCAGAGGTGGAGGGAACGAGGAGAAGTGGGAGGCCAAATTGGAGGTGGAAGGATGGAGTGAAAAAGATTTTGAGTGATTGGGGCTGAACATACAGGAGGGTGAAAAGCGTGCATTGAATAGAGTGAATTGGGGCGATTTGGTATACCAGGGTTGACGTGGTGTCATTGGTTTGAACCTAGGCATGTGAAGCATCTGGGGTAAACCATGGAAAGTTTTGTGGGGCCTGGATTTGGAAAGGGAGCTGTAGTTTCAGTGCATTACACATGACAGCTAGAGACTGAGTGTGAACGAATGGGGCCTTCGTTGTCTTCTCTTAGCACTACCTCGTGTGCACACAGGGGAAGGGGGGATGCCATTTCATGTGTGGCAGGGTGGCGGCGGAAATAGATGAAGGCAGCATGTATGAATATGTACATGTGTATATGTGTATATTTCTGTGTATGTATATGTATGTATATGTTGAAATGTATAGGTATGTATAGGTGCATGTGTGGGTGTTTATGTAAATCCTCCCCTCCCATTTATGATTTTCCAAAAGAAGGAACGAAGAGGTGGGCCAAGTAAGGATATATCCTCTAAGGCTCACTCCTCTTTTCTTAACACTACCTTGCTAACGTGGGATAAGGTGAATATGTATGAGAAAAAAAAAATATATACTTTTATTTATTTTATTATACTTGATCGCCGTTTCCCACATCAACAAAATAGTGCCAGGAAACAGATGAAGAATGATGGCCCATCCACTCAAATACACATATATATACATAAATGCCCATAGACACACACATATGCATATACACATACATATACAAGGCTTGAAAAAGAAGGTAAATGAGAGTTGGGGTGAGAGAGTATCAGTAACCTTTAGGGAGAATAAAAAGAAGAGAATAAAAGGAGGTGAATAACGTGTGTAAGACGAGCACAAATGGGAACATTGGTGAAGGGGGCAAAGGGGGGGATAAGAGGAAGTGATGACACGAGCGGATGTAGTGAGTATTTTGAAGGTTTGTTGAATGTGTTTGATGATAGAGCGGCAGATATAGGGTCTTTTGGTTGGGGTGGTGTGTGAAGCTAGAGGATCAGGGAGAATGGTTTGGAAAAGAGAGAAGAGATAGTGAAAGGTTTGTGGAGGATGAGATCCGGTAAAGCTGCGGGTTTGGATGGTATTGCAGTGGAATTTATTGAGGACAGTACGTTTGAGGACAGTATGTGGTGTGAGGTGGTTCAATCAAGTAAGTAATGAAAGGGCAAGAGAGATATGTGGAAATGAAAAAAGTGTGGTTGAGAGAGCAGTAGAGGATGTTTTGAAATGGTTTGGACATATGGAGAGAGTAAGTGATGAAAGATTGACAAAGATTAATGTGTCAGAGGTGAATGGAACAAGAAGCTGGAGACCAAATTGAAGGTGGAAGGATGGAGTGAAAAAGAGTTTGAGTAATTGGGGCCTGAACTTACAGGAGTGTGAGAGGCGTTCAAGGAATAGAGTGAATTGGAATGATGTGGTATATTGGGGTCAACATGCTGTCAGTGAACTGAACCAGGGCATGTGAAGTGTCTGGGGTAGACTAGGGAAAGATTTGTGGGGCCTGGATGTTGATTGGGAGCTGTGGTTTCTTTGCATTACACATGAGCTAGAGACTGAGTGTGAATGAATTGGCTTTTTTTGTCTGTTTTTCCTGACGCTACCTCACTGAAGCTGGGGGGCAGCTATGCAGTTTCCTCTGGGGCGGGGTAGCAACAGGAATGGATCTAGGCAAGCAAGTATGAACATGTACACGTGTATACATGTATATGTTGATATCTATATTTATGCATATGTGCGTATATGGGCGTATATGTATACATTTGTGTATATGAGTGGATGGGTCATTCTTCGTATGTTTCCTGGTGCTACCTCGCTGGCACAGGAAACCGATTGTGTATAATGATAAACATGTACATATCGACATATACATACACATACACAGACATACATATATACACAAGTACATATTCATACTTACCTTCATTCATTCCTGGCGCTACCCCATCCCGCAGGAAACAGCATCGCTACCCCCTACCTCAGCAAGGGAGCGCCAGGAAAGCATACATACATACATACATACATATACTCAAGCCTGAGCCAGATACCAATTTTGTTGACCAACCCCCCATTGTGGATGAACAGCTGTGTTGAATTTAGAGCAACTGTTACAACCAGAATTCAAACTTATGTGTCTGACCTTGGGTGGCTAGTGAAAGTGTCACAGCCAGAAACACTAACCATTAATCCTCTTGAGGACCATTCAGGAGACTAATTTTGATGAAAGTACTTGGAGGAAATGATTATGTTTGATTACCTATTGTCCTTTTCTTTCTTTATATCAAACTACTCACTCACTTCAACACAAATTAGGCAGTATGGGTGGCTTACACTGTTACTCTGGTATATTTTGACTGAATTTGCACATGTTGGAGTTTTGTCATACCCCCATTTCCTTTAGTGATTTTCTCTTATATTTTTCTACATATGTAGATGATTATTAATTCATGCATAAGATAAGAACCTTCTGAAGAGATTTGCATAGAAAAGTATTTGAAAAATGCCATATACATATCATTTTATCAGTTGTATGTGGAGTGTTCTGAAACTAACATGATCATTAATGATTGCAAGGAGTTAAGTCTTCTATCTTCTGTATTCCACTTATTTTCTCTTGTAGGTTTCAGAAGTGGTAGAGGATGTGTGGATCAGGTGTTTGCTTTGAAGAATGTATGTGAGAAATACTTAGAAAAGCAAATGGATTTGTATGTAGCATTTATGGATCTGGAGAAGGCATATGATAGAGTTGATAGAGATGCTCTGTGGAAGGTATTAAGAATATATGGTGTGGGAGGCAAGTTGTTAGAAGCAGTGAAAAGTTTTTATCGAGGATGTAAGGCATGTGTACGTGTAGGAAGAGAGGAAAGTGATTGGTTCTCAGTGAATGTAGGTTTGCGGCAGGGGTGTGTGATGTCTCCATGGTTGTTTAATTTGTTTATGGATGGGGTTGTTAGGGAGGTAAATGCAAGAGTCTTGGAAAGAGGGGCAAGTATGAAGTCTGTTGGGGATGAGAGAGCTTGGGAAGTGAGTCAGTTGTTGTTCGCTGATGATACAGCGCTGGTGGCGGATTCATGTGAGAAACTGCAGAAGCTGGTGACGGAGTTTGGTAAAGTGTGTGGAAGAAGAAAGTTAAGAGTAAATGTGAATAAGAGCAAGGTTATTAGGTACAGTAGGGTTGAGGGTCAAGTCAATTGGGAGGTGAGTTTGAATGGTGAAAAACTGGAGGAAGTGAAGTGTTTTAGATATCTTGGAGTGGATCTGTCAGCGGATGGAACCATGGAAGCGGAAGTGGATCATAGGGTGGGGGAGGGGGCGAAAATTTTGGGAGCCTTGAAAAATGTGTGGAAGTCGAGAACATTATCCCGGAAAGCAAAAATGGGTATGTTTGAAGGAATAGTAGTTCCAACAATGTTGTATGGTTGCGAGGCGTGGGCTATGGATAGAGTTGTGCGCAGGAGGATGGATGTGCTGGAAATGAGATGTTTGAGGACAATGTGTGGTGTGAGGTGGTTTGATCGAGTAAGTAACGTAAGGGTAAGAGAGATGTGTGGAAATAAAAAGAGCGTGGTTGAGAGAGCAGAAGAGGGTGTTTTAAAATGGTTTGGGCACATGGAGAGAATGAGTGAGGAAAGATTGACCAAGAGGATATATGTGTCGGAGGTGGAGGGAACGAGGAGAAGAGGGAGACCAAATTGGAGGTGGAAAGATGGAGTGAAAAAGATTTTGTGTGATCGGGGCCTGAACATGCAGGAGGGTGAAAGGAGGGCAAGGAATAGAGTGAATTGGAGCGATGTGGTATACAGGGGTTGACGTGCTGTCAGTGGATTGAATCAAGGCATGTGAAGCGTCCGGGGTAAACCATGGAAAGCTGTGTAGGTATGTATATTTGTGTGTGTGGACGTGTGTATGTACATGTGTATGGGGGGGTTGGGCCATTTCTTTCGTCTGTTTCCTTGCGCTACCTCGCAAACGCGGGAGACAGCGACAAAGTATAAAAAAAAAAAAAAAAAAAAAAGGTATTATTTTATGCCTGAGGTAAGATCCTATTGAAGAGAATTGTTTGGAAAAAATATATGAAAAATTCACTTTATCTGATAATTTTACTGAATGTTTTGAATCTAATTCAGTCCATGGCATTTCCTAACCTGCAACCATTTTTCCATTATTTTTTCTGAATTTGTAATTAATTATTAGTCTTTCTAACCGTATGTATCTATTACATATGTTTAAGATTTCCCAGTGAATTTTTACAGGGTTTAAAGAGACTTTTAGGGAAATATTTTGTGTGTTACAAGAGGCCTTTGGTCCCTAACTGTATCTTCATATTGAAAGTCACTGAACATAAATGCAACTAAGATGTGCATGAGTTTTAGGTCCCAGTTGAACAAAATATCGACATGTGATTTTTATATCCAGGTCTTTTGCCAGTTTTCATAGCTTTCTGTTTAGACTGAATGATTTGTTACAGGACAAAATAGTTTTCTTTTCCCTTTATCTTTACTGCTTGACTTTGTTGTGAATGTAAATTGAGCATATTCAGTTGTTGATTAGTCGTGAAACTTCATTTGAATTATCTCCTAACAGCCAAAGCCCACAAGCCAGCCCAAACCACAGCAGCTGTTACAGCCACAGACACAGCATCATCATCTTCAACATCAACAACATCAACACCAGCATCAACAACAACAGCAGCAGCAGCAGCAGCAGCAGCAGCAGCAGCAACAACAACAGCAGCAGCAGCAGCATCCATCACGATCATCTCAAGGAGGCTCGCTGCCTGACTTCTCAATTAATCTATCAGTGCGTATCAACATAATTTCTTCATCAAGGCAGCAGTATTGGCATGTGTTGAGCAGTGTTTTGAACCATGTCATGTTTTCTGAAGTAGTTAAAGCTTTTAGAAAATATATTTCAGTGTATTTGTGTTATGTTATTTTGTGAATTCCCCATATAAACTCCCAGTAAATGGATTTTTAGCATGACTATTCTGAATAATGTATGAGCCTACCACCAGAAGTTAAAGATCATCAGATGGGCCTCTGTGGTGTTGTGGTTAGTATTGCTGGCCATGAGTTGAGCATAGGCCCACCCTGATTCAAATCCTGGGGGCATGCTATTTGGCTTGCGGCCGACCCAGCTGTTCATCCTCTCCTCAGGGATGATCAGCTCCTGGATATTGGCTTAGGTTGGGATATATATATATATATATATATATATATATATATATATATATATATATATTTTTTTTTTTTTTTTTCAAACTATTCGCCATTTCCCGCGTTAGCGAGGTAGCGTTAAGAACAGAGGACTGGGCCTTTGAGGGAATATCCTCACCTGGCCCCCTTCTCTGTTCCTTCTTTTGGAAAATTAAAAAAAAAAAACGCGATGGTTGGATTTCCAGCCCCCCCGCTCCCTCCCCTTTTAGTCGCCTTCTACGACACACAGGGAATACGTGGGAAATATTCTTTCTCCCCTATCCCCAGGGATAAAATGTATATATATATATATATTTTTTTTTTTTTTTTTTTTTTTTTTATACTTTGTCGCTGTCTCCCGCGTTTGCGAGGTAGCGCAAGGAAACAGACGAAAGAAATGGCCCAACCCCCCCCCCCCATACACATGTACATACACACGTCCACACACGCAAATATACATACCTACACAGCTTTCCATGGTTTACCCCAGACGCTTCACATGCCTTGATTCAATCCACTGACAGCACGTCAACCCCTGTATACCACATGACTCCAATTCACTCTATTCCTTGCCCTCCTTTCACCCTCCTGCATGTTCAGGCCCCGATCACACAAAATCTTTTTCACTCCATCTTTCCACCTCCAATTTGGTCTCCCTCTTCTCCTCGTTCCCTCCACCTCCGACACATATATCCTCTTGGTCAATCTCTCCTCAGTCATTCTCTTCATGTGCCCAAACCATTTCAAAACACCCTCTTCTGCTCTCTCAACCACGCTCTTTTTATTTCCACACATCTCTCTTACCCTTACGTTACTTACTCGATCAAACCACCTCACACCACACATTGTCCTCAAACATCTCATTTCCAGCACATCCATCCTCCTGCGCACATCTCTATCCATAGCCCACGCCTCGCAACCATACAACATTGTTGGAACCACTATTCCCTCAAACATACCCATTTTTGCTTTCCGAGATAATGTTCTCGACTTCCACACATTTTTCAAGGCTCCCAAAATTTTCGCCCCCTCCCCCACCCTATGATCCACTTCCGCTTCCATGGTTCCATCCGCTGACAGATCCACTCCCAGATATCTAAAACACTTCACTTCCTCCAGTTTTTCTCCATTCAAACTCACCTCCCAATTGACTTGACCCTCACCCCTACAGTACCTAATAACCTTGCTCTTATTCACATTTACTCTCAACTTTCTTCTTCCACACACTTTACCAAACTCAGTCACCAGCTTCTGCAGTTTCTCACATGAATCAGCCACCAGCGCTGTATCATCAGCGAACAACAACTGACTCACTTCCCAAGCTCTCTCATCCCCAACAGACTTCATACTTGCCCCTCTTTCCAGGACTCTTGCATTTACCTCCCTTACAACCCCATCCATAAACAAATTAAACAACCATGGAGACATCACACACCCCTGCCGCAAACCTACATTCACTGAGAACCAATCACTTTCCTCTCTTCCTACACGTACACATGCCTTACATCCTCGATAAAAACTTTTCACTGCTTCTAACAACTTGCCTCCCACACCATATATTCTTAATACCTTCCACAGAGCATCTCTATCAACTCTATCATATGCCTTCTCCAGATCCATAAATGCTACATACAAATCCATTTGCTTATATATATATATATATATATATATATATATATATATATATTTTTTTTTTTCATACTATTCGCCACTTCCCACGTCAGCGAGGTAGCATTAAGAACAGAGAACTGAGCCTTTGAGGGAAATCCTCACTTGGCTCCCTTCTCTGTTCCTTCTTTTGGAAAATTAAGAACGAGAGGGGAGGATTTCCAGCCCCCCGCTCCCTTCCCTTTTAGTCGCCTTCTACGACACGCAGGGAATATGTGGGAAGTATTCTTTCTCCCCTATCCCCAGGGATAAAATATATTGGGTACAGTAGGGTTGAGGGTCAAGTCAATTGGGAGGTAAGTTTGAATGGAGAAAAACTGGAGGAAGTAAAGTGTTTTAGATATCTGGGAGTGGATCTGGCAGCGGATGGAACCATGGAAGCGGAAGTGAATCATAGGGTGGGGGAGGGGGCGAAAATCCTGGGAGCCTTGAAGAATGTGTGGATGTCGAGAACATTATCTCCGAAAGCAAAAATGGCTATGTTTGAAGGAGTAGTGGTTCCAACAATGTTGTATGGTTGCGAGGCGTGGGCTATGGATAGAGTTGTGCACAGGAGGGTGGATGTGCTGGAAATGAGACGTTTGAGGACAATGTGTGGTGTGAGGTGGTTTGATCGAGTAAGTAATGTAAGGGTAAGAGAGATGTGTGGAAATAAAAAGAGCGTGGTTGAGAGAGCAGAAGAGGGTGTTTTGAAATGATTTGGTCACATGGAGAGAATGAGTGAGGAAAGATTGACCAAGAGGATATATGTGTCAGAGGTGGAGGGAACAAGGAGAAGTGGGAGACCAAATTGGAGGTGGAAAGATGGAGTGAAAAAGATTTTGAGTGATTGGGGCCTGAACATGCAGGAGGGTGAAAGGCGGGCAAGGAATAGAGTGAATTGGATCGATGTGGTATACCTGGGGTCGACGTGCTGTCAATGGATTGAATCAGGGCATGTGAAGCGTCTGGGGTAAACCATGGAAAGTTGTGTGGGGCGTGGATGTGGAAAGGGAGCTGTGGTTTCGGGCATTATTGCATGACAGCTAGAGACTGAGTGTGAACGAATGGGGCCTTTGTTGTCTTTTCCTAGCGCTACCTCGCACACATGAGGGGGAAGGGGATGTTATGCCATGTGTGGCGAGGTGGCGATGGGAATGAATAAAGGCAGACAGTGTGAATTGTGTGCATATGTATATATGTATATGTCTGTGTGTGTATATATATATGTGTACATTGAGATGTATGGGTATGTATATTTGTGTGTGGGGACGTGTATGTATATACATGTGTATAGGGGTGGGTTGGGCCATTTCTTTCGTCTGTTTCCTTGCGCTACCTCGCAAACGCGGGAGACAGCGACAAAGCAAAATAAATAAATAAATGTATATATACATTTATTTATTATACTTTGTTGCTGTCTCCCGCGTTAATGAGGTAGCACAAGGAAACAGACGAAAGAATGGCCCAACCCACCCACACACACATGTATATACATACACATCCACACACGCACATATACATACCTATACATCTCAACGTATACATATATATACACACACAGACATATACATATATACACATGTACATAATTCATACTGTCTGCCCTTATTCATTCCCGTCGCCACCCCGCCACACTCGAAATGACAGCCCCCTCCCCCGCATGTGTGCAAAGTAGCGCAAGGAAAAGACAACAGATGCCACATTCGTTTACACTCAGTCTCTAGCTGTCATGTATAATACACCGAAACCACAGCTCCCTTTCCACATCCAGGCCCCACAAATATAATAAAAAGAGTCTGGTTGAGAGAGCAGAAGAGGGTGTTTTGAAATGGTTTGGTCACATGGAGAGAATGAGTGAGGAAAGATTGACCAAGAGGATATATGTGTCAGAGGTTGAGGGAACAAGGAGAAGTGGGAGGCCAAATTGGAGATGGAAAGATGGAATGAAAAAGATTTTGAGTGATTGGGGTCTGAACATGCAGGAGGGTGAAAGGCGTGCAAGGAATAGAGTGAATTGGAACAATGTGGTATACCGGGGTTGACGTGCTGTCATTGAATTGAACCAGAGCATGTGAATCGTCTGGGGTAAACCATGGAAAGTTGTGTGGGGCGTGGATGTGGAAAGGGAGCTGTGGTTTTGGTGCATTATACATGACAGCTAGAGACTGAGTGTGAACGAATGGGGCCTTTGTTCTTTTCCTAGCGCTGCCTTGCACACATGCGGGAGAAAGGGGTTGTCATTTCATGTGTGGCGGGGTGGTGATGGGAATGAATAAGGTCAGACAATATGAATTATGAACATATGTATATGTCTGTGTGTGTACATATATGTATACGTTGAGATGTATAGGTATGTATATGTGTGTGTGTGGCCATGTATGTATATACATGTGTATGTGGGTGGGTTGGGCCATTCTTTTGTCTGTTTCCTTGTACTACTTCGCTAATGCGGGAGACAGCGACTAAGCATAATGAAATATAAGTAATGAAAGGGTAAGAGAGATGTGTGGTAATGAAAAGAGTGTGGTTGAGAGAGCAGAAGAGGGTGTTTTGAAATGTTTTGGTCACATGGAGAGAATGAGTGAGGAAAGATTGATAAAGAGGATATGTGTGTCAGAGGTAGAGGGAATGAGAAGTGGGAGACCAAATTGGAGGTGGAAAGATGGAGTGAAAAAGATTTTGAGCGATCGGCGCCTGAACATGCAGGAGGATGAAAGGCGTGCAAGGAATAGAGTGAATTAGAATGATGTGGTATACCAGGGTTGACATGCAGTCATTGGATTGAACCAGGGCATGTGAAGCATCTGGGGTAAACCATGGAAAGTTCTGTTGGGCCTGGATGTGGAAAGGGAGCTGTGGTTTCAGTGCATTATACATGACAGCTAGAGACTGAGTGTGAACGAATGTGGCCTGTATTGTCTTTTCCTAGTGCTACCTTTCGCACATGTGGGGGGAGGGGGTGGTCATTTTATATGTGGTGGGGTGGCAACGGGAATGAATGAAGGCAGCAAGTATGAATTATGTACATGTGTAAATATGTATAGGTTTGTGTATGTATATATATGTATACATTGAAATGCATAGGTATGTATATGTGCGTGTGTGGACGTGTATGTAGGTGGGTTGGGCCATTCTTTCATCTGTTTCCTTGCGCTACCTTGGTAATGCGAGAGACAGTGACAAAGTATAATAAATAGATATATGTATTTTTTTTCATACTATTCGCCATTTCCCACGTTAGCGAGGTTGCGTTTAGAAGAGAGGACTGAACCTTTGAAGGAATATCCTCACTATGCCCCTTTCTCTGTTCCTTCTTTTGGAAAACTAAAAATGAGAGGGAAGGATTTCCAGTCCTCCACTCCCTCCCCTTTTAGTCGCCATTTTAGTTCACCATTTCCCACATTAATGAGGTAGCACAGGAGCAGATGTTGAAATGGCCTCATTTGCTCCTATCCACTCACAGTTCATCATAACTGGTGCCCCATTTCCTAAACCAGGCCCTAGAGACCTTTCCATGGTTTCTGCTGATCACTTGATATTCCCTGGTTCAGCCCATTGATGGCGTGTCATCTCTTGCATTTTTCTTTTATAGTGACAGACATGGCATTAGCCAAACATGCTCCAATCTAGGCAGTCTTAGGTTTGGGTCAAAGAAACAAGTGAAAGGAAAAATAAATAAAAATTAATCACAGTACCACAGTCTGTCTGATCATTATCTTGTGGAGGCTAAGGTGAAGATTTGTATGGGTTTTCAGAAAAGAAGAGTGAATGTTAGGGTGAAGAGGGTGGTGAGAGTAAGTGAGCTTGAGAAGGAGACCTGTGTGAGGAAGTACCAGGAGAGACTGAGTACAGAATGGAAAAAGGTGAGAACAATGGAAGTAAGGGGAGTGGGGGAGGAATGGGATGTATTTAGGGAATCAGTGATGGATTGTGCAAAAGATGCTTGTGGCATGAGAAGAGTGGGAGGTGGGTTGATTAGAAAGGGTAGTGAGTGGTGGGATGAAGAAGTAAGAGTATTAGTGAAAGAGAAGAGAGAGGCATTTGGACGATTTTTGCAGGGAAAAAATGCAATTGAGTGGGAGATGTATAAAAGAAAGAGACAGGAGGTCAAGAGAAAGGTGCAAGAGGTGAAAAAAAAGGCAAATGAGAGTTGGGGTGAGAGAGTATCATTAAATTTTAGGGAGAATAAAAAGATGTTCTGGAAGGAGGTAAATAAAGTGCGTAAGACAAGTGAGCAAATGGGAACTTCAGTGAAGGGCGCAAATGGGGAGGTGATAACAAGTAGTGGTGATGTGAGAAGGAGATGGAGTGAGTATTTTGAAGGTTTGTTGAATGTGTTTGATGATAGAGTGGCAGATATAGGGTGTTTTGGTCGAGGTGGTGTGCAAAGTGAGAGGGTTAGGGAAAATGATTTGGTAAACAGAGAAGAGGTAGTGAAAGCTTTGCGAAGATGAAAGCCGGCAAGGCAGCAGGTTTGGATGGTATTGCAGTGGAATTTATTAAAAAAGGGGGTGACTGTATTGTTGACTGGTTGGTAAGGTTATTTAATGTATGTATGACTCATGGTGAGGTGCCTGAGGATTGGCGGAATGCGTGCATAGTGCCATTGTACAAAGGCAAAGGGGATAAGAGTGAGTGCTCAAATTACAGAGGTATAAGTTTGTTGAGTATTCCTGGTAAATTATATGGGAGGGTATTGATTGAGAGGGTGAAGGCATGTACAGAGCATCAGATTGGGGAAGAGCAGTGTGGTTTCAGAAGTGGTAGAGGATGTGTGGATCAGGTGTTTGCTTTGAAGAATGTATGTGAGAAATACTTAGAAAAGCAAATGGATTTGTATGTAGCATTTATGGATCTGAGAAGGCATATGATAGAGTTGATAGAGATGCTCTGTGGAAGGTATTAAGAATATATGGTGTGGGAGGAAAGTTGTTAGAAGCAGTGAAAAGTTTTTGTTGAGGATGTAAGGCATGTGTACGTGTAGGAAGAGAGGAAAGTGATTGGTTCTCAGTGAATGTAGGTTTGCGGCAGGGGTGTGTGATGTCTCCATGGTTGTGTAATTTGTTTATGGATGGGGTTGTTAGGGAGGTAAATGCAAGAGTTTTGGAAAGAGGGGCAAGTATGAAGTCTGTTGGGGATGAGAGAGCTTGGGAAGTGAGTCAGTTGTTGTTCGCTGATGATACAGCGCTGGTGGCTGATTCATGTGAGAAACTGCAGAAGCTGGTGACTGAGTTTGGTAAAGTGTGTGGAAGAAGAAAGTTAAGAGTAAATGTGAATAAGAGCAAGGTTATTAGGTACAGTAGGGTTGAGGGTCAAGTCAATTGGGAGGTGAGTTTGAATGGAGAAAAACTGGAGGAAGTGAAGTGTTTTAGATATCTGGGAGTGGATCTGGCAGCGGATGGAACCATGGAAGCAGAAGTGGATCATAGGGTGGGGGAGGGGGCGAAAATTCTGGGGGCCTTGAAGAATGTGTGGAAGTCAAGAACATTATCTCGGAAAGCAAAAATGGGTATGTATGAAGGAATAGTGGTTCCAACAATGTTGTATGGTTGCGAGGCGTGGGCTATGGATAGAGTTGTGCGCAGGAGGATGGATGTGCTGGAAATGAGATGTTTGAGGACAATGTGTGGTGTGAGGTGGTTTGATCGAGTGAGTAACGTAAGGGTAAGAGAGATGTGTGGAAATAAAAAGAGCGTGGGTGAGAGAGCAGAAGAGGGTGTTTTGAAGTGGTTTGGGCACATGGAGAGGATGAGTGAGGAAAGATTGACCAAGAGGATATATGTGTCGGAGGTGGAGGGAACAAGGAGAAGAGGGAGACCAAATTGGAGGTGGAAAGATGGAGTGAAAAAGATTTTGTGTGATCGGGGCCTGAACATGCAGGAGGGTGAAAGGAGGGCAAGGAATAGAGTGAATTGGAGCGATTTGGTATACCGGGGTTGACGTGCTGTCAGTGGATTGAATCAAGGCATGTGAAGCGTCTGGGGTAAGCCATGGAAAGCTGTGTAGGTATGTATATTTGCGTGTGTGGACGTATGTATATACATGTGTATGGGGGGGATTGGGCCATTTCTTTCGTCTGTTTCCTTGCGCTACCTCGCAAACGCGGGAGACAGCGACAAAGTATAATAAAAAAAAAAAATATAACCACAGTTCTTTGTAGACCTGACTCTTAATTGAACAAAAGTTTTATGAGGAAGGAAAGACAACAGAAGGAAGAGAATTCCACTATGTTGCTGTTTGATGGAAGAAGGTATCATAACTGCTAGTCCTCGAATGGCTGGACTACACACATACACCTTTGGGAGACAGCTGTCAAATGTGTGCCATGGTCCCAAATTTTGCAGGTGGGACAGATGCAGACAACTTATGAAAACAGTGGCATATATATCTATTGCTCCAGTACTATGCATATCTTGCATCCTCTTTCATGTTTAAGCCCCTTTCGCTCCTTCGTTTCAACTCCTTAGTCTCCCCCTTTTCCTAGTTGATTCTAGCTCTGAAATGTACTCCCTCACAGTCTTCCTTTCCACACTTATCCTCTCCATATGTCCAGACCATTTCAACACACTCTTCTGCTCTCATACATACTTCTCTTACTACCATACCTCTCTCTTATCCTATCATTTCTTATTTGATCAACCTTCTTCACACTACATATTGTCCCCCTATGTTTCATTTTCACCACATTTACCCTATTCTTTACATTTTTGACAAAGGCCCATGCCTCGCATCCATACATCACCAACCGAAATTCTCTGCCATCATACATATGCATTTTTACACCCTCTCTTTCCACACATCCTCGGTACTCTCACCCAGTGGCTCATTTCAGCTCCCACTGTTCCATTTGTTGCCATATCTGTTCCCATTATATTATATAAACACTTCATTTCCTCCAACTAATTTCCATTCATACTCACTCCAAATAACCTCTCCCTTTGCAGTACTAAATGTAATAATCTTACTTGTATTTACATTTACTCTCAGCTTCCTTCTTTCTCACAGTATCCCAAACTCAGCCACCAACTTCTGCAGTTTCTTGCTCAAATCAGCCCCCAATGCCAAGTCAACAGCAAACAACTGACTCACCTCCTAGGCCCTCTACCTCCAGCAGACCGCATACCTGCTCTCACCACCCTATCCTTAAACAGCTAAAACAGGCAAGGTGATATCACACACCCCTGCTGCAGACCCATCATCATCTGGAAATACTCATTACTCTCTACATGCTTGTCCATTATCCTTACTTTCTGTAATAGAATTCCTCACACACCATATATTCATAGCACCTTTCACAAAGCAAATGTTTCAAGCCTATCATATGCTTTCTTCAGATCCTTAAATTCCACATACAAATCCTTCTGATTCATTAAGTATTTCTCATATACATTCTTCTAGACAAACACCTGAGCCACACATACTATACTGTTCCTGAAACCTCATTGCTTCTCCCCAGTCTGTTGCTCTGTGTATGTTACCACTCTCAAGATCACTGCTTATCCATACAGCTTACCATGTACTCTCAACGAAGTAATACCTCTTTAATTTGAACACTTACCTTTGTACCCATTGCCTTCATACAGTGGCTTTCTATATACATTCCACTAATCTTCAGGCACTTCACCATGATACGTTGAAAATCGCAGCTAACCAATCAACTATGCAGTCACCTTGTTTTTTTTAAGAAGTTCAACTGCAATAACATCCACTGTAGCCACCTTACCACATTTCATTGTGTGCATGGCTTTCCCCAGCTCTCCTTTCTTCACTTTACTTTACTTACCTCCTGAATCCAAACACCCTACATCTGCCACTCTTTCATCAGACACTTTCAACATTCCTTCATAGTCCTTGCTCCGTTTTCTCTTCACCTCATCACTTCCTGTTAGCACTTTCCCATTTGTCTTCTTCACTGATGTTTCCTTTTATTTTCTTGTTTTTCTACATTTAATCTCTTTCCAAAACATCTTATTTTCCCTGAAGTTTGCTGACCCTTGTTCACCGTAACTCTCATTTGCCCTATTTTTGATTCCCTGCACCTTCCTTTTGACTTCATGCTATAATCTCTCATACATCTCTTAGTCTTTCACCCTCCTTTCCTGGAAGTACTGCCAATACACCTCTCTTTTCTCTTTCATTAGAAACTTTGTCATCTCATGACTCTGTCCTTTTTCACCTACCCATATTCTGCATGCCACACACTTCTCGTGAACATGCCAGCACTGCTTCCCTGAATACCTTTCATTCGTCCCTTACTACCCAGACTTTATTTACTCTCACCTTTCTGATGAATACTTTACACTAAATCTCTCATGGTATTTCTTCATAGAAGTCTCCTTTCCAAGCTCACCTATTATCACCACTCTCTTCTTGCCCGTATTTCCTCTTCCAAAAACCTACACAAATCTTCAACCTTGCCTCTACTATGTAATGATCATACTTCCCACCAGCTGCTTCTCTCAGCACATTCATATCAAGGAGCCTTTCTTTTGCATGCCTTTCAATTAATCCAGTAATGCCCATTAACCATCTTTCCTACTCAGCCTTGCAGTCCTTGTATATGTTCCTTTTTTTTAGATCAAATCTTCAGAATCACCAGTCCTTTTTCAACATAGATTTCCACAACTCAGTGCATTGATAGCTAGAGAATTAATGTAAGCAAATGAGATTTTTTCTTCATCTGTTCCTGTCATTTTTTCGCTAATGTGGGAAACAGCGAACAAGTATGAAAAATGAAAGCTCCACATGCTGTTTACCATTTCCCTTCACCTTACTGAATACCCTTTTCCCTCTGTGCATATCCTGAACTGCCACATTATTCACATTTTTTGTAATTAGATTATCTATCACTAATACCTGCTTTCTATATATCTGATGCCCATTCCTTTAGGTAACTCCCATCAAAGTCTGGCCACAGCAAAAGAGTTTTCAGTGATTCCTCTCCATACATGCCTCCCTCTCATTCGCTATTCCAAGCATTCTTCCACCACTTCTCTCCATCCAGTACTTTTCTAATCTCTTTCCTCATGTCACAGGTGTTCCTCATCTCACACCAACTCCTAAAGTCATACTATCATACTCTGTCCTTGTAAACTCCCTGTCTTTTCCTTACATGCCTTCCTTACATGCACCATTCCATGCATTCTTCTACCATGTCTCTCCATGTAGTACTCTTCGACTATTTCTCCATGTTTCAGTGGTCTTCCTCACACACCAACCACTGAAGTCATACTGTCGTGCACTCTTCTTGTAAAATCCCTGTCTTGCATTCTTTGCACATGCCCAAACCACCTCAAAATATTACATTTCACCCACTCTGCCACTCTACAATTCATTCCCTTTGCATTTCCTGCCATTCCAAATTTTTCAGACACCCCTTTATTCCTTTATTCATTCCATTTAGTCATACCACATACTTCTCTCAGATAACTCATTTTCACAGCCTGGATTCTTCACCTCTGTGACTCATTCCATGTTTTGGCTGACACTCTTGCTCAGCTTCTCCCTGAACTTTCACCTCTCATCATCTATCTTCCCGTGGTCAGGTGTATAAGCACTTCTTATCACCTATGTCTCGTAATGCTCTTTCATTTTAACCAACATCTGTCAGGACCTAACTCCCTTACTCTCTTTCAAGCATTATCACAACTCATCAGCAGTAGTACTACCCCTTCTTAAGCTCTCATCCTGTAACTAATCCCTGACTTTACCCCTGATACATTCCCAAACTGTTCTTCCTCTTACCCTTGAACTTCATTTCACTCAGAGCTAGAGCAATGAATAAAGTTCTTTCAAAATTGATAAAAGGACAGATATTAATCCATTTAATCATATATCATACATAAAAGTTTTTTCAGACTTGTTTTCTGTTTCCTATGTTCGTGAGGTAGTGACTAGAAGAGACAAATAAAGGCCTCATTTGGACACATCTGTCTACTCTCAAGCTTTCATGTAGAATGCACATAAATAGACCATACTATCCACAGCAAGGCCCTACATATTATTCCCTAGTTTCTTTTAATTTCTTCATATACCCTGGTTCAGTCTGTTGACAGCATGTTGCTTATATAACATTGCTTCATTTCATTCTATCCCTTTAACACCTCTTACGTTTCAGAATGTTCAGGCCACGATACCTCAAAGCCTCTTTGATTCAGTCCATCTCCCTCCCTCTTAGTATGTCTGTGACTGGATGGAATTCCAGCCATATTCCTTTAAAAGACAGAAACAGGAATAGTAAAATCAGTGTTGTTATTATTGAGGCAAAGTCTGATGAAAGCAGACCATTTAGCTTGGCTTTTCAAGTAAAATTCTTTGAAAATTGGTAAAAGTACTTAAATTAAACCATCTGATCAAGAACAACTACATAAACAAAGGCAACATGGATTTGTATTTGGAGAAAGTAAGCAGACCCAATTATTAGTTCATTGGAGTGATGTGATATGAAAGTGGATTGCAAAGAAACAGATTGGAGATTTTTTCATTACTTTGAAAAGCATTTGAGAAAAGAAACCACAGAATTTTGCTAGAGAAAGTAGCAATGCAAAACATTGATTAACATTGATTTGCAGAAATTCCAAAGTAGTAACAAATGAAACCATGTTTGAGGAGGATTTCCTGTTTATGATACTACAGGGAATGGTATTTCCCTCATTGCTCTTCATGATAATGATATCAGATGTTAATATTGAAGTAAAGGAAAGTTTTATAGTTTTGTGGATAACATTGGAGTAAGCAAAGATTGGACTAGACACTGATGCAAAGGAGATCCATAAAGACAGTTTACATATTAGCAGAAGTGAACCTAATGGAATTCAATGAAGATAAATTTGAACAAATATGTTATGGAACCATTAACGGTATAATAGTGGTACCATATAAAAGTGCAACAGAGAAAGTGAATTAGGAACTAGAATTGAAATTGATGACACCATTGTGCCAAGTGGTGAATGGCATGATGCTGAGCATAATTTATGTGTAAGTGATAAAAACAAATGATTCTGTATCATTCAGTCTACATGAAAAACTGGAGGAAGTAAAGTGTTTTAGATATCTGGGAGTGGATCTGACAGCGGATGGAACCATGGAAGCGGAAGTGAATCATAGGGTGGGGGAGGGGGCGAAAATTGTGGGAGCATTGAAGAATATTTGGAAGTCGAGAACATTATCTCGGAAAGCAAAAATGGGTATGTTTGAAGGAATAGTGGTTCCAACAATGTTGTATGGTTGCGAGGCGTGGGCTATGGATAGAGTTGTGCGCAGGAGGGTGGATGTGCTGGAAATGAGATGTTTGAGGACAATGTGTGGTGTGAGGTGGTTTGATCGAGTAAGTAATGTAAGGGTAAGAGAGATGTGTGGAAATAAAAAGAGTGTGGTTGAGAGAGCAGAAGAGGGTGTTTTGAAATGGTTTGGTCACATGGAGAGAATGAGTGAGGAAAGATTGACCAAGAGGATATATGTGTCTGAGGTGGAGGGAACGAGGAGAAGTGGGAGACCAAATTGGAGGTGGAAAGATGGAGTGAAAAAGATTTTGAGTGATCGGGGCCTGAACATGCAGGAGGGTGAAAGGCGCGCAAGGAATAGAGTGAATTGGAACGATGTGGTATACCGGGGTCGATGTGCTGTCAGTGAATTGAACCAGGGCATGTGAAGCGTCTGGGGTAAACTATGGAATGTTTTGTGGGGCCTGGATGTGGAAAGGGAGCTGTGGTTTTGATGCATTATTACATGACAGCTAGAGACTGAGTGTGAACAAATGGGGCCTTTGTTGTCTTGTTATTCCATGTGTGGCGGGGTGGCGATGGGAACAAATAAAGGCAGACAGTATGAATTATGTACATGTGTATATATGTATATGTCTGTGTGTGTATATATATGTGTACATTGAGATGTATAGGTATGTATATTTGTGTGTGTGGATGTGTATGTATATACATGTGTATGTGGGCGGGTTAGGCCAATCTTTCATCTGTTTCCTTGCGCTACCTCGCTAACACGGGAGACAGCGACAAAGCAAAATAGATAAATAAAATAGAGAGAATTTAAAATTGCTTAAAGAGCAAAATTGAGAGGATGTAACTGCAACTACGAAGCCTAGAAAGAAAAGAAAGCTGTATGCTAATCTGCACATGACAAATTGAAGATATAAAAGAAAATTTGCTGATCCTGAAAGCCTCCCGGCAAAGAAGATACAGAGTATGTCTTCAAGAATTCTATGCGACTTAGAAAACATATCAGAAAATATTGTATGACAGCCCATCCAGGAAGCTAGAAGAACTATTCAGGATACTGTCAGAAGAAATATGAAACATGCTTGGGACAACTATAGAAACATTTGATGTTCTTGACATGAAGTTGAAATCATTCCCAGATGAACCAAGAATAGATAATTGTAATGCAGGTGACAGCTGAGATTAGTTTTATTCATCAAGCATAATGTGCAGAAATGCTTCATGCTAACCCTGCCATCATGGCAAAATCTCCTGTTAAGTACTCGTAGGTTCTAGATTGTTCTCATTTTAATGACATTGCCCTCCCATATGTTGAAACAGTGGAGAAGGACATAATAAAAACAACTGACCAATTTAGAGAGAATTCACTGCCTGGACCTGATAGAATACCAGTTATATTGCAAAGGAAGACAATGGTAACGAGCTAAACTCGTCTTTATTTAGACAGGGCTTTGTTCAAATTAATGTAAAATGTATACATAAAATGGCATATGTAACACAATTACACAGAGTAGGATCTAAACTGATTATAAAACAGTATAAACCAATTAGCTTAACATTTTACTTGATCATATTTCTTGAAAAGGTAATTAGAAAAAATACTCTAGAACATATGGTCAAAACAGTTTCATGGGCTAAAGCCAGCAGCACTTTATAACAGGCAGACCACACAAACAGAGCTTCAAATTCACTGGGGTGATATATATGAAATAGTAATGCAAGGAAAGTGAATGGACATTGTTTTCTATACTTTGATAAAGCATTAACTCTGTAAACTAAAGAGCTTTTTTAAAAAAGTGACAATAAAACTTAAAGGTAAACTATGGAAATGAATCAAAAAGTTTCTGACTAATAGAAAATTTGAAATAGATAAATGTAGGCAGCATTTTGGCTGAAGAGACACAGATTAGGTATTACAGATATTACAGAACTGGGAGGCTATGATAATTACTTGTTACCTAATCATACAAGAGCTTAAGATTAGGGGCAGCTGGATATTTCCACACTTTGGATAAACATATGGGAGAGGTACATTTAGATAGCCAGGATGGCAGATATATGGGGATGTTTACAGGTTCAGTGGTATGTTTTGTGCATAATGGGCTTGATTGAACATTAAGTTGAACATTAAGTGATGAATAGTTACTGAAGCATATTGAGTCATGTCAGAAATAGAGAATGCTGTCATTGGAGTACCACAAGGAATGACCCAAGCCTCAAAAACTCCATGAAATAATGATTTCAGATGTTAGAAAATGAAGGAAAGTATAGTCAGGTGCTTTAGGGATGACAAAAAAAGTCAGGCAATAGGATAGGAAATAGACAGAGAAAAGCTACAAAAAGATTAGAGCATAATATGTAAATTAGCAGAAGAGAAACTAATTAAGTCTAAAGAAGAGAAATTTGAACATACAAGTCATAAAATCGTTAACATCTGTATGTGGAGTTCCAATAGGGAAATACAAAGAAAGGGAAGAAATTATCAAGGATCGAGGTTTTTTATTTATTTTGAAGGCTCCAGTCATGGACAAAACTCCACATCAGTGCCAGGCCTTAATTGAAGTAAAGAATTATGAAACAGAAAAAGAAAAGACAAGGGAAAGTATTTATGAATTTTTGAGAAAGTGAAAGACCTCTCATTTGAAATATGCCAGGTCATAGTTATTTGGAAAGACCTGGGAAGATAGAGAGTTCCAAAGCTTTAACATTTAGAGAAAGAAGCAAGTATCAATTGTTTGGATACTAGAAAGAAGAGAGAGAGAGAGAGAGAGAGAGAGAGAGAGAGAGAGAAGAGAGAGAGAGAGAGAGAGAGAGAGAGAGAGAGAGAGAGATTTTTTTCAGTGAGTTATTGGAATCTTTATTATAGTTGCTTAATTCCAGGAGTCTTGAGGGAGATACTTGCATCGTCACATGCCTCAGTCTCTCATTTAAGGCATTTCTTCTCTGTAGCTTCTGTTCATTTTCCTCCTCTTGTTTTTAGGCAACCAAATGTCCATGGAACCCATCACTGAAGTTGCCCACAGTTGAACAAGTGGAACTTTTATCTGAGCTGCTCGAGTCCAAGAGTCATGAGGGAAATAAATCCATTTCCATATGCCTCATAGCCTCTCTCTCAAGGCTTTTCTTTTTCTAGTAGACTCCCCCTCCATTTGTTCTTTTCCTTTTAAGCAGCTGAACATTCACAGAACCCACTGGTTAGATTGCTCTGAAGTGTAGGGAAAGAACCAGTTATCACCCCCCCCCACCCACCCACCCCATGGCATGCCTGACCTCTGTCATGGAAGTACAAGTACATTCCCAAAGGTAGACACTACCTTGATTGTTGATCTTGCACATCCCCTTGAGAGGGAAGCCTCACTCCAAGCACCTTCCCCATGGAGTTACAAAAAGGTACAGTTTAGTCTTAGCTCTTGTTCAGGACATATTGTTGCTGTGAACCTTAGGAAATGATAGAGAAAATATCATAACCCGTATTGAAGATACCAGCTGATCAACAGGATCATTAGTGATTCATAAGAATTTAGTTAGAGTTCAAATGATTATCTAAAGCATATCTTTGATTTCTGTGTGATAGTACAAATTAATGGGTAGAAAACTCAATGATTTTATTTACCACTCATAGTGGAATAGATTTATCACGATTCAAAGAATTCCACTGTGTTAATGATTTGGCCCCCAACCTAATGGCAAAATGTACGCCAGGATTTTTTTTTCAAACATGTTAGTGATCTCAAGGCTTAACAGAAAGAGGATGGCTCATTTTTGAACTCTGTCTGTTTTCCATTTAATTTGCAAGAAATAAGTGTTTTTATTAGCATCCCAAGTAAAAGAATCCCAGTGTATTACGATAGATGTTCTGTTCTAAGTCTAGTTATTCCATTGTGGTAGTTGATAGAGTGACTTCTCCCACTTATTTTGTCTTATGTGGTGTCCCTCAGGGTTCTTTTCTATTGCCTGTCTTCTTTCATCTCTTCATAAGTGGTTCCCTTTCTTATGTCTCTAACCCCGTTCACTCTTTTGCTGATGAATCCCTTCAGCAAATTTGCTGTTACTTTCCCAACCCCTAACTCCAGTACTGCTCTTGTTTTTGCATTAAACATATTTCACCTCTTGAATTAGACTTTTGCAGAATCTTGGAATGAAGAAACTGTAACCTGGTTAAATTCAGTAGTGAAGAAATGCAATTTTGACCTTTATCTTCTAAATCTCACTCATTTTCGTCTGCTAAATTTCAAGACACTGCAGTTCGACCCTCCCACAACTTAAACATACTACTAAATTTCAGAACACTGCAGTTCAACCTTCAAAGAATTTAAACACATTGGGTTTACAATAACCTCTGCTCTGGCCTGGAAACCCCACACAATGAGCATTACAAAACCTGTTTCACATAAACTGGGGATGTTATACAGTGCTAAAGTTATTTTTTGTAGAGAGCAGGTATTCCATATTCACTCCAGCATAGTGCTTTGCTCACATATCTAGGGTGTGTCTTCTTCCACCTCCCTACATCATTTCCTCTCCTGTTGTTACCTCTCTTCAACCACTCATTTCCAGTTGTGATATTCATGCTCTCTCTTTTTTATGTGTTATTTCAAAGAATGCTTTCATGAGCTGTCTTTGTGTGCCTCATTTACAAAGGTGAGAACTCATGGTATGTGACTATTGCTGCTTCTCCAAGTTTCTTTCTGGAAATTAACCATACAAGGATTAATCCTCATGATAATTCCTCCTTTCATTGAACAGCAAAGCTGTGGACTTCTTTCTTTCATCCTTCCTCTTCCTTAACCTTCCTGTTTTAAAGATTCAAGTTTACAGACACCAGATGACCTCAGATTAATTTCTTCCACTTTCTTTTTCTCATACTCTTCATTTTTCCTTTTATTCGAGATGGCCACAATAAGGGCATGTTTTTACCCTTGTCATGTTAACTGCTATATAGATAAGAAAAAAGACAGATACATTGCAAACAGAGTGGCAGCTGGATTGAGATTCCAGTGTCTGAATGTGGTGATCAGGTATTGTTCCAGAGAGGGATGTGGATGTAGTATGGGTCTCTTATATCCATTTGTGTGTGAGCATCATAAAATGTTCTCGGATTAGGCGAGACTCAGTGGAAGTTTCTCTGCCAGTCCTACCCATGTCAAGTTTTACTAAGAATTCCATTTTAGTCAAACCAACCATGGGTCTCCAGTCAGTCAGAGAAGTTGAAAGAATGCATGGGAATTTCCATTGTGAACCAATTTCATTTTGTTTAAATGATATTGCACATTAGGCAGTTACTGAGGTCATGGGCAGTTGATGTTTGGACTGTAGTGAATTCTTGATCATATAAAGTTCAATTTAAGGGTCTGATCTTTACATAAGTTCATTAAGGAAGGTTGCAATGACCTGTCTGCCAATGTTGCTTAAGTGCCTCTATGGAATTATGTGCTTCTATGGGTAAGGCTGACTCTGGGCGAAAGCATAATGGGTAAAGTTAGATTATATTTCAAGTGGTTACTTCAGCAGTTTTAGTTGAGTATGAAGTTGCTTCCTTTTGGGTAAGACACGTCCAGGGAAAAGTTTAGAGAACTACAGAAGATGAACCAAACAGGGATTTACTGTCAATTGCTCAAAGTGGGAAAATAGTTCTGTAAGGAAGGCTAGTTTTTCTTGAATTCCTGGTAAAACCATTTGACATTATCTCTATCTCATCATATAAGAGTGCTGCCCTGGGAAAACTTGCACCTCTCCAAGTTTCAGAAAAGTCTCCTTGACAGTCATCTTTAGTAGATGAATAACTGGAGGTGTTTGTATTACTTTTGGTCATTATAGGGTTTTCTCTCAGAGTGGAGCTTCGGTCCCTTTAGGCTACTATGGTATGACTATGTGGTGAGGGTAAGTGAGGGATCTGGCTCAGTGAGTTAGCTTTAAGATTGTAAAAAGCATGTTTTAAGTTAGAATCCTGGCTTAGTCTTCACCCCAGATGTACCCAGCCCACCTTCACCTTCCTCCAAAGAGGTTGGCTCACCTTACAGTAACCTTTGAGGGTTTAGGATTAACAACATCAACAGTTGAGATAGGGGAATGCATTGGTGTGATATAGGTAGGATAGGGAGAGGATACATATTTAGTAGGTAATTACAGCATTGTTTTTGAGCATTTTTTCCACATTGCTCTTCAGGACATATTTTTTAAGCGTGATTATAGCATAATTTGTTGTGTGCATGCCTGTCTCATAGATGTCAGGTATACTACTCTGACAGCTTTATATGAGACTTCTTCATGAAGGTTTAGATCATTTGTTCAGTGTTTATTCCAGTCTACATTTTGCCTTGGTATTACTTCTTTTAGGTTAGAACATATTAAGGGAAAGAGTTATATGATGGGCTCAGAGAACTATATAAGATCAGTCAAACAGGGATTTACTCTAGGTTGCACAAATTGAGAAAATAATTACGTAAGTAAGGCCGTTTTTTTTTATTGAATGTGTGGTAAAACCATCTGACACTTTCATCATATATAAGCTTTTCACAAGTTCAAAGCTGACTTTTTATATTGCAGAAACACCCCAGTTCTTGCCTGCTTATTCTTTTTTGTCATGTAAGAAATGGGTAGAAGCTTTAATGTAGTTAAGGTTTAGAACATGCAAGAACTTTTGGAGAATATGTTTTTGTCCACATACTTTTTCCTTATAATCATATTAATTTCCCTTAATACTCATAATAGAAATCAGACTGACCTTTTTTTTTTTTAGCTTGAACTTACTCATTTTGAATTCATTATGTTTATTCAAAGTGATATTACTGTACTTGTATATTCAGTTTATGCTCTTCATCAATTTCATGTTTATATCTTAAGTAGAAATATTTTTGGTTATTTATATGTTATCAGAATTTTTTTTATAAAGTTATTGTGTGATTTTAGAAGAAAGTTCTTTTATCTTCAGGTATGTTCCATTAAAGTGTTGAATTGTCAGTAGTCTAAATGTTTGAGAATTTTGCATGTGTTACCCTGCTTTCAGTGCGGGAAAAGACAACATGGTATATGTAGATGTTCTTTGGAAGTCATGACATACTCCTTGCCCATAAACTGTGGACCTTTTCTAATGACACTTGTGTATATGAAAGAATATTGTGCTGTAATGGTAATGAAAACATATATCTTGTTATTTAGTTCATTGCTGAAGAATTTTATTAATACATTCTCACTTTGAAGCATAGTTAAATAAGTTATCTTTTTCAGACTGTTTTACTTTAGTAAGGCAGAACTTTAAGGTAGCAAATGTTCGTCATTTGGAAAAGGTCTATATGATTTTTAAGCATGAACAGTCTCTTACTACATATTTCACTTCTCAGATGGTCCTATTTTATGTGCTTTAAAATTGATAAAAAAGAATCCAGAGCACATGTGGCATGTTAGGAATGTTAGAAATGACCAAAGTAATAATAAATTATTTTCCTAAATGTTTACCAAGCAAAATTGGTTATTGATAAATTAACTATGATTTGTTAAGATTGGTGTTAGTAATCAGTAGTTAGGATTTTTCATCTTGCCATTGATTCAGTCTTAAAACATTAAGTATGATTAAGCAAAGAGTATTTTTTTGCTTCATAGAATTTTCGTGAAGATTATTATGCATGATATATTTTTTTTATTTACATTTTTATTTTTCTTATATCCTTAATTGGTATAAAAGGCTGTGTTGGCTTGTGATGCTCCTAAGCTCATCATGGATCTTTGGTTTTTGCTGCACAGAAGGTTGGTTCATCCAAGTTGCATATTCATAATACCATGTAAATCAGAATTTGTAAGTCAGAAATGATGCTCTTCAGAAATTTAACTTAACCTAATTTTTACATAGAAGAAAGTGCTTGAGTGAACCATGCCTTATCATCATGTACAAATGTGAGAGTTTCTCATGACAAAATACTCCTTGCCTTTACAGCAGGGTAGGGGCCCAGGATTCTACCCGCAGGGTTCACTTCAGGTAAAGTCGCCAAAGTTTTGTAAATTTCGTTTAACAAATCTAGGCCATTAATCACCTTCTCTCTTGCACCGCCATGGAGTGTTGGCACTACTGCCATTACCTGGCTTTTACATTCTTCCAATGTTGTTACTCCATAATGTGGCAGTGGCGGATCTTGTCAAGAATAGATGAATGAATTAGTGGGTAATCCTTCATTTTTTTATTTTGAATGTTCATTTAGTATCCAGTATGAAACCCCTTTGAAAGCAAAGATGAACTCACCTCATTTAGCTACTCCACAGTTTTCCATGTCAGTTTTGGATCCGCCCCTGTGTGTTCACATATGTTGTGTAATTACAGTGTTTTCTGTTCTTCAGAATCCACCTGTAGCTTGGTCAAGGGCTTGTAGCGGCACTACTACTCACCACTAACATTTCCAACAGTTGGATCCACTTTGGAGAGGTTTCCGACCTTAGATGTTAACAAATGCCATTTGTAAACTGTTTAAGCCTTCATCTCTCTACTTGATATTCTTCTAATGTTTAGTTGCACTTTTATGAATTATCTTTCTGTTTTCTCATTTCTATGTTTTATACATTTCAAGGGATTGAAGCACAATTCATGAAATCATTGTCAGTGAATGGTTATTATGTTTCTGGGTTTTAATATTTGAGCACACTGTTAGTTCATTCTCATGTAGCTATGTCTTTGTGTGCTGCAGGGGAGTTTAATAAAGAGTTAATACCTTAGTAAGCTTTATTGTAAACATTGATAATAAAACCTGGAAATATTCTAACCCTTCATGATTAGAAAGAAAGGTACTAAATGTAGTGAGTAATTGCGTAATTGTTTCATAGCATTTTAGAAACATGAAGACTATTAAAATCATTAATTTGGTAGCTTTATATATGATGACAAGATGTAGGTGGATGTTGTACATTTTCTGCCATAATTGAATTCACACACACTTACACACACACACACACACACACACACACACACACACACACACACAGGAGTCACGGGGGGTTTTTCATCCCCCTCAAAGGTCAGATTGGGGTGTCTAAATGTTGGGATTGTAACCAAAATGAGAAAAAAGGAGAGATGGGTGTATGTTTGAGGAAAGGAACCGGGATTTTTGGCTCTAAAAGGAAACGAAGTCAAGGGTGGGGGGAAAAGAGGGTTTTGGGGGAAAGTTTTGGGGAGTAAAGTCGGGGGGTTGGTAAAGGGGCCCAAGACCCCAAGGGGGAAGGAGTAGCCCCATCCAAAAAGGAGTGGTGGGAGTATTTTTTTTTTTGGATAGGATTTTGGGGGGAAAGAAAATTTTAGTTTGATATGGGTAAAACTGAAAGGGAGGGAAAAGAGTGGGTAAAAAAATTGGTGCATAGAAACCGGGGGGCATGAGAAAAAGATCTGAGAGGAAGTTTTTTGGGGCGGGTAAATGAGTGTGTTAGTAATTTTGATGAAACGAAAAACGGGTTATAGTGATGGGGTGATTTAAATGAAAAGGGTGAGTAATGTGGCAGTTGGGAAAAAATTTGGTGTAATGGGGTGTTCGGGTTGAAAGGGAAAAGGGTTTAAAGAGTTGGGGATTTATGTGCTGAAAAGGGAACTGGTGTTTGGGAAAAACCCGGGTTTTAAAAAAGAGAGATTTACTAAGAATACGTATGTAAGTAGGAAAGTGGCCAAAGAGCTTTTTGGTTTAGTTTTTTAATTAATAGGCATGCAAAAGAGAGATTTTGGGGAGTTAATGTGCTGAGAGGGCAACGGGAAGGGATGTTTGATAAATTTTTTGGGAGGCGAAGGTGAAGTTTTTGGGGGGGTTTTTCAGAAAAAAAGAAGAATGTTGGGTGAAAAGAGGGGGGTGAAAAGGGGGTTTGAAGGTTTGGGAAGGAGACTTTGTGGGGAAAGGTACAAAAAAGAGTGATTTACAAAAGGGAAAAAAGGTGAGAAAAAAGGAGGAAAGGGGGATTTGGGGGAGGAATGGGATGTTTTGGGGGAAGCATTTGAGGGTTGGAAAAAGAGGGTTGGTCAATGAGAAGCGTGGGAGGGGGGCAGTTTGGAAAAGGGGTTTTAGTAAGTTTTGGGATAAAGAAGTAAGTTATTATTTAAAAAGGGAAGAGAGAGGTTTTGGGAAAATTTTTGAGGGAAAAATGCAAAATGAGTGGGAGATGTATAAAAAAAAGGGGCAGGGGTCAAGAAAAAGGTGCAAGAGGTGAAAAAGAGGGCAAATAAAGTTGGGGTGGGGAGAGTTCTTTAAATTTTAGGGAAAAAAAAAAAGATTTTTTTGGAAGGGGGAAAATAAAGTGCTAAGAAAGGGAACAAAGGGGAAAATTCATGGGGGGGGCAAGGGGAAAGGTTTGAAAACAAGTATTTGGTGATGTGAAAAGGAGATGGAGGGAGTATTTTAAAAGGTTTGAAAAATGTTTTGTTGATAGATGGCAGATATAGGGTTTTTTGGGTTTGGGGTGGTGTCAAAGTGGGGGGTTAGGGAAAATGATTTGGTAAACGAGAAGAGGTATTAAAAGCTTTGCGGAAGATAAAAGTGGAAAGGCAGCGGGTTTGGATGGATTGCATGGAATTTTTAAAAAAAAAGGGGGTGCTGTTTATTGAGGGTTGGTAAGGTTATTTAATTATTTTTGGGACTCATGGTGAGGTGCCTGAGGATTGGCGGAATCCCTTGCATAGTGCCATTTTTAAAAAGGGCAAAGGGGATAAAAGTGAGTGTCAAATTACAGAGGTATAAGTTTGTTGAGTATTCCCGGTAAAATTTTAAGGGGGGGTATTGATTGAGAGGTGAAGGCATTTAAAGGGATCAGATTTTTTTAAGAGCAGTGTGGTTTTTGGGAAATGGTAAAGGATGTGTGGATCAGGGGTTTCTTTTTAAGAAGGGATGTGAGAAATACTTCGAAAAGCAAATGGATTTTATGTGCATTTATGGATTTTGGAAAGGCATATGATAGAGTTGATAAAAGATGCTCTGTTTAAAAGGGATTAAGAATATATGGGTGGGGGGGGCAAGGTTGAAGCAGTGAAAAGTTTTTAACGGGGTGTTTAAGGGATGTGTACGTGTGGAAGAGAGGAAAATGATTTGGGTTTCAGTGAATGGAGGTTTGGGGCAGGGGTTGTGTTTTCTCCTGGTTGTTTAATTTGTTTATGGATGGGGTTGTTAGGGAGGTGAATGCAAGAGTTTTGGAAAGAGGGGCAAGTATGAAGTCTGTTGTGGATGAGAGAGCTTGGGAAGTGAGTCAGTTGTTGTTCGCTGATGATACAGCGCTGGTGGCTGATTCATGTGAGAAACTGCAGAAGCTGGTGACTGAGTTTGGTAAAGTGTGTGAAAGAAGAAAGTTAAGAGTAAATGTGAATAAGAGCAAGGTTATTAGGTACAGTAGGGTTGAGGGTCAAGTCAATTGGGAGGTAGATTTGAATGGAGAAAAACAGGAGGAAGTAAAGTGTTTTAGATATCTGGGAGTGGATCTGGCAGCGGATGGAACCATGGAAGCGGAAGTGAATCATAGGGTGGGGGAGGGGGCAAAAATCCTGGGAGCCTTGAAGAATGTGTTGAAGTCGAGAACATTATCTCGGAAAGCAAAAATGGGTATGTTTGAAGGAATAGTGGTTCCAACAATGTTGTATGGTTGCGAGGCATGAGCTATGGATAGGGTTGTGCGCAGGAGGATGGATGTGCTGGAAATGAGATGTTTGAGGACAATGTGTGGTGTGAGGTGGTTTGATCGAGTAAGTAACGTAAGGGTAAGAGAGATGTGTGGAAATAAAAAGAGCGTGGTTGAGAGAGCAGAAGAGGGTGTTTTGAAATGGTTTGGGCATATGGAGAGAATGAGTGAGGAAAGATTGACCAAGAGGATATATGTGTCGGAGGTGGAGGGAACGAGGAGAAGAGGGAGACCAAATTGGAGGTGGAAAGATGGAGTGAAAAAGATTTTGTGTGATCGGGGCCTGAACATGCAGGAGGGTGAAAGGTGGGCAAAGAATAGAGTGAATTGGAGCGATGTGGTATACCGGGGTTGACGTGCTGTCAGTGGATTGAATCAAGGCATGTGTATGGGGGTGGGTTGGGCCATTTCTTTCGTCTGTTTCCTTGCGCTACCTCGCAAACGCGGGAGACAGCGGCAAAAAAAAAAAAAAAATATATGTATATAATATATATATATATATATATATATATATATATATATATATATATATATATATATATATATATATATATATAAATATTATTTATTTATTTATTTTGCTTTGTCACTGTCTCCTGCGTTTGCGAGGTAGCGCAAGGAAACAGACGAAAGAAATGGCACAACCCACCCCCATACACAATGTGCACACACACATGCCCACACACGCAAATATACATACCTATACACACATATATATATATATATATATATATATATATATATATATATATATATATATATATATATATATATATATGTATATATATATATATATATATATATATATATATATATATATATATATATATATATATATATATATGTATGTATGTTTGTATATCGGACGAGAAAGAATACTTCCCACGTATTCCCTGCGTGTCGTAGAAGGCGACTAAAAGCGGAGGGAGTGGGGGGGGTGGAAATCCTCCCCTCTCATTTTTTTCTAATTTTCCAAACGAAGGAACAGAGAAGGGAGCTAGGTGAGGATATTCCCCCAAAGGCCCAGTCCTCTGTCCTTAACGCTACCTCGCTTACGCGGGAAATGGCAAACAGTTTGAAAAAGAAAAGAATATATATATATATATATATATATATATATATATATATATATATATATATATATATATATATATATATATATTTTTTTTTTTTTTTTGCTTTGTCGCTGTCTCCCGCGTTTGCGAGGTAGCGCAAGGGAACAGACGAAAGAAATGGCCCAACCCACCCCCATACACATGTATATACATACGTCCACACACGCAAATATACATACCTACACAGCTTTCCATGGTTTACCCCCAGACGCTTCACATGCCCTGATTCAATCCACTGACTGCACGTCAACCCCGGTATACCACATCGCTCCAATTCACTCTATTCCTTGCCCTCCTTTCACCCTCCTGCATGTTCAGGCCCCGATCACACAAAATCTTTTTCACTCCATCTTTCCACCTCCAATTTGGTCTCCCTCTTCTCCTCGTTCCCTCCACCTCCGACACATATATCCTCTTGGTCAATCTTTCCTCATTCATTCTCTCCATGTGACCAAACCATTTCAAAACACCCTCTTCTGCTCTCTCAACCACGCTCTTTTTATTTCCACACATCTCTCTTACCCTTACGTTACTTACTCGATCAAACCACCTCACACCACACATTGTCCTCAAAACATCTCATTTCCAGCACATCCATCCTCATGCGCACAACTCTATCCATAGTCCACGCCTCGCAACCATACAACCATATATATATATAAGGAGTCACGTGGGGAGTGTTCATCCTCCTCGAAGGCTCAGATTGGGGTGTCTAAATGTGTGTGGATGTAACCAAGATGAGAAAAAAGGAGAGATGGGTAGTATGATTGAGGTAAGGAACCTGTATGTTTTGGCTCTGAGTGAAACGAAGCTCAAGGGTAAGGGGAAAGAGTGGTTTGGGAATGTCTTGGGAGTAAAGTCAGGGGTTAGTGATAGGACAAGAGCAAGGGAAGGAGTAGCACTACTCCTGAAACAGGAGTGGTGGGAGTATGTGATAGAGTATAAGAAAGTAAACTCTAGATTGATATGGGTAAAACTGAAAGTGGATGGAGAGAGATGGGTGATAATTGGTGCAAATGCACCTGGGCATGAGAAGAAAGATCATGAGAGGCAAGTGTTTTGGGAGCAGCTGAGTGAGTGTGTTAGTAATTTTGATGCACGAGACTGGGTTATAGTGATGGGTGATTTGAATGCAAAGGTGAGTAATGTGGCAGTTGAGGAAATATTTGGTGTACATGGGGTGTTCAGTGTTGTAAATGGAAATGGTAAAGAGCTTGTAGATTTATGTGCTGATAAAGGACTGGTGATTGGGAATACCTGGTTTAAAAAGAGAGATATACATAAGTATACGTATGTAAGTAGGAGAGATGGCCAGAGAGCATTATTGGATTACGTGTTAATTGATATGCATGCGAAAGAGAGACTTTTGGATGTTAATGTGCTGAGAGGTGCAACTGAAGGGATGTCTGATCATTAGCTTGTGGAGGCAAAGGTGAAGATTTGTATAGGTTTTCAGAAATGAAGAGAGAATGTTAGGGTGAAGAGAGTGGTGAGAGTAGGTGAGCTTGGGAAGGAGACTTGTGTGAAGAAGTACAAGGAAAGAGTGAGTACAAAATGGAAAAAAGGTGAGAACAAAGGAGGTAAGGGGAGTTGGGGAGGAATGGGATGTATTTAGGGAAGCAGTGATGGCTTGCGCAAAAGATGCTTGTGTCATGAGAAGCGTGGGAGGTGGGCAGATTGGAAAGGGTAGTGAGTAGTGGGATGATGAAGTAAGATTATTAGTGAAAAAGAAGAGAGAGGCATTGGGCAGTTTTTGCAGGGAAGTAATGCAGATGAGTGGGAGATGTATTAAAGAAGGAGGCAGAAGGTCAAGAGAAAGGTGCAAGAGGTGAAAAAGAGGGCAAATGAGAGTTGGGGTGAGAGAGTATCATTAAATTTTAGGGAGAATAAAAAGACGTTTTTGAAGGAGGTAAGTAAAGTGCATAAGACAAGGGAACAAATGGGAACATCAGTGAAGGGGGCTAATGGGGAGGTGATAACAAGTAGTGGTGATGTGAGAAGGAGATGGAGTGAGTATTTTGAAAGTTTGTTAAATGCTTTTGATGATAGAGTGGCAGATATAGGGTGTTTTGGTCAAGGTGGTGTGCAAAGTGAGAGGGTTAGGGAGAATGACTTGGTAAACAGAGAAGAGGTAGTAAAAGCTTTGCGGAAGATGAAAGCTGGCAAGGCAGCTTGTTTAGATGGTATTGCAGTGGAATTTCTTAAAAAAGGGGGTGACTGTATTATTGACTGGTTGGTAAGGTTATTTAATGTATGTATGACTCATGGTGAGGTGCCTGAGGATTGGCAGAATGCGTGCATAGTGCCATTGTACAAAGGCAAAGGGGATAAGAGTGAGTGCTCAAATTACAGAGGTATAAGTTTGTTGAGTATTCCTGGTAAATTATATGGGAGGGTATTGATTGAGAGGATGAAGGCATGTACAGAGCATCAGATTGGGGAAGAGCAGTGTGGCTCCGGAAGTGGTAGAGGATGTGTGGATCAGGAGTTTGCTTTGAAGAATGTATGTGAGAAATACTTCGAAAAGCAAATGGATTTGTATGTAGCATTTATGGATCTGGAGAAGGCATATGATAGAGTTGATAGAGATGCTCTGTGAAAGGTATTAAGAATATATGGTGTGGGAGGCAAGTTGTTAGAAGCAGTGAAAAGTTTTTATCGAGGATGTAAGGCATGTGTACGTGTAGGAAGAGAGGAAAGTGATTGGTTCTCAGTGACTGTTGGTTTGCGGCAGGGGTGTGTGATGTCTCCATGTTTGTTTAATTTGTTTATGGATGGGGTTGTTAGGGAGGTGAATGCAAAAGTTTTGGAAAGAGGGGCAAGTATGCAGTCTATTCTGGATGAGAGAGCTTAGGAAGTGAGTCAGTTGTTGTTCACTGATGATACAGTGCTGGTGGCTGATTCATGTGAGAAACTGCAGAAGCTGGTGACTGAGTTTGGTAAAGTGTGGGAAAAAAGAAAGCTGAGTAAATGTGAATAAGAGCAAGGTTATTAGGTACAGTAGGGTTGAGGGACAAGTCAATTGGTAGGTAAGTTTGAATGGAGAAAAGCTGGAGGAAGTGAAGTGTTTTAGATATCTTGGAGTGGATTTGGCAGCGGATGGACCCGTGGAAGCGGAAGTGAATCATAGGGTAGGGGAGGGGGCGAAAGTTCTGGGAGCATTGAAAACTGTGTGGAAGTCGAGAACATTATCTTGGAAAGCAAATATGGGTATGTTTGAAGGAACAGTGATTCCAACAGTGTTATATGGTTGTGAGGCATGGGCTATAGATAGAGTTGTGCAGAGGAGGGTGGATATGCTGGAAATGAGATGTTTGAGGATGATATGTGGTGTGAGGTGGTTTGATCGAGTAAGTAATGAAAGGTAAGAATGAGTGAGGAAAGATTTGACAAAGAGGATATATGTGTCAGAGGTGGAGGGAACGAGAAGTGGGAGACCAAATTGGAGGTGGAAAGATGGAGTGAAAAAGATTTTGAGTGATTGGGGCCTGAACATGCAGGAGGGTGAAAGGCATGCAAGGAATAGAGTGAATTGGAATGGTGTGGTATACTGGGGTGGACGTGCTGTCAATGGATTGAACCAGGGCATGTGAAGCGTCTGGGGTCAACCATGGAAAGTTTTGTGGGGGCCTGGATGTGGAAAGGGAGCTGTGGTTTGGGTGCATTATATATGACATCTAGAGACTGAGTGTGTACGGATGTGGCCTTTGTTGTCTTTTCCTAGCACTACCTTGCGCACATGCGGGGGAAGGGGGTTGTCATTTCATGTGTGGCAGGGTGGCGATGGGAATGAATAAGGGCAGACAGTATGAATTATGTAGATGTGTAGATGTGTATATATGTATATGTCTGTGTGTGTATATATATGTATACGTTGAGATGTATAGGTATGTCTATGTGTGTGTGTGGACGTGTATGTATATATACGTGTATGTGGGTGGGTTGGGCCATTCTTTCATATGTTTCCTTGCGCTACCTCGCTAACACGGGAGACAGCGACAAAGTATAATAGATAAAAATATATAAATATATATGTATATATATATATATTTTTTTTTTTTTTGCTTTGTCGCTGTCTCCCGCGTTTGCGAGGTAGCGCAAGGAAACAGACGAAAGAAATGGCCCAACCCACCCCCATACACATGTATATACATACGTCCACACACGCAAATATACACACCTACACAGCTTTCCATGGTTTACCCCAGACGCTTCACATGTCCTGATTCAATCCACTGACAGCACGTCAACCCCGGTATACCACATCGCTCCAATTCACTCTATTCCTTGCCCTCCTTTCACCCTCCTGCATGTTCAGGCCCCGATCACACAAAATCTTTTTCACTCCATCTTTCCACCTCCAATTTGGTCTCCCTCTTCTCGTTCCCTCCACCTCCGACACATATATCCTCTTGGTCAATCTTTCCTCTCTCATTCTCTCCATGTGCCCAAACCATTTCAAAACACCCTCTTCTGCTCTCTCAACCATGCTCTTTTTATTTCCACACATCTCTCTTACCCTTACGTTACTTACTCGATCAAACCACCTCACACCACACATTGTCCTCAAACATCTCATTTCCAGCACATCCATCCTCCTGCGCACAACTCTATCCATAGCCCACGCCTCGCAACCATACAACATTGTTGGAACCACTATTCCTTCAAACATACCCATTTTTGCTTTCCGAGATAATGTTCTCGACTTCCACACATTCTTCAAGGCTCCCAGAATTTTCGCCCCCTCCCCCACCCTATGATCCACTTCCGCTTCCATGGTTCCATCCGCTGCCAGATCCACTCCCAGATATCTAAAACACTTCACTTCCTCCAGTTTTTCTCCATTCAAACTCACCTCCCAATTGACTTGACCCTCAACCCTACTGTACCTAATAACCTTGCTCTTATTCACATTTACTCTTAACTTTCTTCTTTCACACACTTTACCAAACTCAGTCACCAGCTTCTGCAGTTTCTCACATGAATCAGCCACCAGCGCTGTATCATCAGCGAACAACAACTGACTCACTTCCCAAGCTCTCTCATCCCCAACAGACTTCATACTTGCCCCTCTTTCCAAAACTCTTGCATTCACCTCCCTAACAACCCCATCCATAAACAAATTAAACAACCATGGAGACATCACACACCCCTGCTGCAAACCAACATTCACTGAGAAACAATTACTTTCCTCTCTTCCTACACGTACACATGCCTTACATCCTCGATAAAAACTTTTCACTGCTTCTAACAACTTGCCTCCCACACCATATATTCTTAATACCTTCCACAGAGCATCCCTATCAACTCTATCATATGCCTTCTCCAGATCCATAAATGCTACATACAAATCCATTTGCTTTTCTAAGTATTTCTCACATACATTCTTCAAAGCAAACACCTGATCCACACATCCTCTACCACTTCTGAAACCACACTGCTCTTCCCCAATCTGATGCTCTGTACATGCCTTCACCCTCTCAATCAATACCCTCCCATATAATTTACCAGGAATACTCAACAAACTTATACCTCTGTAATTTGAGCACTCACTCTTATCCCCTTTGCCTTTGTACATGGCACTATGCACGCATTCCGCCAATCCTTAGGCACCTCACCATGAGTCATACATACATTAAATAACCTTACCAACCAGTCAACAGTACAGTCACCTCCTTTTTTAATAAATTCCACTGCAATACCATCCAAACCTGCTGCCTTGCCGGCTTTCATCTTCCGCAAAGCTTTTACTACCTCTTCTCTGTTTACCAAATCATTTTCCCTAACCCTCTCACTTTGCACACCACCTCGACCAAAACACCCTATATCTGCCACTCTATCATCAAACACATTCAACAAACCTTCAAAATACTCACTCCATCTCCTTCTCACATCACCACTACTTGTTATCACCTCCCCATTTGCGCCCTTCACTGAAGTTCCCATTTGCTCCCTTGTCTTACGCACTTTATTTACCTCCTTCCAGAACATCTTTTTATTCTCCCTAAAATTTACTGATAGTCTCTCACCCCAACTCTCATTTGCCCTTTTTTTCACCTCTTGCACCTTTCTCTTGACCTCCTGTCTCTTTCTTTTATACATCTCCCACTCAATTGCATTTTTTCCCTGCAAAAATCGTCCATATGCCTCTCTCTTCTCTTTCACTAATACTCTTACTTCTTCATCCCACCATTCACTACCCTTTCTGATCAACCCACCTCCCACTATTCTCATGCCACAAGCATCTTTTGCGCAATCCATCACTGATTCCCTAAATACATCCCATTCCTCCCCCACTCCCACTATATATATATATATATATATATATATATATATATATATATATATATATATATAGTCCATGTCTCACAACCATATAACATTGTTGGAACTGCTATTCCTTCAAACATACCCTTTTATGCTCTCCGAGATAATGTTCTTGCCTTCCACACATTCTTCAACTCTCCCAGAACCTTCACCCCCTCCCCACCCCATGACTCACTTCCACTTCCATGGTTCCATCCGCTGCTAAATCCACTCCCAGATATCTAAAACACTTCACTTCTTTCAGTTTTTCTCCATTCAAAATTGCCTCCCAATTTACTTGTCCCTCAATCCTACTGAACCTAATAACCTTGCTCTTATTCACATTTACTCTCAGCTTTCTTCTTTCGCAAACTTTACCAAACTCAGTCACCAACTTTTGCAGTTTTTCACTCAAATCAGCCACCAGCACTGTATCATCAGCGAACAACAACTGACTCACTTCCCAAGCCTTTTCATCCACAACAGACTGCATACTTGCCCCTCTCTCCAAAACTCTTGCATTCACCTCCCTAACAACCCCATCCATAAACAAATTAAACAGCCATGGAGACATCACGCACCCCTGCCGCAAACCGACATTCACTGAGATCCAATCACTTTTCTCTCTTCCTGCTCGTACACTTGCCTTACATCCTCGATAAGAACTTTTCACTGCTTCTGGCAACTTACCTCCCACACCATGTACTCTTAATACCTTCCACAGAGCATCTCTGTCAACTCTATCATATGCCCTCTCCAGATCCTTAAATGCTACATACAAATCCATTTGCTTTTCTAAGTATTTCTCACATACATTCTTCAAAGCAAACACCTGATCCACATATCCTCTACCTCTTCTGAAACCATACTGCTGTTCCCCAAGCTGATGCTCCATACATGCCTGCATCCACCCAATCAACATCCCATATAATTTCCCAGGAATACTCAGCAAACTTATACCTTTGTAATTTGAACGCTCACCTTTATCCCTTTTGCCTCTGTACAGTGGCACTATGCATGCATTCTGCCAATTCTCAGGCACTCCACCATGAACAGTACATACATTGAATATCCTCACCTACCAGTCAGCAACACAATTACCCCTTTTTTTTTAATAAATACATCCTTTCCCACTTAAGCGAGGTCGCGTTAAGAACAGAGGACTGAGCCTTAAAGGGGCTCCTTTTGCATGCAAACGACCTCACAATCACATCACAACACCGTAGCACCACAGTAGCAACATCAGACAGGCAGCATTACATTGCACAAATGGAACAATGGCTCCTCTAAATATAATATCTGTATCTCCACTGAAATCTTCAGTCTTACTTTTAACCTAGACAGACATAAATCTAGTTCACACCCATAGGTCACCTTGAATGGATGGTCCCTCCCACTGTGCAAAACTCCACTCATTCTAGGCATCACAAATGATACAAATGACAGTTAGTTCCCACACCTGTAATATCAGTATAAAAAGCAATACAAAGTAGATGGCTTCAGAACGCTAGCTGGCACCAAATTTGGACAAGAAAAAGAATCCTTCAACACCCAACAGATACAATTCATCTACTCCACTTTACTATGCTGCAGCTGCTTGGTCTTTCACCTTCACAAAAATAGATATAACAAAGCTGCAAAGCACACAAGATTGTGCATTCCCAACAACCATTATCTGTTAGCATTTTAAACTATGCCTCAGCTGCTTAGTCTTCAGCCATCTCAAAAACAGAAATGAAAGAGCTGCAAAACACAAAAATTGTGGGTTCACAACAGTCATTAGCTGTGTAGCAACTTCAAAAAAAAACTGTGTGTTCACAGCAGTCATTCGCTGCGTAGCAACAACAAACACATTGCACCTTCATAGTGAAACAAAGATCTTCCTAATACAATTCCACCTTAACATGTTTGGCACTCTTTTCTCTGCAACAGTGCAGGACTCCTTCCACTCCAACCACCCTATAACTAACCATATAGGTCTCAGTCTCAAACAAAAATTATTTTTTGTTATGTTTTGAGTAGGAGCAACTGACTTTCAAAATTATAGATGAGAACATAAGAAGAAAATTATGATATGAGTGGTGTTCTGAATCATAGTTAGATATCAAAAACACATTTTCTTACCAAATGTACAATTCTAGGGTACACCTTGTTTGATGATTATAGGGGAAATAAAGTAGACAATGGTGTCTTCCTGTTTTTAAAGCTCACCTTAATCTAGTAATGAAAAATGTTTTTGCTGTTAATAATGTTCACTTCATTTTTGTAGAAAATAAAGAAAAGTTTTGTAAAGAATAACAGTAGGATTAGTTAATAGGTTTTCCACACAGACATCAAAGCTAGATGAAAGCTTTTTTGATCTTTTAGCAGAAATTTCTCATGAGCATGATTATATCATAATAGATTTTTACATAACAATATTCAAGTTGGTGGGGTGGGGATGGAGGTGGGAGGAATCCCTTTCCAGTAGCTCCTGGTATGGACTCTACATGAATTAGCTTGATAGTGTCAAAATCTGATTAGTTTAGAAACCTGCTTGTGATGAGAATGTATTAGATTTAGTCCTAGCTATAGATGAGGATCTCATTAATGTTGAAACTGAAGGAAACTTTGGTGCAAGTGATCACTAACAATTTTTTTAGTTGATTTTCAGCAGTGCTTGTAATGTTGGTTAGCATAACAGTTGTGATTTTTACGAGATTTTACACTTACAAATTTAAGCGGTTTTTGCATTCCTCTTGACAGGCAAGTGTGGGATGATATGGTCGATGAAAATGACATGAACATAGCGTGGAAGAGCTTAAGTAAAACTCATAGTAGTGGAAGGAACATATGTGCCAGTGTGTACTAAGTAGACAGTCTTTTTCCTACATGAAGCCAAGGTTGAGGAGTGCTGCAATAGAGAAGCTCCTGTTATCAAAGCAAGTAGCTTAAAAGAAACTCAAAGACCAATAACTAACATTATAGGGTAGATTATGTAAATTTGTACAAAGGAATTAAGAGGCATACAGAAAAGCAAACATTCGTAAGAAGTTATATTGCCAAAGATAGCTAAACAAACCTCAAAGATTTTTATAGTTAGAAGTAAGAGGGTCATTACCCAGTCTCTTGTTCTGTTAAAGAAGGAAAATAGTGTCTTGGTTCAAGGTGTTGAAGCTAATGCAAAAATCTGAATTATTTTTCTTGCATCTGTATTGGTAACTAGACACAACTCATATCCTTATCCCAGTTTCATTGGTAAGAGAGGAGAATATTCTGCATATTATTGACATAAAGGTTGAAGACATATTGTTAGCAATAAACAGAATGAAAGTTAATGAAACAGCAGGCACTGATAAGTTTATTCAAGGATAATGAAATCAGCAAAAAATGAGTTAGTTACATATAGTACATGTACAGAAGGAAAGCCAGGACATTAAGAGTGTAAGCTCTTTCCCTGTGACACACAAATAGTAATTTCACACACACACACACACACACACACACACACACACACACACACACACACACACACACACACACACACACACACAATCTGAGTAGTGCCCCTTATTTCCCAAGAACTTAGAGGGTCTATAGCACATGAAGCCTACTATGTGTGTGTGTATGTATGTGTGTGTCGGTGGGTGGGTGGGTGGGTGGGGGTTGGGTGTTTGTGTGTGTGTCTGGGGTGGGGGGTTGAATAGAATGCAAAAGGCCCTCTGAGTGATAGGTGCATTGGATATTAAGTTTGAGTTTGCCACATTTTGGGAATGTAATAGGGCTTGGGATGGGAAGTTTCACAGATTCACATCCATTGCTCAGGAGTATTGCCAGTTTTTACAGAGTGACTGGCAAACATGTAGGAAGTGAGCAAGGGTAGCTAAGTTTAACTGTATGAAAGTGCAGCTGTGGCTATACAAAGGGAGTAAAGTTTAAATCACCAAAAAGGCATCATTGTCACAAGTGTCAGTTGAAGACTTAACTTTTCCTTATGACTGAGGCTCTTTTGTAATAGTGGCTTCATTTCTGTTACTATCATTACTTTTGGGGTCATCCTTTCTTTTTCAGCATGCAACTCCATGATCTATTCACGATTTATATTTGCAACACTGGCCACTCCATAATCTATTCACCATTTATGACACTGGCTACTTCATGCCCTTCAATTATACTCTCAACTGCTAAATTACCCACTTTGTCATTCAAGTAAACCATCACAAGTACTTAGTCCCTTAAATTACCAGCACACTCACTCTGTTTCACCTGGAACACTCTCCCCTCTTACTCAGTCCTCATTTTTGGGTGCATAAGCATTAATATTCACTAAGCTCAGATAAATCACTTATTTTTACCCACATCAATCTGGGCCTAACTTCCCTACACTCTTTCATACATTCCCACAACTCTTTGAACAGCAGTGCGTCCCCTTCCATGGGTCTTTTCCTCACATTAGCCTGTGATATTACCTGTAATACATTCCCAAACCATTCTTCCCCTTTTCCCGTTGAGTTAGAACATCAAGTTCCCCTCCTCTCATTCTAGTTACATCCATGCACTTTCAGACACGCCAGCTTGATCCTTTGAGGAGGATGAGTGCATATATTTGGCCTCTTCTATTCCAACTTCTAGAAATTGAATTATCAGAGGGAAGGGTTTCCAGTCCCCTCTCCCTTCCATTCCACCTTCTAGAAATTGAATTATCCTACCCTTTTAGTCACATTCTGTGATACACAGGAAATGTGTGGGAAGTACTCTTTCTCCCCAATCCCACCTACCTCCTCATCCTCAGGGATTTATTTTTGAGTGATTTGATACACATATATCATAAAAGAAGATTGCTTGAGACTTTAGTTTGAAAGATTTTTTTATTTTGCTAATTTCTTTGGTAGATTTAAAGAAAAAGAAAAGATTCAACTGCGGTGATTAAGTTAGGTTTCTCTTATCATATTTGTAGGGTTTCACTATATGTTATATTTTTTGTGCTATTTATTTCTTATCGGTGAAATGCACATTTTCACAATATGAGTAGGATGCCCTTGATTGGCATCATTAATGAATTTTAGGAAAATGCTTCTGTAAACATAATGATGCCAATCAGAACAGTTTTCTTGTAGATGAAGTGCTATGAATTACGATTGTTTTTGGACAATTGAACATTAAATTTCTTTGGACAAGCAAGGCCAAAGATCTCCCAAAATTATTATAAAAGCAATACTAACACACAATTAGCAAAGCAGATGTTAATGAAAGACTCCATAGTTCAGCTGTGTCCAGGTCTTTCATCAGATCCTCAAATCAGCTCTTTGCTGTCTCCATAATTAAGAGCATACTCACAGGTGCTCGGCATCTATGTTGATGATCCAGTCAAATATTGTACTTACTGTTCTTTGATCTAAACAGTCTGTAATGATAGAGTTTACCAGTTTTGCTGGAAGCAAGCATTCCCTTGCCATGTGACAGCACTCTTGCCATATTTAAAGCATTCATTTATGTCTAATTTCACTTTTAGCTTATTATTGTCCATTGTTTTTTGATTGAGGAGTTCTAGAGGCAATACTTCTTTAAGAAGCCTTTGTAAGTAACACAGAGTTACCAGGAAATGTTGCAATGGCAGCATGATTCAGGACTGGTTATAATTGTTTAATGGCATTATTGTGAAGCAACATTATTCAAAATCATGCTAATCAAGGACATCCTGTATTGTGATCAGGGTTTGTAAAGATAATGCATAAGTTAAAAAAGTCTACACAGAATCATGACCGAATGTTTCAGATTTCCGAAGTTTCTGGAATTCTGATATATTATCTGGGTATTTGATGTTGCATATGTATCGAAGAAAGTTTTCAGGATGGAAGATTATGAATATAAAAGTAACAAATTAAGGAGATTTTGAATAATAAGAGCTGGTGCTTTTAAGTAAGCAGGTCATTTAATTTTTATGAATTTGGGAATGACAAAATGAGTTCATTTAACCTTGTTAATTAAATACATATAGTGTATGATTTTTGATGGAATCTAAACTGCATGCAGTGTATGTTTTGATTTTTTCCATTATTTGAAGGAACCGATAGATTTTTCAGTTGCTAGAGTCATGCACAAATGCCACTTGTCACCTATGACTTGAAATTCTTTTCATAAATATCCACAAGGCCCAGTAACACAAAGAAAGCTATTAAGGGAGGATGTCGTGTGCTTCCCCATTCAGGCTGCCTGCCTTGCTATGCAATGTAAAAAACAATAATTTTTTATATTCACTTGACAGTGACAGTCAGTTATCATATTTGGACTTAGTTATTTTTAATGTAAAGTTAGAGGAAGATTTAATCTCCAGGCAGAAGAGAGGAAGATGAAAGTGAAGGGTGACACCATGGGTCATCTGATATGTGGTTGCTTTAAATGGCAGCGACACACCAAGATTTAAGTAAATAAGTGTTTTACCAAGGTTTGAATGTTTATAGTGCATGTATAAATGGTTCTGGCTGTTTAAATGGCTCATAGTAGTTTTGTCATGTTTGAAATTATGCTAAAACTCATCTGGCTGGGGGAGACAGCTGTTTTGTATATAGGGTTGAAAGGGTTGATCAAGTGAGTAATGAGGTGGAAGAATGAGTAAGGGTGTATGTGGTGGAAGAAGGTGAGATTACTTGTTGTTATGTAAGGATGTCCTACTAAGATATATGAATGAGATAAAATTGTGGTCCACATAGGAGTTGATTGGTAAACTGTGTTGATTTAGGTAAAAGAGTATAGTTTTCAAAATTTGGGGTCAAATCATCATATGTGACATGCATATATGGAAAACTCATTGCCTTGATTCATTTGTTGTTTAGAACTCACTTGTGAGTTCATTCAGATGGTAAAAGCTGTTTTATCTGCATGATTTTTTTTTTCATATATATATGTAGTAACTGTTGGAATTGGTCTTCAAACCCAGTCCTTTTTTTATTTCTATTTCTGAAGCTTTTCAGTATTTTTTGTTTTTTGTTTAGATTTGTTCTAGTGTAAACTTTAATGAATATGTTGACACCCTTAAACACAGTTTCACGTACAGCGAATGCATTAGCCCATTGTCTTTGTTAGGGATGGAATAGCAAAGGTTGTAGTTAAATTCACTGAACTAGCAGATAGTGTTCAAGTTGATGAAATATGAAGAATTGATATATGTATATATATTTGTATGGATGCATAATATATGAATATATGTATTTCTTTTATTTGCAGGGAGCAATGCAGGATCTGAACAATTTACGACAAGAAATTTACCTAGGGGGTGGTATATCTCACCAGCGGATATCAGGGTCCCCACAGATGCGGCAACACCAGCACTCGCAACACTTATCCACCTCTCCAACAAGACCACATTATCATCATACTCTGCTGTCTCCTCCTACAGAAGCTCTTTCACGTTCCATATCTGACTCATCTCTCCACCAAAACCTGGTTCAAGGCAAGACGGTCAACAACCGGAAAGGTGCGCTTGCTTTTATTGCTTTTTATGGCATTTTTCTGAAATTCTGAAGTAAAATTTTGTGGCAAAATACTTATACAGAAATGATTAAAACCCAGGTTTTGAATATTACCCTGACAATATTTGTTTTGTTTACTAATTTAGTCATTTGAAAGTGTTTGTAAGATAGTTTTTTAAGAAAGTGAAGAGGCTGCTAGGTATCTTTTCATATATATTTATTATTATGAATGATGAATATGTATGAAAAGATATCTACCTGCCTTTTCACTTTTCTTAAGCAGTTTCAGGAACAGACAAACAACAACTTAATTTGGATGCATCCACTCTATAGCTGTCATGTTTATTGTGACAAAACCAGAGTTTTCCATCCATAGGTGAACCTCATAGACTACTCCACGATGTACCTTGACTACTTGATGTGCCATGATTCAACCCATTGACATCATTTTGACCCCATGTACTGCATTCCTCTTGTTCTCTCTGTCCAGTGCTGGCCTCTTCCCCTCATTAATGTTCAGGCCTCAGTAACCCAGTGCCTCATTTACTCTATCCTTCTATCTCCTCCTCAGGTCTCCCTCTCCACCTCAGTCCCTCTTCTTCCATCACTTAGAATTCTTTGTCAGTTACTCATCACTCATCATCTCCACACGCCCCAACCATTTTATAACAGATGTTTGGCTATTGATCAGGCTGTGCTCATTACTTCATTACCACAATCTCTCTCTCTCTCTCTGTCTCTCTCTCTCTCTCTCTCTCTCTCTGTCTGTCTCTCTCTCTCTCTCTCTCTCTCTCTCTCTCTCTCTCTCTCTCTCTCTCTCTCTCTCTCTCTGTCTCTCTCTCTCTGTCTTTCTCTCTCTGTCTCTCTCTCTGTCTGTCTCTCTGTCTCTCTCTCTGTCTCTCTCTCTGTCTCTCTCTCTCTCTCTCTCTCTCTCTCTCTCTCTCTCTCTCTCTCTCTCTCTCTCTCTCTCTCTCTCTCTCTCTCTCTCTGACAGTGTCATTTATCAGATGATCAACCTGTGCATAGGCCATGTGTCCTCAACATTTTACCTTCAGTACATCCGCCCTCTTCCTTTCTTGTGCATTTAAAGTGCCAAAAGGCATGTACATTCAACAGTGTGACTACTGTACCTTCAGGCATGCACATCTTTGCATTTGTGGACACAGACCTCTCCTTTCACACACCTTAATGTGCTAAGAACTAGAACTCCACTTCTGCTTAGTTAATCCAGACCCCATGTTTCCATGTGCTTCCTTGCTCTCTGTTAGGTGCTTAAGGCATTTCACTTTCTCAAAGCCTTCCCCTTTTGAACTTGACATTTAAACAATTCTGTCTTACCATTCATATTAGCATTAACTTCAGATTTCTTTCTTTTACCCTCCTAAACTCTCCTACCATCCTTTTGATTTTTTATTCTGGAATATGCCACTAGATCTGTTGTTGAATTGTTGACTGGTTGGTAAGGATATTCAATGAATGTATGGTTCGTGGTGAAGTGCCTGAGGATTGGTGGAATGCATGGATAGTGCCATTGTACAAAAGCAAAGGGGATAAAGGCAAATGTTCAAATTACAGAGGTAAAAGTTTGTTAAGTATCCCTGGGAAATTTATGGGAGGGTATTGATTGAGAGGGTAAAGGCATGTACAGAGCATCAGATTGGGGAAGAACAGTGTGGTTTCAGAAGTGATAGAGGATGTGTGGATCAGGTGTTTCCTTTGAAGAACGTATGTGAGAAATACATACCTATAGGCATGTGGTAGAGTTGATGGAGATGCTCTGTGGAGGGTATTGGGTTTGGGGGGAGGTGAGTTGCAGGAAGCGGTGAAAAGTTTTTATCAAGGATGTAAGATGTGTATGAGTAGTAAGAGAGGAAAGTGATTGGTTCCCAAGAGAGGAAAGTGATTAGTTCCCAGTGAATGTCAGTTTGCGGCAGGGGTGCGTGATGTCTCCTTGGTTGTTTAATTTGTTTATGGATGGGGTTGTTAGGGAGGTGAATGCAAGACTTTTGGAGAGAGGGGCAAGTATGCAGTCTGTTGTGGATGAGAGAGCTTGGGAAGTGTCAGTTGTTGTTCGCTGATGATACAACGCTGGTGTCTGATTCAGATGAGAAACTGCAGAAGTGGTAACTGAGTTTGGTAAAGTGTGTGAAAGAAGAAAGCTGAGAGTAATTGTGAATAAGAGCAAGGTTATTAGGTACAGTAGGGTTGAGGGTCAAGTCAATTGGGAGGTTATAGTTTGAATGGAGAAAAACTGGAGCAAGTGAAGTGATTTAGATATCTGGGAGTGGATTTAGTAGTGGATGGAACCATGGAAGCTGAGTCACGGGGTGGGTGAGGGGGCAAAAGTTCTGGGAGCGTTGAACAATGTGTGGAAGGCGAGAACACTATCTTGGAAAGCAAAAATGGGTATGCTTGAAGGAATAGTGGTTCCAACAATGTTATATGGTTGTGAGGTGTGGGCTATAGATAGAGTTGTGTGGAGGAGGGTGGATGTGTGGAAATGAGATGTTTGAGGACAATATGTGTTGTGAGGTGGTTTGATCGAGTAAGTAATGAAAGGGTAAGAGAGATGTGTGGTAATAAAAAGTGTGTGGTTGATAGAGCAGAAGAGGGTGTTTTGAAATTGTTTGGTCTCATGGAGAGAATGAGTGAGGAAAGATTGACAAAGAGGATATATGTGTCAGAAGTGGAGGGAACCCTCATTCCCCTTACCTCTGGGGTAAACCATGGAAAGTTTTGTGGGGCCTAGATGTGGAATGGGAGCTGTGGTTTCAGTGCATTATACTTGACGCTAGAGACTGAGTGTGAACAAATGTGGCCTTTGTTGTCTTTTCCTAGCACTACCTTGTGTGCATGTGGGGGAGGGGGTTGCCATTTCATGTGTGGCAGAGTGGCGACTGGAATGAATAAAGGCAGCTAGTATGAATTATGTACATGTGTATATATGTATATGTCTGTGTATGTATATATATGTATACTTTGAAATGTATGGGTATGTATATGTGCGTGTGTGGATGTGTGTGTATATAGATGTGTATGTGGGTGGGTTGGGCCATTCTTTTGTCTGTTTCCTTGCGCTACCTCACTAACGCAGGAGACAGCGACAAAGTATAATAAATAAGTAGAGTAAAAGCTTCAGAAATTCAGACTTAAGCTGAAGGTTACTAAAGCTACTTTTTTTTCTTCATCTTATGCTTTATGTATAACAAATGCATTTTCTCAGTCTTTTCCATAAGTGGATTTCTAACCCTTGTGGTTAACCTTAGCAGATGGTAGAATGGACAACAGCACTTTGAATTTTCTTATTCTCCGCCAAGTTGCGAAATGTAGATTCACTCAGGTTGTAAGCATGCTCAAATGCTAAAGCTCCTTCACCAGCATCGGTGCATCATAAGATTTCTAGCTTCATTTCTAAGTTCATGGAGGTTCTTTTCCATTTTACTGCTGGTTCTGGGGTAGGTGTTGCTGGATGTTTGGATGCTGTATTAGCAGACACAAAACATAGTGGGTTGCAGAACAGTCACATAAACAGGTATACCAACATCGCACAAGTAGCAATGATACGCACACAGTAGTTGTAACTGTGAGAATGATCTGGACCCATGCTTACACCACACACCAACCCTCATTGAAAGATTGGCCTACTTTATGCTACGCTGATGCTCCCACGCCAGTGTCAGTGCTTCATAAGATTTTTATCTTCATTTTTAAGGTTAGAGAGGTTCTCCACTATTTAACTGCATGTTTAGGGGCAGGAGAAGATGCTGAATGTTTGGATATAATAATGAACACTTTGAGACTGACCCATTGCTTGGAATGTGGTGCACTACACCCAGGACCCACGCTTACCCCACCCACCAATCCACATTGAAGTTTGGGTGCACATTTTACTGCCCTGATGCTCCCTTGCTAGCATCACTGCGTTGTAAGATTTCTAACTTTGTTTTTAGGGCCAGAGATGTTGTCTTCCATTTTACTACTGATTCTGGGATAGGTGAAGATGCTGAAGAATGTTTGGATGTCATATTAACAAACACAGCAGGTTGCAGGAAAATCATGTCAGCAGGTATACCCAAATTGCTCAAATTGCACACAATTGTGGAAACTGTGAGACTGACCTGTTGGTGAGAATGTGATGTGCTTCTCCCAAGACCCATGCTTACTCCATCTGCCAACACCTCACTTGACATTTGGTACTTTTTCTACTGCACACACCCACATAGTAGCAGATTTTGACCGTATATAAAGAGGGACTGATTAAAAGTAGGTTCTTTGCATAATAGCAAAATTGTATTTAGTGATCCTACATTAAGTGAAGATTGGGTGTGAATGGGTTTGTAGCCATCAATTTGTTGGAGGGAGTAAGATATCCACTCACTCCCTGATCATCTTTGGCCCCAGCTGTCCCATCTAGAGCTTGGAGCTTAGATGCTGTAAGAATTGTTGATAGTGTAGATGCAGTAGATTTTGATAAACTCTGAAATAGAAAGTGATAAAGAAATAGAGAAAATTGAAACAGATGACAGTGACAGCTCTGAAATTGATGATCCAGATTAGCTGTCCATTTGACATTGAAAAACAAATTATGTACCCCTGTAAGTAATGAAAAAATTTTAAACTCAAAATAAGACTTTGGAAAGAAAGTAAATAAAGAAACAGCTTATCATTGCAGGTATAGAGTTGCCAGGAGATAAGAACAGTGAATTGTATTTATGAAATAGTTATAACCGTTTCCTGTATTGTTTCTGGCAAATTTTCTTTTTCTGTATGGAGTCACTCATTCTTCATATCACAGAAATATGAATGAGACAAACAATCAGGACTTTAAGTAGAAAAAGAAAATTTTACCTGAATAACCTTCCCAGAAAGATCTCTGCATTTTTCAAATACATATCAACATTAGTTTTTTGGGGCCTGGATGTGGAAAGGGAGCTGTGGTTTCGGTGCATTACACATGACAGCTAGAGACTGAGTGTGAACGAATGTGGCCTTTTGTCCTTTCCTAGCACTAACCTCGCGGGGGGGAGGGAGGATGCTATTTCATGTATGGTGGGGTGGCGACGGGAATGAATAAAGGCAGCATGTATGAATTATGTGCATCTATATATGTTTATGTCTGTGTATGTATATATATGTATACATTGAAATGTATAGGTAGGTATATGTGCATGTGTGGATTTTTACGTATATACATGTGTATGTGGGTGGATTGGGCCAGTCTTTCTTCTGTTTCCTGCGTTACCTCGCTAACGCAGGAGACAGCAACAAAGTATGATAAATATGAAATAAATCAACATAATGTATGTTCGCAAAAAGAACATTTATTCACTCAGATTGATTTGTGCTGATGCATACACTAAAGAACCAAAATGCATTAGCATATTGAAAAAAGAAAAAAAAAGATTCGATGAGGAAAACTTGAAGTGCACTTATGTGTCAGGCAGTGCTAACAGGAATTTCCTCCAACACACAAACTGACCTCAGCCCTTCTAGAAGAACATCAGGGGAGCCACCAGAATGTTATGTTTTTTGTTACTCAGAGATAAGTACTCTACTAGTTTCCAAAGTCAGATTTGATTTATTAAAAACCATGATTTATTAAGATTCCCCTGCATTTATTGGTATTTTAGATCTGCCATAGGCTAAAGTGAATAGGTGAGATTTATAGAAGATTAATGCTACACTATATTTCATTATACATGTGTAGGTAGCGTTATTCTTAGTATTTTATACAAAGTGATTAAGCTGAATGCACCGTAAAATTTCACAAAAATTCCACTTCTGCATTGTTTAGTGTGTAATGTTATCTAAACTGGGTGCCAGACTTTTCCTTAGATTATTTTCACCACCCGATATCATAGTGTTCTGACAGTCTTTCACACCATAAGTACCCTTTTGTGAATTGCCCCCAATGAAAAATAGATCGAAAACTGCTTGTCAATTGTACCCCATTTATGCAGATACTGACTGAAAATCTCCCAATTTTATTTTTAGCTGTTTGATATTCTCATCCTTCATTCACTACCTTTTCTCATATGTCCATGTCCCCATCCTATATGCCAGACAATTTGCACACTTGATCCTTTTAGCACTGGTTCTAGTGCTTAGTACAGCCTAATCCCTTGACCCTTGTGGTCTAGATTTTTTCTACTTGCATTTAAAGGAGCCAGTGGATCATTTACTGACTAGAGATATGTATAGATGCCAGATGTCACCCCCAACTTAAAATTGAATGTAGAAATGTCAGTAAGACCTGGTGATTCAGGAAAAACCATAGTGGCAAGTACCAGGTAATCACCCTGCTTTACTGTGCATTGTAAGCAGATGAAATTTTAGGTGGTTTAGAGGATGAAAACCTCATATCAGGAGATCGTGAAAATTAATTTTGAATTTGTTAATCAAGGAAGACTTAATCTCAAGCTGTCTGAATTAAAGTTAAAGGGACAGTCACATGTTAGAGTCATTGCAGTAAGGTTTGAATGTTCACTATGTGTCATCTTTGAGTGGATGGGTTTGTTTAAGTGGCATTTAATACTTTCTTGTGGTTCATGTTTGCCTAATAATCTACCATCTGTGGAAGACAATATTTTTATTATGGCTCTATCCTGAAAGGATTAAGCACTGCTTCCCTAAATATCTTTCAGTCTTTTTCTGCTGACTATCTCCACTTACAGATGTCATTTTTTTTTTTATTCCTGTAACCTGCCAATGACTTCCATTCTTTTTTCCACTACAAAATAATCACATATGCCTCTTGTGTAAGGTAAACATATACATGAATGTTTCCTTGGTGGAAATATATGCTAGTACAGTAATCTAAATCAAATGACTTGCCACAGTTTAGAATAGGTGTATCTTTATTAAATGTTTTTCTGCACATCAATTTTTTTGTTGATTTGAGGTATTATTATTTAGTTTATAGATATTCAAGACCTGTAACATATAAAGTTACTCGAGCTGTTCTAGGGTATTTATATACCTACAAAAAAATTGTTGAATTTCTAAAGAAATTTTTCCAGCCAATAGCTTTCTGGTAAAGTATCAAGAAAAAGTTCATTGAATGCACCAAGTGCTTTGTTTTTTCTATTTTGCCATGGAATAATGACTTCAGAATTTAGCCTCAGCTTTTTTTTATTTGTGGATTTATTCACTTTTTTTTTTTTACTGATTATCATTCACAAGCTTTAAGAAAATGCATTGCATACTACAAGAATAAAGAATCCATACGCATAGCATAACCTTCTACTGTCTTGCATGTTCTTACTTCAGTATCATTTTAGATTGCTTAACACTTTAGGATAAATTGACCTCTAGATTTTTACCCCTGTTGTAGGATCGTAGGTTAAATGCAGATTTGATTCCAGTTTTACTTTTTAAAGAAAAATCCACACAACATAACATTTTGTTGTTATGTTTGCTACTACATCTTTGTCATCTTGGATTGAATATTTGTTGAGCAGCTGAAGGATAGGTGAAACTCTTGGTTTTCACAGTGATTGTGGGTCCCTTAACAAGGTCGTAAGTGAAATTTATGTTTGATACCTGTTTTACTTTTTAGAGGAGTGAAGAAGCTAAAGTCAGTAGGGGTATTGAAGAAAGTGGACATGACTTTATTAAATATGCATATGGAATTAGGAGGTAATAAACACAAGAGGGACACTGTTAGTTTTAGAACTTCTATTACAAATGGATGAGTGTGAAGATAGAGAATTTTAGTAAATGGCAGCTGTTAAAGATGATAGGTAGATAGCTAGATTGTGGTTTCTTGGATTTAGGATATACATGAGTGAATTTGGAGGCTGTATGCACCTGAACAACTATCTGAAATTGGGGATGGAGTCAGTGATAATAGAATGAATAATGGTTTTGTACAAAAAGGCACCAAGATCATAGCTTACAGAGCAGATTATGCTTTAATGTTCATTTTTTTATAGAAGAGGATACATATACAAGTAAGCTGCATTTTTCAGTATCGTATTTCACCACTTTAAGTTAATTCCTGAAAATCTCCTTTGATATTGTTTTGATTGTATGATATGTTATGTTTCCTGAGTTTTATTTTTCTGCCCTGTTGATGTAGTTAATCATATCATTGCTGCATACTTGTGACTCAACCCTCCCTTCATTGGTGGAGCATCTTTTGAGACTCAGTTTTCTGTATGTAGGTAAGTGTAAGTGACTTTGATATTCCTGGACTAGAAAATGTAAGACATTATTGTAAGCAGTTACTCATCTCTGCTGAGAGTTGCTAAAGTTGCTTTTGTCAGCCAGCACAAGATGGCTGGTGTACAATATAGACTATGCATTTTTGTCTGGTTGTTTGGCCAAGGTCTTCAGTAGTGTCTTGTTTCATTGTCATTGCTGTCTCTTTCCTCTTTCTGACCCATCACCATCTTTAGAAAGCTTTTTCAGTGTTTTTAGATTAAATAGTATATTTTCATGTAATCAGTTATATTTAACTGATGCCTCCTTTCTCTCTCAAACAACTGAGTGTTAAAATTCTCTTTTTCTTTTGTCTTCTCTTCTTCCCCTAAGAGTCAGGCCTACAAACACTTACAGACCCCTGATTGATTTTTAATTTTTTTCTTTTTCTTTCACCCAAGATGGTCTCGATTGGGACATGTTTTGTCCTTGCTGTGTCAGTTACCATAGAAAAAAGAAATCTTTTATTGTTGCAAGTTTGTGACACTGTTGCACTATGTGCTTCAACATTATCCCATTATTTGTATAGTAGAAGCTAGGCATCGTTATGTAATGTTGGGCTATTTTTTGTTGTAATTGTTTTTTGAATTTTGGTAATATGGCATCTTTGTCAGCTACTATCATGACTTCTGTTTACCCATTCCTGTAAACATCTACCCTCATTTGCCCATTGGTGGTCTGCACCAGTATCAGCTGTTATCTAATGTTTGTAAAGTATTAGGTGGGCAGTGTTATGTAACATTGGGTCCTTTTGTGTCATAATTGTATGGTGAAATTGTGTGGCGTGGCATCTCTGACATGTACTATCATGCTCTTTGTTTGGACATGCCTGTAAGCAGCTACCCATGTTTGCCCAGCTGGGGTCAGCGTCAATATTAGCTGAGACAATGGAAGGTGAAGATAGGTAGTGCTCTCTTGTGCTAAGCACTTCTCCCTTCCTTCCACAGCCATATATGATGCAGTATCTCATAAGTAACTCCTCTTTCCTTCGTTTTTCATCCAATTTGATCTATTTATGTATGTATGGGGTTATTCCTTGGTAATGTATTATTCCTAAAATATGCTGCCTTACGTGGATATATAAAGAACATTGCCCGCTATTAATGCGATAAATCTTGGTAAATGCTGTTTGTCAGACACACCATAACTGAGATACATTTTATGACAGTATTGTGTTGGTGATAATTTGGTTGGCAGCCAGTTGTTTGGCACCTTTACAGCAGTCACAGGAAATTCAAAACTTTTTGTTTGTTTACAGGTCAATAGCAGTTCAAGAAAAAAATTGTTGAACTGAATTTGGGATTTTGGCCATGAAAGAGTTATCCCTGAAGCTGGTCTCTTTGTCTTGTGATAAACTTTATAGCCTTGCTCCCATCATCACAAGATGAATTAAAGTTTCTCATTTGATTTAAAATCCACCTTGATGTTTGCTTCCACCAGAATTATTGATGTCAGCAGCAGCATATCATCATGGTTGGAAAAAGTATGGATCTGTCATCCTGAGGACATCAAAGATGGTGCATTTAAGTCACTTGGGTGGGAAGCTTGATGATTGACCTCACTATTGTATTTAGTTTTAGAATAAAGGAAATATTTCCTGGGGTATGAGTGTAGATATTTTTGATTCCTCATTTCAATTTTTAAAAGACGGAAGAAAAGGAGCTAAGCAAGGAGTGCTCATCCTCCTTGAAGGCACAGATTGAGATGTAACCAAGATGAGATGAAAGTAGAGGAGAGATAGGTAGTATGAGGAAAGAACCTGGATGTTCTGCCTCTTAGTGAAACAAAGCTCAAGGGTAAGAATGGTTTTGAAATGCCTTAGGAGTAAAGTCAGGGGTTAGTAAGAGGATGAGCCAAGGAAGGAATAGCACTAATCCTGAAGCAGGAGTTGTAGGAGTATGTGAAAGAGTGTGACGAAGTGGATTTTAGACTGATATGGGTAAATATGAAAGTTGATGGGGAGCTGCTATTTCATGTGTGACGTGGTGGCGACGGGAATGGATAAAGGCAGCAAGTATGAATATGTACATGTATATATATGTATATGTCTGTGTATGTATATGTATGTATACATTGAAATGTTTAGGTGTGTATATGTACATGTGTGGGCGTGTATGTATATACATGCGTATGTGGGTGGATTGGGCCATTCTTTGGTCTGTTTCCTTGCGCTATCTCACTAACGCAGGAGATAGTGACAAAGTATGATAACTGAAAATAATAGATATATTCATATATTATAGTTAATTGCTGTTTCCCATGTCAGCAAAGTAGCACCAGTAAAACAGACAAAGAATGGCCCATCCACTCATATGCACATATACACATTGGGGGTGTCTGAATGTGTGTGGATGTAACCAAGATGTGAAAAAAGGAGAGATAGGTAGTATGTTTGAGGAAAGGAACCTGGATGTTTTGGCTCTGAGTGAAACGAAGCTCAAGGGTAAAGGGGAAGAGTGGTTTGGAAATGTCTTGGGAGTAAAGTCAGGGTTAGTGAGAGGACAAGAGCAAGGGAAGTAGTAGCAGTACTCCTGAAATAGGAGTTGTGGGAGCATGTGATAGAATGTAAGAAAGTAGATTCTAGATTAATATGGGTAAAACTGAAAGTTGATGGAGAGAGAAGGGTGATTATTGGTGCATATGCACCAGGGCATGAGAAGAAAGATCATGAGAGGCAAGTGTTTTGGAAGCAGCTAAATGAGTGTGTTAGTGGTTTTGATGCACAAGAACGGGTTATAGTGATGGGTGATTTGAATGCAAAGGTGAGTAATGTGGCAGTTGAGGGAATAATTGGTATTAATGGGGTGTTCAGTGTTGTAAATGGAAATGGTGAAGAGCTTGTAGATTTATGTGCTGAAAAAGGACTGGTGATTGGGAATACCTGGTTTAAAAAGTGAAATATACATAAGTATACATATGTAAGTAGAAGAGATGGCCAGAGAGGGTTATTGGATTACGTGTTAATTGACAGGCGCGTGAAAGAGAGACTTTTGGATGTTAATGTGCTGAGAGGTGCAACTGGAGGGATGTCTGATCATTATCTTGTGGAGGCGAAGGTGAAGATTTGTATGGGTTTTCAGAAAAGAAGAGAGAATGTTGGGGTGAAGAGGGTGGTGAGAGTAAGTGAGGTTGGGAAGGAGACTTGTGTGAGGAAGTACCAGGAGAGACTGAGTACAGAATGGAAAAAGGTGAGAACAAAGGAGGTAAGGGGAGTGGGGGAAGAATGGGATGTATTTAGGGAAGCAGTGATGGTTTGTGCAAAAGATGCTTGTGGCATGAGAAGCGTGGGAGGTGGGTTGATTAGAAAGGGTAGTGATTGGTGGGATGAAGAAGTAAGATTATTAGTGAAAGAGAAGAGAGAGGCATTTGGATGATTTTTGCAGGGAAAAAATGCAATTGAGTGGGAGAGGTATAAAAGAAAGAGACAGGAGGTCAAGAGAAAGGTGCAAGAGGTGAAAAAGAGGGCAAATGAGAGTTGGGGTGAGAGAGTATCATTAAATTTTAGGGAGAATAAAAAGATGTTCTGGAAGGAGGTACATAAAGTGCGTAAGACAAGGGAGCAAATGGGAACTTCAGTGAAGGGGGCTAATGGGGAGGTGATAACAAGTAGTGGTGATGTGAGAAGGAGATGGAGTGAGTATTTTGAAGGTATGCTGAATGTGTTTGATGATAAATTGGTAGATATAGGGTGTTTTGGTCGAGGTGATGTGCAAAGTGAGAGGGTTAGGGAAAATGATTTGGTAAACAGAGAAGAGGTAGTAAAAGCTTTGCGGAAGATGAAAGCCGGCAAGGCAGCAGGTTTGGATGGTATTGCAGTGGAATTTATTAAAAAAGGGATGACTGTATTGTTGACTGGTTGGTAAGGCTATTTAATGTATGTATGACTCATGGTGAGGTGCCTGAGGATTGGCGGAATGCTTGCATAGTGCCATTGTACAAAGGCAAAGGGGATAAGAGTGAGTGCTCAAATTACAGAGGTATAAGTTTGTTGAGTATCCCTGGTAAATTATATGGGAGGGCATTGATTGAGAGGGTGAAGGCATGTACAGAGCATCAGATTGGGGAAGAGCAGTGTGGTTTCAGAAGTGGTAGAGGATGTGTGGATCAGGTGTTTGCTTTGAAGAATGTATGTGAGAAATACTTAGAAAAGCAAATGGATTTGTATGTAGCATTTATGGATCTGGAGAAGGCATATGATAGAGTTGATAGAGATGCTCTGTGGAAGGTACTAAGAGTATATGGTGTGGGAGGCAAGTTGTTAGAAGCAGTGAAAAGTTTTTATCGATGATGTAAGGCATGTGTATGTGTAGGAAAAGAGGAAAGTGATTGGTTCTTAGTGAATGTAGGTTTGCGGCAGGGGTGTGTGATGTCTCCATGCTTTGTTTAACTTGTTTCTGGATGGGGTTGTTAGGAAGGTGAATGCAAGAGTTTTGGAGAGAGGGGCAAGTATGCAGTCTGTTGTGGATGAGAGAGCTTGGGAAGTGAGTCAGTTGTTGTTGGCTGATGATACAGTGCTGGTGGCTGATTCATGTGAGAAACTGCAGAAGCTGGTGACTGAGTTTGGTAAAGTGTGTGAAAGAAGAAAGTTAAGAGTAAATGTGAATAAGAGCAAGGTTATTAGGTACAGTAGGGTTGAGGGTCAAGTCAATTGGGAGGTAATTTTGAATGGAGAAAAACAGGAGGATGTAAAGTGTTTTAGATATCTGGGAGTGGCTCTGGCAGCGGATGGAACCATGGAAGCGGAAGTGAATCATAGGGTGGGGGAGGGGGCGAAAGCCGTGGGAGCCTTGAAGAATGTTTGGAAGTCGAAAACATTATCTCGGAAAGCAAAAATGGGTATATTTGAAGGAATAGTGGTTCCAACAATGTTGTATGGTTGTGAGGCGTGGGCTATGGGTAGAGTTGTGTGCGGGAGGATGGATGTGCTGGAAATGAGATGTTTGAGGACAATGTGTGGTGTGAGGTGGTTTGATCGAGTAAGTAATGTAAGGGTAAGAGAGATGTGTGGAAATAAAAAGAGCGTGGTTGAGAGAGCAGAAGAGGGTGTTTTGAAATGGTTTGGGCACATGGAGAGAATGAGTGAGGAAAGATTGACCAAGAGGATATATGTGTCGGAGGTGGAGGGAATGAGGAGAAGTGGGAGACCAAATTGGAGGTGGAAAGATGGAGTGAAAAAGATTTTGTGTGATCGGGGCCTGAACATGCAGGAGGGTGAAAGGCAGGCAAGGAATAGAGTGAATTGGATTGATGTGGTATACCGGGGTTGATGTGCTGTCAATGGATTGAATCAGGGCATGTGAAGTGTCTGGGGTAATCCATGGAAAGTTGTGTGGGGCCTGGATGTGGAAAGGGAGATGTGGTTTCGGGCATTATTACATGACAGCTGGAGACAGAGTGTGAACGAATGGGGCCTTTGTTGTCTTTTCCTAGCGCTACCTCACACACATGAGGGGGGAGGGGGATGTTATTCCATGTGTGGCAAGGTGGCGATGGGAATAAATAAGGGCAGACAGTATGAATTATGTACATGTGTATGTGTGTGTGTGTCTGTGTGTGTATATATATGTGTACATTGAGATGTATAGGTATGTATATTTGTGTGTGTGGACATGTATGTATATACATGTGTTTGGGGGTGGGCTGGGCCATTCTTTCATTTGTTTCCTTGCGCTACCTCGCTAACACGGGAGACAGCGACAAAGCAAAATAAATAAATAAATATTTATATTTATTATACTTTGTTGCTGTCTCCCATGTTAGCGAGGTAGCACAAGGAAACAGACGAAAGAATGGCCTAACCCACCCACATACACATGTACATACATACACATCCACACACGCACATATACATACCTATACATCTCAACGTATACATATATATATACACACACAGACATATACATATATGCACATGTACATAATTCATACTGTCTGCCCTTATTCATTCCTGTCGCCACCCCGCCACACATGAAATGACAACCCCCTCCCCCCCCCGCATGTGCACGAGGTAGTGCTAGGAAAAGACAACGGAGGCCACATTCATTCACACTCAGTCTCTAGCTGTCATGTATAATGCACCAAAACCACAGCTCCCTTTCCACATCCAGGCCCCACAAGACTTTCCATGGTTTACCCCAGACCCCTTCACATGCACTGGTTCAATCCATTGACAGCACGTTGAACTCTGGTATACCACATCATTTCAATTCACTCTATTCCCCTCACCCTCCTGCATGTTCAGGCCCCAATTGCTTAAAATCTTTTTCACTCCATCTTTCCACCTCCAATTTGGTCTCCCACTTCTCCTCGTTCCCTCCACCTCTGACTCATATATCCTCTTTGTCAATCTTTCCTTGCTCATTCTCTGCATGTGACCAAACCATTTCAAAACACCCTCTTCTGCTCTCTCAACCACACTCTTTTTATTACCACACATATCTCGTACTCTTTCATTACTTACCCGATCAAACCATCGCACACTACATATTGTCTTCAAACATCTCATTTCCAACACATCCACCCTCCTCCACACAACTCTATCCATAGCCTACGCCTTGCAACCATATAACATTGTTGGAACCACTACTCCTTCAAACATACCCATTTTTGCTTTCCAAGATAACATTCTCGACTTCCACACATTTTTCAACGCTCCCAGAACTTTCGGCCCCTCCCCCATCTTATGATTCACTTCCGCTTCCATGGTTCCATCCGCTGCCAGATCCACTCCCAGATATCTGAAACACTTCACTTCCTCCAGTCTTTCTCCATTCAAACTTACTTTCCAATTGACTTGTTCCTCAACCCTACTGTACTTAATAACCTTGCTCTTATTCACATTTACTCTCAGCTCTCTTGTTTGACACACTTTACCAAACTCAGTCACCAGCTTCTGCATTTTTTCACCTGAATCAGCCACCAGCATTGTATCATCAGTGAACAACAACTGACTCGTTTCCCAAGCTCTCTCATCCACAACAGACTGCATACTTGCCCCTCTCTCCAAAACTCTTGCATTCACCTCCTTAACAACCCCATCCATAAACAAATTAAACAACCATGGAGACATCACACACCCCTGCTGCAAACCAACATTCACTGAGAAACAATTACTTTCCTCTCTTCCAAAATGTACACATGCCTTACATCCTCGATAAAAACTTTTCACTGCTTCTAACAACTTGCCTCCCATACCATATATTCTTAATACCTTCCACAGAGCATCTCTATCAACTCAATCATATGCCTTCTCCGGATCCATAAATGCTACATACAAGTACATTTGCTTTTCTAAGTATTTTTCATATACATTCTTCAAAGCATACACCTGATCCATACATCTTCTACCACTTCTAAAACCACACTGCTCTTCCCTAATCTGATGCTCTGTACATGCCTTCACCATCTCAGTCAATACCCTCCCATATAATTTCCCAGGAGTACTCAACAAACTTATGCCTCTAATTTGAGCACTCACTTTTATCCCTTTTGCCTTTGTACAGTGGCACTATATATATATATAGTAAGTGGCACTATATATATATAGTCTTGTATAATGCACTGAAATCACAGCTCCCTCTCCTTAGCATCCAGGCCCCACAAAACTTTGCATGGTTTACCCCAGATGCTTCGGTGCCCTGGTTCAATCCACTGACAGCACATCGACCCCAGTATACCACATCGTTTCAGTTCACTCTATTCCTTGCACACCTTTCACCCTCCTGCATGTTCAGGCCCCGATGGCTCAAAATCTTTTTCACTCCATTCTTCCACCTCCAATTTGGTCTCCCACTTCTCCTTGTTCCCTCCACCTCTGACATATATACCCTCTTTGTCAGTCTTTCCTCACTCATTCTCTCCATGTGACCAAACATTTCAATTCACCCCCTTTTGCTCTCTCAACCACACTCTTTTTATTACTACACATCTCTCTTACCCTTTCATTACTTACTCGATCAAACCACCTCACACTACATGTTGTCCTCAAACATCTCATTTCCAACACATCCACCCTCCTCCACTCAACCCTATCTATAGCCCATGCCTTTCAACCATATAACATTGTTGGAACTACTACTTCTTCAAACATACCCATTTTTGCTTTCCAAGATAATGTTCTCGCCTTCCACACATTGTTCAGTGCTACCAGAACCTTCGCCCCCTCCCCCACCCTGTGACTCACTTCCACTTTCATGGTTCCATCTGCTGCCAAATCCACTCCCAGATATCTAAAACACTTAACTTCCTCCAGTTTTTCTCCATTCAAATTTACCTCCCAATTGACTTGTCCCTCAACCCTACTTTACCTAATAACCTTGCTCTTATTCACATTTACTCTCAGCTTTCTTCTTTCACACACTTTACCAAACTCAGTCTGCAGCTTCTGCAGTTTCTCACCCGAATCAGCTACCAGTGCTGTATTATCACTGAACAACAACTGACTTTACTTCCCAAGCTCTCTCATCCCGCAACAGACTGCATACTTGCCCCTCTCTCCAAAACTCTTGCATTCACCTTCCTAACAACCCCATCCATAAACATCCATATACATATGTATACATGTATATATCCTCAGTTTTCTCTTTTATCAAGGGTGTAAGGCATGTGTACGAGTAGGAAGAGAGGAGAGTGATGTCTCCATGGTTGTGTACCTTGTTTATGGATGTGGTGGTTAGGGAGGTAAATGCAAGAGTTTGGAGAGGGGTGATTATTCAGTCTGTTCAGGATGAGATGGCCTGTGAAATGTCAGTTGTTGTATGCCGATTGTACAGTGCTGGTGGCTGATTCAATTGAGAAACTGCAGAAGTTGGTGACGGTTTGGAAAAGTGTGTGAAAGGAGAAAATTGAGAGTAAATGATTAAGAGCAAGATTATTAGGTTCAATTAGTTTGTTGGGATGTGAGTTTGAATGAGTAAAAATTGGAGGAAGTGAAGTGTTTTAGATATTTGGGAGTGGACGTGGCAGCAAATGGAACAAAGGAAGTGGAAGTGAGGCATAGGGTGGGGAAGGGGTGAAGGTTCTGGGAGCGATGAAGAATGTGTGGGAAGAGAGAGCATTATCTTGGAGTGTAATAATAGGTATGTTTGAAGGAAGAGTAGTTCTAACAATGTTATATGGTTGCTAGGCATGGGCTATAGATAGGGTTGTACAGAGGAGAGTGGATGTGTTGGAAATGAAACGTTTGAGGGCAATATATGGTGTGAGTTGGTTTGATCGAGTAAATAATGAAAGGTAAGGGAGATGTGTGGTAATATAGTGTGGTTGAGAGAGCAGAAGAGGATGTATTGAAATGGTTTGGACATATTGAGAGAATGAGTGAGGAAAGTTTGACAAAGATTATATATGTGTCAGAGGTGGAGGGAACATAGAGAAGCGGGAGACCAAATTGGAGGTGGAAGGATGAAGTGAAAAAGGTTTTAAGCGATCAGGGTCTAAACAGGCAGGAGGGTGAGAGGCATGCAAGGAACAGAGTGAATTGGAATGATGTGGTGTCTCAGGCTAACTTCCAAGCTTGACCTCCATGCCTTGTGCTGCAATGTTGGTTCACTTTCCCTCTTCTATAGGTATTTCTTTGGTTTTTGCTCCCAAGAGCTGGCTGCTTGTGTGCCCACAGAATTAGCTAGACCTTGCAAGACTTTGCAAGCTGCTGTGTCATACAATTATTGTGTGGCCATCAGGAGCTGGGTGGGCCTTTTTGATAACTGCTTCTTTCCCGTAATATTGGAACTTTAGAACTCTACTTTCTCATGTTTTTTCCAGTATATATGATCTGGCATATTTCGAAAGACAGTTTTTTAATTTTCAGAAATTCTTAGGTACTTTCCCTTGTTTTTTCTTTTTGTTTTATAATTCTCTCTATATTTCAATTAGGTCCTGGCCTTGCTTTGCACTTTTGTCCATGACTGGAGCCTTAAACATAAAAAGAAAAAGGTAGTGAAGAAGTGAGGAGGAGAGGGAATGAGTATTTTGAAGGACTGTTGAATGTGTTTGATGACAGGGTGGGTCAGGGTGTTATGTAAGGTAAGTCATGGAGAATGATTGAAGAGCTGATGAACTCCTAATGTAAGATGAAATGTGGCAAGGCAGCAGGAGTGGATGGTATTGCTGTTGAATTTATTGAGAAAGTGGGTGACCGTGTTGTTAATTGGTTGGTAAGGATTTTCAGTGTATGGATCATGGTGAGGTACCTGAGGATTAGCTGAATCCATGTATAATGCCATTGTATAAAGGCAAGGGGGATAGAGGTTAGTGTTCAAATTACAGAAGTTGAAGTTTGTTGAGTGTACCTGGTAAGTTATTGATGATAGGTTATTCATTGAGAGGGTGAAGGCATATACAGAGCATCAGACTTGGGAGGAATGGTATGGTTTCATAAGTGGCAGAGGAAGTGTGGATCAGGTGTGTACTTCAAAGAATGTATGTGAAAGGTACATAGAGAAATGGATGTGAAGAAAGCATGTGATAGGGTTGATAGAGACGCCTTGTGGAGGGTCTTAAGAATATACAGTAGGAAGGAAAGAAGCTAGAAGCAATGAGAAGCTTTTATCAAGGGTGTAAGGCATGTATACGAGTAGGAAGAGAGGAGGCTGAATGGTTCCCAGCGAATGTTCGTCTTTGACAGAGGTATGTGATGTCACCGTGGTCATTCCTCCCCCATTTCTTTTGGAGTTTTTCTTCCTTTAGCTGCTGCTTCAGCTGCAGTTTTGCTTGTCTTCAACTTGATTCTAAAGTCATAACTGCACAATGTTGCTCTGTGAGATTTCAGATATCTTGAAATGTTATGAATGCTTCAGTTTTTCTTTATAGAAAATACAGTGTCTGCAAGAGGCATTGTCCACCCCCCTATATTTTCAAAGGCAACATTCGGCTAAGGTTTTTTGTGGGTGCAAACATGTGGCGCTGGTGAAATCATGGTATCTGATCACTTAGACTGATGTCTTTCACAGTGTGAGCACCAGTAACCTGCTTCAGTGTGTCTCAGGATATCTTTAAGAAAGGATGTTCTTTCTTTACTCTTCCTGGCTGCCACTCCATTTTGGGAATTTCATTTTAGTGCTGTATTTCTTCCATCTGTGCTCCAAGATGGTTGGCTCTTTCCTTTCTAAAGAGGAAAAAGCCTGAATTCTTGCCTTGAAGTAAGAAAATGTGGATATACATGAGATTTTTAGGTGCACTGGGTGCTTAGAATGCATGGTTAGGAGGCTGCTTCCTGCAACACTTCATCGGTGCCTTGCCTCATTCAGAGCAAGACCTTATGGATCCAAAACATGGACTAGAATACTTCGGGCACCTTGCCAATTCCATGCCCAGATGTCATTAGATGATAATTATATGGATAAAAGGAGAGATGACAAAGTACTAAAATGTAAGTATGACATTGCCTTTGGAAATGTATGAGACAGACAATTTTTTTTTGACACCTTACATGTGTAATTGTTTTTTGTGAGTAGTTATTAAATTATCAACTCAGTTTCTCTTGAACTGTGAATCTGCATTAGTGAGATTATCATATTCCTTTTTGTGGTCTTTTCCTTCTTTGATTTTTTAGGATGAAAGTAACTTTTCTTATTTTTTTTCTCATCACTTTGATTACCTTGATAGAAAAATTTCTTTGAGGAGACACAATAGATATAATATGCTATAGGTATGCAGTTGAACTCCAAATAGCTTGATGCAGTAAGTTTTATGGTGTTTTTCTTTTTTTGCATATTTACTCAGAACCAATTAGTGTTTACAAAGGAGGGATGACTTTCTCGTATGTAGTATATATGTGTCTCCCACATGTGCTGCTCATAATTCTGAGATGCACTCTGTAATCAGACCTGATAATTCATTTCAGTGATGTTAAAGCTTTTGCCTTGATTGTGCACACTTCATTGGTTGAAGCCTCAGAAGGAGCATTTTTACAATCGTGATTGTTAAGAACTATATCTGAAAAGTTTTTTTTACCCTATTTCTTTTTGATTAAAATTTCCAGTGGATCACTCCTTGAAAAGGTAAGGACTTTTTTCACACACACACACACACACACACACACACACACACACACACACACACCAAAGAAAGAAAAGGAGCATTTCTGATCAAAAAGTTTTTATTACTGGTGATGCATTTACTGCTTTGTTATTAATGAATAGTGTATGTGTATATGACATTTTTGAGTCGAAAGTGTATGATAGGGTTGACAGAAAGGCCTTTTGAAGAGAGCTACAAATATATGACATAAATGAAAAGGTACTAACTGCAGTGAGTTTTTGCTGTGAGAGTAGGATGTAAGGAGAATGAGTGGTTCCTTGGGAAGTTGGATCAGCATGAAGGATGTGTGATGTTTAATCAGTTTATGGATGAGGTACCAGTTGGGAAGGTAAATGCAAAGGTCTTAGAGCAATAAGTGGATTTACAGTTTCCTGATGGTAAGTTGGGGCTTGAGAAGTGAATCACACTCTTTTTGCTGATAACATGGCTCATGTGGTAGACTCCAAAAAGATAACTCCAGAAGTTGGTGACAGATGTGAGACTGTGAGAATGGAAAAAGGTGAGAGTAAATATGTAAAAGGCACAGCAGGATGATGAGGGATGGTTTAAGTTTGAAGGGGGTGGGATGCTCTAGGTACTTTGAAGTAGAGTACTTACCTGCCTATGAGTACCTTTAACAAGATTTTGCCATGATGGCAGGGGTAGTGTGTAGCACAGTGCTCACTACGTAACTTGTTTGTCAGATGTTGATTCCTTTGTCCACCACCCCTCCACTCATCAGTTATTTTGCTTAATGTATAATGCTTTTTTTTTGCTGGGGTAGGGGGAACTGCAAAACAAACGGAAGGCTGAAGTTAAGGAGGCTTTATGGTATCAGGGCTTGAACTTTCAGGTGGGTAAGAGACTTGCATGGGATAGCATGAATTAGATCTTTATCATATACAGGGGGCAACATGCTGTTACTGGGCTGAATCAGGATATATGATGTGGTCAGGGTAAACTGTGGAATAGCTTAGGGGTTTGGGTGTGGATGGTGGGCACTGCTTTCAGTGCTTTATTCGTGACAGCTAGAGAGTTATGTGTAAAAGAGGCAGTTGCTCCTTTGTTCCTGAAGCTGCCTCACAAAAATAGGAAAAGCAGTTAGTTAGGCCAAAGACAATTAACAAATTTCATAATTAATTTTATTTTTACTGATATTAATGATGTTCTACATCTTTTTAGTGATAAGTGGTAGGTCATCCATAACATTGCATTTTATTTTACTAATTTTTTTTATTGGTAGCTTACTGATGAATTCTTTTTAATTTAACTGCATGCCCACTTTTCAGATTTTGCTTTGCCATAGCACTAACAGCAAAAAAAGCACCTCCAGTTTTTATGGATTATATAGTTGAAATATGTAATAAGTGACAATGTGATGATTTCTGCATATTTGAACTAACATAGAATATGATCTTTAATAAAGTTGTTTTTATAAACAGTTTCAGAGAATTTTGACATGAAGTTATTTGATTTGTTGATTTGTTTTAAAAGTTTTTAACAGTATTTGATAGATTCATTACCTCTGATTTTGGAATGTATAATTAGATCTGAATTTTTATTTTCCAGTTACTCACTGCTTCATGTGGTCAATAACCAACCAAGTAATTATATACTTAAATGATAGATATTAGAGTTCTTTGCTGCGGGTTGGCAAGTCTACTTCAGGGAGTTGGGTATCCCTGCCCATTTTGCTGTCTTGTCAGATTGGGGTTAGGGTCCCCAGTTATGCAGATGTTTCCTACAAATGGGCATGTCGTCTAGGACAAAAACAACATGCCTGCATCACTTGTATGGGGGAGTGGAATGTTTGAAGAATGAATGGTGAATGTAAGAGGATGGAAGCTATAATTACTTCTAGAAAGGGAATATGGATTTTGGCAGGTTTGCTTTAGACCTGCAAGTTGATACAGATGATTATGCAAGAGAAAATGTGACTTTGATAATGAAGGAGTTTGAAGATGTTTGGATTGCATGTATCAGTGCAAGAATATTAGTTAAAGATTGTAAGTTTTTGATGTTATATATATATATATATATATATATATATATATATATATATATATATATATATATTCAATCCACTGACAGCACGTCAACCCCTGTATACCACATCGCTCCAATTCACTCTATTCCTTGCCCTCCTTTCACCCTCCTGCATGTTCAGGCCCCGATCACACAAAATCTTTTTCACTCCATCTTTCCACCTCCAATTTGGTCTCCCTCTTCTCCTCGTTCCCTCCACCTCTGACACATATATCCTCTTGGTCAATCTTTCCTCACTCATTCTCTCCATGTGCCCAAACCATTTCAAAACACCCTCTTCTGCTCTCTCAACCACGCTCTTTTTATTTCCACACATCTCTCTTACCCTTACGTTACTTACTCGATCAAACCACCTCACACCACACATTTTCCTCAAACATCTCATTTCCAGCACATCCATCCTCCTGCGCACATCTCTATCCATAGCCCACGCCTCGCAACCATACAACATTGTTGGTACCACTATTCCTTCAAACATACCCATTTTTGCTTTCCGAGATAATGTTCTCGACTTCCACACATTTTTCAATATATATATATATGTGAGGTTGAACCATTATGTGACATTCATTTTTTCATTCATTTCAAGCTAGAAGTTTCAGTTTTCTAAATTGTTTCGTACATTTTTCATATGTATATATATGTATGTGTGTGTGTGTGTATATGTGCGTATGTATGTGTATGTGTGTGTATGTGTATATGTATGTATATATGTATATTATCCCTGGGGATAGGGGTGAAAGAATACTTCCCACGTATTCCTCGCGTGTCGTAGAAAGCGACTAGAGGGGACGGGAGCGGGGGGCCGGAAATCCTCCCCTCCTTGTATTAACTTTCTAAAATGGGAAACAGAAGGAGTCACGTGGGGAGTGCTCATCCTCCCCGAAGGCTCAGAGTGGGGTGCCTGAATGTGTGTGGATGTAACCAAGATGTGAAAAAAGGAGAGATAGGTAGTATGTTTGAGGAAAGGAACCTGGATGTTTTGGCTCTGAGTGAAACGAAGCTCAAGGGTAAAGGGGAAGAGTGGTTTGGGAATGTCTGGGGAGTAAAGTCAGGGGTTAGTGAGAGGACAAGAGCAAGGGAAGGAGTAGCAATACTCCTGAAACAGGAGTTGTGGGAGTATGTGATAGAATGTAAGAAAGTAAATTCTCGATTAATATGGGTAAAACTGAAAGTTGATGGAGAGAGGTGGGTGATTATTGGTGCATATGCACCTGGGCATGAGAAGAAAGATCATGAGAGGCAAGTGTTTTGGGAGCAGCTGAATGAGTGTGTTAGTGGTTTTGATGCACGAGACCGGGTTATAGTGATGGGTGATTTGAATGCAAAGGTGAGTAATGTGGCAGTTGAGGGAATAATTGGTATACATGGGGTGTTCAGTGTTGTAAATGGAAATGGTGAAGAGCTTGTAGATTTATGTGCTGAAAAAGGACTGATGATTGGGAATACCTGGTTTAAAAAGCGAGATATACATAAGTATACTTATGTAAGTAGGAGAGATGGCCAGAGAGCCTTATTGGATTACGTGTTAATTGACAGGCGTGCGAAAGAGAGACTTTTGGATGTTAATGTGCTGAGAGGTGCAACTGGAGGGATGTCTGATCATTATCTTGTGGAGGCTAAGGTGAAGATTTGTATGGGTTTTCAGAAAAGAAGAGTGAATGTTGGGGTGAAGAGGGTGGTGAGAGTAAGTGAGCTTGGGAAGGAGACCTGTGTGAGGAAGTACCAGGAGAGACTGAGTACAGAATGGAAAAAGGTGAGAACAATGGAAGTAAGGGGAGTGGGGAGGAATGGGATGTATTTAGGGAATCAGTGATGGATTGTGCAAAAGATGCTTGTGGCATGAGAAGAGTGGGAGGGGGGTTGATTAGAAAGGGTAGTGAGTGGTGGGATGAAGAAGTAAGAGTATTAGTGAAAGAGAAGAGAGAGGCATTTGGACGATTTTTGCAGGGAAAAAATGCAATTGAGTGGGAGATGTATAAAAGAAAGAGACAGGAGGTCAAGAGAAAGGTGCAAGAGGTGAAAAAGAGGGTAAATGAGAGTTGGAGTGAGAGAGTATCATTAAATTTTAGGGAGAATAAAAAGATGTTCTGGAAGGAGGTAAATAAAGTGCGTAAGACATGGGAGCAAATGGGAACTTCAGTGAAGGGCGCAAATGGGGAGGTGATAACAAGTAGTGGTGATGTGAGAAGGAGATGGAGTGGGTATTTTGAAGGTTTGTTGAATGTGTTTGATGATAGAGTGGCAGATATAGGGTGTTTTGGTCGAGGTGGTGTGCAAAGTGAGAGGGTTAGGGAAAATGATTTGGTAAACAGAGAAGAGGTAGTGAAAGCTTTGCGGAAGATGAAAGCCGGCAAGGCAGCAGGTTTGGATGGTATTGCAGTGGAATTTATTAAAAAAGGGGGTGACTGTATTGTTGACTGGTTGGTAAGGTTATTTAATGTATGTATGACTCATGGTGAGGTGCCTGAGGATTGGCGGAATGCGTGCATAGTGCCATTGTACAAAGGCAAAGGGGATAAGAGTGAGTGCTCAAATTACAGAGGTATAAGTTTGTTGAGTATCCCTGGTAAATTATATGGGAGGGCATTGATTGAGAGGGTGAAGGCATGTACAGAGCATCAGATTGGGGAAGAGCAGTGTGGTTTCAGAAGTGGTAGAGGATGTGTGGATCAGGTGTTTGCTTTGAAGAATGTATGTGAGAAATACTTAGAAAAGCAAATGGATTTGTATGTAGCATTTATGGATCTGGAGAAGGCATATGATAGAGTTGATAGAGATGCTCTGTGGAAGGTATTAAGAATATATGGTGTGGGAGGAAAGTTGTTAGAAGCAGTGAAAAGTTTTTATCGAGGATGTAAGGCATGTGTACGTGTAGGAAGAGAGGAAAGTGATTGGTTCTCAGTGAATGTAGGTTTGCGGCAGGGTTGTGTGATGTCTCCATGGTTGTTTAATTTGTTTATGGATGGGGTTGTTAGGGAGGTAAATGCAAGAGTTTTGGAAAGAGGGGCAAGTATGAAGTCTGTTGGGGATGAGAGAGCTTGGGAAGTGAGTCAGTTGTTGTTCGCTGATGATACAGCGCTGGTGGCTGATTCATGTGAGAAACTGCAGAAGCTGGTGACTGAGTTTGGTAAAGTGTGTGGAAGAAGAAAGTTAAGAGTAAATGTGAATAAGAGCAAGGTTATTAGGTACAGTAGGGTTGAGGGTCAAGTCAATTGGGAGGTGAGTTTGAATGGAGAAAAACTGGAGGAAGTGAAGTGTTTTAGATATCTGGGAGTGGATCTGACAGCGGATGGAACCATGGAAGCGGAAGTGGATCATAGGGTGGGGAAGGGGGCGAAAATTCTGGGGGCCTTGAAGAATGTGTGGAAGTCGAGAACATTATCTCGGAAAGCAAAAATGGGTATGTTTGAAGGAATAGTGGTTCCAACAATGTTGTATGGTTGCGAGGCGTGGGCTATGGATAGAGTTGTGCGCAGGAGGATGGATGTGCTGGAAATGAGATGTTTGAGGACAATGTGTGGTGTGAGGTGGTTTGATCGAATGAGTAACGTAAGGGTAAGAGAGATGTGTGGAAATAAAAAGAGCGTGGTTGAGAGAGCAGAAGAGGGTGTTTTGAAGTGGTTTGGGCACATGGAGAGAATGAGTGAGGAAAGATTGACCAAGAGGATATATGTGTCGGAGGTGGAGGGAACGAGGAGAAGAGGGAGACCAAATTGGAGGTGGAAAGATGGAGTGAAAAAGATTTTGTGTGATCGGGGCCTGAACATGCAGGAGGGTGAAAGGAGGGCAAGGAATAGAGTGAATTGGAGCGATGTGGTATACCGGGGTTGACGTGCTGTCAGTGGATTGAATCGGGGCATGTGAAGCGTCTGGGGTAAACCATGGAAAGCTGTGTAGGTATGTATATTTGCGTGTGTGGACGTATGTATATACATGTGTATGGGGGTGGGTTGGGCAATTTCTTTCGTCTGTTTCCTTGCGCTACCTCGCAAACGCGGGAGACAGCGACAAAAAAAAAAAAAAAAATATATGTATTATAAGTGAGGCGAGGTTAAGAAATCCTGTTTGAAAAAATTGAAAGGTCAATAGGGGAAGTAAATTTAAGAGATGAAATTGTGTCATGGGTGACTTCAATAGATGGAAGGAGGATATAGTGGAAAGAATGATAGGTCTACCCTCTCATGTCTTTCCCGGTAAATATGACCTGGAACTTTTTAAAAGGCAGGCTTAATCCTTCCTCCAAAATTCATGCATACTTTTGTGTCCCTTCTTTTTCCCTTTCATTAACCTCTCCGTATTTCAATTAAGGCTTGGCCTTGATGTGGACTTTTGTCCTTGACTAGAGCCTCCAGTTACTAAAAGATAACATGGTGTAAATGACAGTGGTGCAATATAAACAAATATTGCCTAAATTTGCATTGTGTTTCTTATTTCCACAAATGTCAATATACTGGTTTTTCACTGTCAGTTCAAGGTTAGGGACAAATGTGCTATCAGACAATTAGAAGTACCATTAGTGAATTTGCATCATGAGGTTAATCCCCTTACCTTCTCCAATCTCCCCATAGATTGCGTAAGTATGTTTGCAAGAACTACGTATTCCTCTGGAAGTTTACAAATGTAGTAATGACTTGAAATATAGCTTTATTTGTTCATGTATATGCTATGTAAATATGTCTGCCTACCTTCCTCCCATCACTGTGAAGTGCACAATTGTAACATGGGCAGTGACTAGTGTGGATCTTCAGTTAGCTATTTTGTTTGTCAAAGGGAATGTCTATCCCAGTAAGTATGACTTGGCACATTTTAAAAGACAGATTTTTCACTTCCTCCAAAATACATAAACATTTTTCCTTGTCTATTCTTTTTCTCTTTCATAATCCTCTCTATATTTCAACTAAGGCCCAGCCTTGATGTTGACTTTTGTCCATGACTGTAGCCTTAAAGAATATAAAAGAAAAAAAAGTTTATCCTCTCCCACTAAGATCTCAGGTGACCTTAGAACCTTACTCAGCAAGGTATCCCTAAAGTGCTTCAGATATCCTAGTTCAGACCACTGATACCACATCACTCCCTGTATATCACATATATCTAGTTCACTCTATCCCCTGCATGCATCTCTCTCTTGCATGTTTAGGCCCCAATAACTCTGAGAATCTTTCCATCTTATCCTTGGTCCCCCCTTTCTCCTTGTTCCCTCCACTTCTGACACTTATAACCCCTTAGTTTCTCTTCACTCATCCTCTCTATAAGTCCAATCAATATGAGGACACCTTCTTCATCTCTCTTAACACTATTCTTATGCCTATATTTCTCAGTTACCGTTATACTTCTTACTTGATCAACTCTACTCACACCATATACTGTACTTATGTATATCATTTCCAATACATCTGCCCTCTTCCTTACTTTCTTATCTAAAGCCTATGCCTCACAACCATACAGCACTTTTGGGATTGAAATACCATCAAGCATTCTCATTTGTGTCCTCACAGACCACTCTCAGGTATTTGTAACACTATTTCCTTCATGTTCTCTCTATTCAAATGCATACTCCAGCCAGTTTATCTCTTAACCTTGCTCAACTTTATAATGGTACTTTTATTCAAAATAACTTTCAGTTTTCTTTTACATACAGTTTCTCACTTTAGTCTGCCACTGGAATTGTATCATTAGCAAACAGCAACTGCCATATCTCCAAATCCTTCTCCACCTCTTACAAACTGCAACCCCACCCAGCTCTCCATGACCCTCACATTTAGCTCCCTCACCCCCCTCCCCGTAAAGAGATTGAATGGCCATGGTAACATCACTCACCCTTATTTTGAGACCCAGCTTCATGTGGAACCACCCAGCCACCCTCTCTTTCAACTTCCACTTATGCCTTTCTCTCTTGATATAAATTCCTTACTGCTTCTAGTTGCTCTCCACCCGTAACATACATTTGAAATGTGTTCACAAAGCACCTCCATCAACCCTATCATATGCTTCCTCCATATCCATACTTACTACATGCAAATCCTTCTTTTTCTCTGTATTTCTCACATACATTCCTCAAAGCAAGTAACTGATCCATACATCATCATACACTTCTGAAGCCACATTCTGTATCCCTAAATGATGATCTGTGCTTACCAACACTCACTTACCACTTGCCAGACAACTTATTCCTATAATTTGAACATTCACTTTTCCCTATTCCCTTTATACAGTGATACTATAAAGGCATTCCACCAGTCCTGAGATAGTTTTTCTAACAGTGTGAGCACCAGCAACCTGCCACAGTGTGCCTTTGGCTATCTATAGGGAAGGATGTTTTTTCTTTACCACTTTCTTGCCACTTCATGTAGGAGATTTTGTTTCTGGGTGCTGTGTTTTCAGATTGGTTGAAAATTACTTTTCTAAGGAGGAGAAGGCCTGAATTCTCACCTGAAATTAAAAAATTATGGGTACACTTGAGACTAAAAGGGGCACTGGGCACTCACAGTGCATGATCAGGTGACTGCTTATCAGTGCTCATGGCCTCCCTGACACTGTCTTCCCACCACCAAAACCTATCCAAGGAAGACTTTTCAGTCTACAAATGACTTCCTTAGAAGAGAAGTGTAGGAGCAATCCCACATTTTAGATGTCATACTCAAGAAAAGCCATTCAAAACTTCGAGGAAATGTCTCTCAAAGAACCATTCAACATTGCCTTCAAAAGGACCTCCACATTCCTTCCCATAAGCTAGCTGCCAGTCCCCTGCATATAAAGGAAATGAAATGCAAATGACTCATATTTGCAAGGAAATACAAAGACTGGAGTGACCAAGAGTGAAGTAAGGCAAGGAAGGGTAAGGAAGCCAGAGGGTGGCAGCTGGAATGACTCTTGTTCCTGTGAAGATGGTGAACACCCAGTTAGTGTGATCTGGGGTTGCTTTATGGTGCATTGGGCAGGGGATGATTTTATGTCTAACCTAAAAACACTACAATGAATGGAGGACAGTACATTAAGGTGCAAAAGGACCATATGCTTCCTATTTATGAGGTTCATGGGTGTAGTCACGTTATGTTGAATAGTGTCCCCTGCCATAAGGTTAGAAAGGTGATGACTTTGTTACCAGGGGAACATTATCAACTGCTTAAGTGGCCTGGGAACTCCCCAGACCTTAATCCAATTTAGAGCTACTGAAATTAAGTGAAAGTCAAGCTTGCTTCCTGCAATGCCTCATCAGTGCCTCACCTTATTCAGATCAAGACTTTATGGACCCAAAACATTGGCCTAGAATACTTCAGGAACCTTGACAATCCTGTGCCCAGATGTCTGCAGATGGTAATCAAGGCCAAAGGTGAGATGACAAAGTACTAAAATATAAGTATGATATTGCCTTTGAAAATATATTGGGGGGGGGGGGTCTAGAACACTGTATATCTAAGATTATAATTGATAGATAGCCAGAAAGCATCATAAATTTATCTTTCTTTCAACAAGTACTTATTAGATATAGACCTGGGTGATAGAGGCCTCAGTTTATCTAACCTAAACTTAGTATATTTGTTAGTTTCCTTCACAACAGTCTCATGAATAGTACCAAGAAAAATAGTTTCTGAAAACACTTGTATGGTGTAATATTTTCCAAAATATTTGTTAGTTTTCTTCACAACAGTCTCATGAATAATACCAAGAAAAATAGTTTCTGAAAACACCTGTATGGTGTAAGATTTTCCAAACCAAGCACAGTTTGTTGTCCATGAAAATCCATAACTTTACCTTGTTGTCTTAAGATAGATGGCATTACACTCATCTTTCTGGATCATGAGGACACTGTAGATATATCTTTCAATGCTAGCTTGCTTTGGTCGTCTTTGTCACTGCTTTCTAGGGTAGACATCAGAGGTTCATTGCTCTCAAGATTCAGAGGCTCAGAACTCAGCTTAGATTTTTTGGTCCATAGTAATTTTCTTCTTTCTCTTCATACTCATAATGCCCTAGAAGAAAACAGAAAATATTTGAAAGGGTGGAACAAAATTTTTAAGGGATGTGCATGTGCCAGCGGAGCTGTTGCCTCTTTATCTCTTATCAAAACATGGTAAATTGTACTCAGTTTGAAACCTAGAGTAATAATGCATACAGTGCTTTTAAACAAAAAGAAGAATTAATGTTGACATCTGGTAGTTTCTCAAGAGTGTAACGTAGGAGTAACTGACAATGTTTGTTTGTGTTTCTTTTTTACCACTGGCTCTGGCAGATGGCAGCATGCATTGTGAGTTCAAATGCCACAACAAGATTCAAAGCAAATTCTAATTATCAAAAGATGAAGGTAGACTTTTTTAATTGGGCATGGAAAGTTTTCAGCAGTTGCAGTCAGTGGGAATGAAGCTTACAGCAGGAGGTTTAGACCATCATTCTCAAAGGGTTGACAACAAAGTTTTGAGTTTAAGACAGGGCTTTTGAAGTGGTGTGGTGGTCCTTCAGGGATCAGGAATGAATAGCTTCATATAAGTGGTTGGCTTGCTGTAAAATTTATTTTTCTAAATGTTAACAAGTGAGCCCTTTTGATGTTAAGAAGAGGTTTTATTTGGTGCTGCAGAACTGGTCCACACTTAACATATCTAGCAGTCAGATCCATTGAGACCAATATTATACAATGGAAATTATTGCTTGTCCAATGATTATGAATAATATGAAAATGTTTCTTATTCATTTAGTAGAATTGTTAAAGTATAATTGAGAGAGAGGCAGAAGTTTTTCTAAAAGGATGTGTATTGCACCATTTAGAATATTTGATCAAATTAAGCAGATTTTCAGCTTTAAACAATAATGAAATTTAGGTGAAAATAAACCTATACGTTTGGTGAGGTGAGGTGAGAGAGTATCATTAAATTTTAGGGAGAATAAAGAGATGTTTTATCCCTGGGGATAGGGGAGAAAGGATACTTCCCATGTATTCCCTGCGTGTCGTAGAAGGCGACTAAAAGGGGAGTGAGTGGGGGGCTGGAAATCCTCCCCTCTTGTTTTCTTTTTTAATTTTCCAAAAGAAGGAACAGAGAAGGGGGCCAGGTGAGGATATTCCCTCAGAGGTCCAGTCCTCTGTTCTTAATGCTACCTTGCTAATGCGGGAAATGGCAAATAGTTTGAAAGAAAGAAAGAAAGAAAAAGATGTTTTGGAAGGAGGTAAGTAAAATGCGTTAAGACAAGAGAACATATGGGAACATTAGTGAAGGGGGCTAATGGAGAGGTGATAACAAGTAGTGGTGATGTGAGGAGATGGAGTGAGTATTTTGAAGGTCTGTTGAATGTGTTAGATGATAGAGTGGCAGATATAGGGTGTTTTGGTCAAGGTGGTATGCGAAGTGAGAGGGTTTGGGAGAGTGGTTTGGTAAACAGAGAAGAGGTAGTAAAAGCTTTTCCAAAGATGAAAGCCGGCAAGGCAGTGGGTTTGGATGGCAATTTCAGTGGAATTTATTAAAAAAGGAGGTGACTGTGTTGTTGACTGGTTGGTAAGGATATTTAATGAATGTATGACTCATGGTGAAGTGCCTAAGGATTGGTGGAATGGATGCATAGTGCCATTGTAAAAAGGCAAAGGGAATAAAGGTGAGTGCTCAAATTACAGAGGTATAAGTTTGTTGAGTATTCCAGGGAAATTATATGGGATGGTATTGATTGAGAGGGTGAAGGCATGTACAGAGCATCAGATTAGGGAAGAGCAGTGTGATTTCAGAAGTGGTAGAGGATGTGTGGATCAGGTGTTTGCTTTGAAGAATGTATGTGAGAAATACTTAGAAAAGCAAATGGATTTGTATGTAGCATTTATGGATCTGGAGAAAGCAAATGATAGAGTTGATAGAGATGCTCTGTGGAAGGTATTAGGAATATATGGTGTGGAAGGCAAGTTGTTAGAAGCAGTGAAAAGTTTTTATCGAAGATGTAAGGCATGTGTATGTGTAGGAAGAGAGGAAAGTGATTGGTTCTCAGTGAATGTTGGTTTGTGGCAGGGGTGCGTGATGTCTCCATGGTTGTTTAATTTGTTTATGGATGGGGTTGTTAGGGAGGTGAATGCAAGAGTTTTGGAGAGAGGGGCAAGTATGGAGTCTGTTGTGGATGAGAGAGCTTGGGAAGTGAGTCAATTGTTGTTCGCTGATGATACAGCGCTGGCGGCTGATTCAGGTGAGAAACTGCAGAAGCTGGTGACTGAGTTTGGTAAAGTGTGTGAAAGAAGAAAGTTAAGAGTAAATGTGAATTAAGAGCAAGTAGGGTTGAGGGACACACTGAGGGTTGCAATAGGGTTGAGGGACAAGTCAATTGGGAGGTAAGTTTGAATGGAGAAAAACTGGAGGAAGTGAAGTGTTTTAGATATCTGGGAGTGGATTTGGCAGTGGATAGAACCATGGAAGCAGAAGTGAGTCACAGGGTGGGGGAGGGGGCGAAAGTTCTAGGAGCGTTGAAAATGTGTGGAAGTCGAGAACATTATCTTGGAAAGCAAAAATGGGTATGTTTGAAGGAATAGCGGTTCCAACAATGTTATATGGTTGCGAGAGGTGGGCTATAGATAGAGTTGTGCAGAGGAGGGTGGATGTGTTGGAAATGAGATGTTTGAGGACATGTGGTGTGAGGTGGTTTGATCAAGTAAGTAATGAAAGGGTAATAGAGATATCTGGTAATAAAAAGAGTGTGGTTGAGAGAGCAGAAGAGGGTGTTTTAAAATGGTTTGGTCACATGGAGAGAATGAGTGAGGAAAGATTGACAAAGAGGATATAAGTGTCAGAGGTGGAGGGAACGAGGAGAAGTGGGAGACCAAATTGGAGGTGGAAAGATGGAGTGAAAAAGATTTTGAGCGATTGGGGCCTGAACATCGAGGAGTGTGAAAGGCGTGCAAGGAATAGAGTGAATTGGAACGATGTGGTATACTGGGGTTGACATCCTGTCAATGGATTGAAGCAGGGCATGTGAAGCTTCTGGGGTAAACCATGGAAAGTTCTGTGGGGCCTGGATGTGGAAAGGGAGCTGAGGTTTCAGTGCATTATACATGACAGCTAGAGACTGAGTGTGAACGAGTGTGGCCTATGTTGTCTTTTCCTAGTGCTACCTCGCGCACGTTGGGGAAGGGGGTTGTATTTTCATGTGTGGCAGGGTGGCGACAGGAATGAATATAGGCAGCAAGTATGAGTTATGTACGTGTTTATACGTATAAGTCTGTGTATGGATGTATATGTATATGTTGAAATGCATGTGTGGACGTGTATGTATATACACGTGTATGTGGGTGGGTTAGGCCATTCTTTCGTCCGTTTCCTTGCGCTACCTTGCTAACGTGGGAGACAGCGACAAAGTTTGATGATAATTTTAACATTGGTGTAATATTTTTCTTTGTGAGAGAAGCAAATTACTGTGAACTTATGAAAAATTATGGTTTTATCAGAGTTTTGTTACAGAAGCATGATTTGAGGTAGCTTTATGATGATTTTAAGAGGATTAACTTAAGCTAATATGAGGGAAGTAAGCTTTTACCTCATAAGATAATAATTTCTGACATTTGCGTGGTTTACTCCAGACGTTTTACATGCCATGGTTCAATCCAGTGACAGCATGTTGACCCCAGTATACTACATCATTCCAGTTTACTCTCTCCATGCATGCCTCCTACCCTTCTGCTTGTTCAGGCCCCAGTTGCTCAAAATTTTTTTTTACACTATCCTTCCACCTCCAGTTTGGTTTTCTGCTGCTTCTTGTTCCCTCCACCTCTGACACATGTATCCTCTTTGTCAATCTTTCCTCACTCATTTGTTCCATATGTCTGAACCATTTTAGTGCACCCTCTTCTGCTCTCTCAACCACACTCTTTTTATTTCCACACATCTCTTACCCTTTCATTACTTACTCGATCAAACCACCTCACACCACATATTGTCCTCAAACATCTCATTTCCAACACAGCCACCACCTTCCGTACAATCTATCTATAGCTCGTGCCTCGCAACCAAATAATACTGTTGGAACTATTATTCCTTCAAACATAACCATTTTTACTCTCCCAGATAACGTTCTCGCTTTCCACACATTCTTCATTGCTCCCAGAGCCATAGCTCCCTCTCCCACCTTATGACTCACTTCTGCTTCCATGGTTTCATTAGCTGCCAATACCACTCCTAGATATCTAAAACACTTCACTTCCTCCAATTTTTCTCCATTCAAACTTACATCCCAACTAACTTGTCCCTCAACCCTGCTGAACTTAATAACCTTGCTCGTATTGATACTTACTCTTAACTTTCCCCTCCACACACTTTTCCAAGCTCAGTCACCAGTTTCTGCAGTTTTTCACTCGAATCAGTCACCAATGCTGTATCATTGGTGAACAACAATTGACTCAATTCCCAGACCTCTTAACCCACCCCTTTCTCCAAAACTTGCATTTACCTTGTGAACCACCCTATCCATAAACAAATTTAACAACCTTGGGGACATCATATGTTGGCGGAATGCATGCATAGTGCCATTGTACAAAGGCAAAGGGGATAAAGGTGAGTGTTCAGACTACAGAGGCATAAGTTGAGTATTCCTGGGAAATTATATGGGAGGGTATTGATTGAGAATGTGGTGGCATGTACAGAGCATCAGATTGGGGAAGAGCATTGTGGTTTCAGAAGTGGTAGAGAATATGTGTCTCAGATGTTTGCTTTGAAGAGTTTGTGTGAGAATGGATTTGAGAAAAGATGGATTTATATGTAGCATTTATGGATCTGGAAAAGGCATATGATAGGGTTGATAGAGTTGCTATGTGGAAGGTCTAAAGAGTATATGGTGTGGGAGATAAGTTGCTAGAAGCAGTGAAAAGTTTTTATCAAGGATATAAGGCATGTTTACGAGTAGGAAGAGAGGAGAGTGATTGGTTCCCAGTGAATTTTGGTCTGAGGCAGGGATGTGTGATGTCCCCATGGCTGTTTAATTTGTTTATGGATGGGGTGGTTAGGGAGGTAAATGCAATGATTTTGGAGAGAGGGGCGAGTGTGCAGCCCATTGGGGATGAGAGGGAGTGGGAAGTGAGTCAGTTGTTGTTTGCTGATGATACAGCTCTAGTGGCTGATTCTGGTGAGAAACTGCATAAGTTGGTGACTGAGTTTGGAAAAGTGTGAGAAAGGAGAAAGTTGAGAGTAAATGTGAATAAGAGGAAGGTTATTAGGTTTAATACGGTTGAGGGACAAGTTAATTGGGATGTAAGTTTGAATGGAGAAAGGTTGGAGGAAGTGAAGTGTTTTAGATATCTGGGAGTGGACTTAGCAGCAAATGAAACCATGGAAGTGGAAGTGAATCACAGGATGAGGGAAGGGGCGAAGGTGCTAGGGGCGTTGAAGAACGTGTGGAAGGAGAGAAAGTTAACTTGGAGAGTAAGAATGGGTATATTTGAAGGAATAGTGGTTCCAGCAATATTAAATGGTTGCAAGGCATGGTCTATAGATAGGGTTGTACAGAGGAGGGTGGATGTGTTGGAAATGAAATGTTGAAGGATGACATGTGGTGTGAGGTTTTTTAATCGAGTAAGTAATGAAAGGGTAAGAGATATGTGTGGAAATAAAAAAGAGTATGGTAGAGAGAGCAGAAGAGGGTGTGTTCAAATGGTTTGGATATATAGAGAGAATGAGTGAGAAAATATTGACAGATAGGATATATTTGTCAGAGGTGGAGGGAACAAGAAGTGGGAGACCAAATTGGAGGTGGAAGGATGGAGTGAAAAAGATTTTGATCGGAATCTGAACATACAGGAGGGTGAGAGGCATGCAAGGAATCAAGTGAATTGAAACAATGTGGCATACTGGGGTCGACATGCTGTCAGTCGACTGAATCAGAGCATGTGAAATGTCTGGGGTAAACCATGGGAAGGTCTGTGGGGCCTTGATGTGGATTGTGAGCTGTGGTTTTGGTGTATTTCAAGTGACATCTAGAGACTGAGTGTGAATGAATGTGGCCTTTCTTTGCCTGTTTTCCTGGTGCTACCTCACTGAAGCAGGGGGCAGTGAAGCTGTTTTCTGTGGTGTGGGGTGGCGTTGGGAATGGATGAAAGCAAGCAAGTATGAATATGCACATATGTATATGTCTATGTATGTATATGTATGTATGTTAATATATATATGTGTGTATGTATATGTGCACATGTATAGGCTCTTATCTATATATATGTGTGTATGAGTGGATGGGTTATTCTTCGTCTGTTTCCTGGTGCTACCTTGCTGTGTCGAGATATGGCAGTCAAGTATAATAACAATAGATGAATCACTATATAGGATCAATGAGATGGCCTTGATTTGGACATTCACTTACCCATACAGTCTTAGCTAACATAAGAAAAAAAAGGTCATTAATGGAGGAAGTAAGCTTATGCCTCATATAACATAATGATTTCTGATATCTTTATGTTTCTTTTGCATAGATTATAATGCACTAAGCATTCCTGTGCTTTAACATCCATAGGTTATCAGAATTATGGTGAATATGTTTTGAAAATGGAAGAGTCAAGACAAGAAGGTAGCTTGTGGCAATTATCTGGCTTTGTTTATATGATCAAAGTATTGCTGTTAGGTCGCTGCACATCCCAGGGCTTTGTTCCTATTTTCTATACTATAAAGAATTAAGTGGAAGCATTTTTTTGGTGGTTATGGAGAAAAGTAAAAATATATGACATAAGAGAAATTATTTTTGTTTGGCTATAGTCGATATATGCACCAAAAATCTTAATAGAAAATCAGGCTGGAGGGAATAGGAAAATAGAAAGTGTTCTGAAGTTTAGTTGTGAAAGGAAGTAGATTTTGAATTGGCTTTAACTTAAGATAGCAGCATTTGCACATTGTATATGAGACATTGTGAGTTGTTGCATGTTGAATTTTCAGAAATTATGTTGAAATTGACAAAACTGTATGGAGTGAGGAAGGGAAAAAAATAATATTCAAGTGTCTTTAGGTTTCTTATTTAGTTGTGCAAACTTGTTTGGTGCATTTTGATAAAACATGGGTACAATAGAATAGGTAGTATAGTACAAGTAGTTTAGATTAATTTCTTACTGGATATTGAGTTAAGAAGGTTGACAGAGTGAAGAATGAGTCATTTGAAGGTGGTTAGATTGAAGAATGAAAGTTGTTTATAGGTATATTTTCATTTTAGGTGATTGCTGATTGAGTAAATGATGTAATGTTTAGGTAGCACTAGTGGAAAAATTAGGGATGTACAGGTTGAGTATTTCTTATCTGAAATGCCTGGGACCAGAAGAGTTTTGGATTTTGGATTTTTTTGAATTTTGGAATATTTGCATATACTTATGAGATATCTTGAGGATGGGACTCAAAATATGAATACAGAGTCCATTTATGTTTCATATACACCTTATACACATAGCCTGGAGGTAATTTATACAATATTTGATAATTTTGCACATAAAGTTAGTGTAATACTTAACTATCAGAAAGCTAAGGTGTCACAACCTTAGCCATCCATGTGGACAATCTGTGATTGTTTGGCATCGCCATCATTCCTGATTCTGAATTTGTATGCTACTGATAAGCCATCATTTTCTTACACTTATTCTCATGTAAGTGCTTAACAGTAAAATATTAAATGCCGGCAGTACAATGAAAAAATAATGTGTTTAGGGAATGGAATTTTTTGTGACCTCATGTCGCCTTTCAAAATGTTTTGGATTTTCAGATTAGAGTTACTCAACTTTAATTTCACTTAGGTGATTGGGTGTAGTTAAAGAGGAAACCTAAAATTGAAAAGGAACAAGAACACCTGAGGAAGAATGTATGACTTTTAAGGAGGTGATTCAGTGAAAAGTGTTGCAAAAACATGAATAGATAATGTGTCACCTCCCTTTTATATTGCTTGAGAAACCTTGTGGGATATAGATAGGTAGATTATAGACTGTAGATATTAGGGAAGGCTGAAGTTAAGATGGAGTGGTTGAGTTTGTTTGAGAAAGATGTTGATTTTGATGAATGTGGATATCTGCACTAACTTTGGATTTTAGAAATGGTTATGTGTGAACTGTCTCTTTCTTTTGCATGAAACAGCTTGTTGGTGATTAATAGTTTGTGAGGCTTTGTAAAATGATGAAATATTGCTACATACAGCAAAGGGAAGATGAAAGGGAAGGAATCTATTGCTCATAAAGGAATTATGAGAGTTAACATACTTGGTTAAATGAGTGGTTATTTAACATTGAGGTTTGCTTGAATATTCTATGCTGGATTTGAAATGATTCTACTTGTAATATTTGCAGAAAAAAGCTGGGAATTTTTATGTTAAAATTTAATTGATATTCTTTACAGTCTCTGCACCAGCAGACGTGGTACGGACAGATCCAGGATTGGTCAGTTTTTATCAATCTGTGAGACTTGGGCATGATCTACAGGCCAGACCAAAGTCAGGTTGTGAATTAACTCACCCATCTGAAATCAGTGCGTAAGTTATCTCAGTTAACGTGGTTGCCAGTAACCATGCCCGAGAGACTAAAGTGTTACATTGTCATGAGGTTGTTTGATCTATAATTATGTGTGGTGTCCTAAAGATATCACAAAAACAATTCATTTGTTTTAACTTTAAGATGTCTGAGACCTACCTATTCTTGCCTTTACACATGTCTTGCCATGAATTTTTTTCTTAGAAATAAATTGCCTCTCCTGCCTTTTTGAGGTACCACCAAAATGAAGAAACAGTGGCCTCATTTCCACACATATTCATTGACATGTTTGCAAGTAATATCACTATACTGTTATTAATTGTAGCTGCTTTTTCTTGTAATTATTGAATTGTGTGATATAATTTGTGTATAGAATGTGAGCACAGATTTTGTTACTGGGCTCAATACTTCATTTCACAAGATTTTCATGTCATAAATGTGAATCTGCATGACAAAGTTATATTGATTGAATATTGATTAAGGTTCTGGTTTTATTGTGTTGTGAATATATCTTGCAAGACTTATGTACAATATGTAGACTTCTTTTTTTAATCAATATTGTTATCTTTGTGTATACATCCCTGTTTTGGGGAAAAAGAACCATACCTCTGTATTCCCCGCATTTTGTAGAAGGCAACTAAAGGAGGTAGGAGTAAGGGGTAGACACCCTCCCCCTTTGTATTTCAGTTTCTAAAGAGGAAACAAGAAGGAACCAAGTAGGGAGTGCTTATCCTGCTGAAAGGCTCAGGCTGGGATGTCTAAATGTGAGTGGATGTTACCAAGATGAGAAGAGAGGAAAGAAAGGTAGTTCATTCAAGGAAAGAAACCTCAGTGTTCTGGCTGTGAGTGAAACAAAGCTCAAGGGTAAGGGGGAATAATGTCTTAGGAGTAAAGTCAGGGGTTAGAGGGCAAGAGCTAAGGAAGGAGTAGCACTTCTTCTGAAGCAGGAGTTGTGAAAGCATGTGATGAAATATAAGGATGTAAATTCTAGATTGATATGAGTGAAAATGAAAGTGGATGGTGAGAGATGGGTGATTATTGGTGCTTATGCACCTGGCTGTGAGAAGAAAGATCGTGAGAAGCATGTGTTGTGGGAGCAGCTGAGTGAGTGTCTCAGCAGTTTTGATGTAAGAGACTGGATATTAGTGGTGGGTGATTTAAACAGGAAAGTAAGTGATGTGGCAGTTGAGGGTATAATTGGGGCACATGGGGTATTCAGTATTATGAATGGAAATGATGAAGAGCTTGTGGAGTTGCGTGCTGAAAAAGGATGTGATTGGAAATATCTGTTTTGAAAAAAGGGATTTACACAATAGGTATGTGAGTAGGAGAGATAGTCAGCAGGCATCATTAGATTACACATTAATTAATAGTCATGTAAAAGAGAGAGTTTTGGATGTAGATGTGCTGAGAGGGGCAGTTAATGGGATGTCTGATTACTATATTGTGAAGGTGAGGGTGAAGATTGGTAGGGAGTTTCAAAAAAGAGGAAACAATGTTGGTGAGAAGAGAGTGGTGAGAGGGGAAACAGTATTGGAGAGAAGAGAGTGGTGAGAGTAAGTTGAGCTTGGAAAGGAGACTTGGGTAAAGAAATACTAAGGGAGATTGAGTGTAGAATGGCAGAAGGTGAGATTAAATGAAATGAGGAGAGTGAGTGAGGAATGGGAGGTATTTAGGGAAGCATTGATGGCATGTTCAAGAGATGCATGTGGCATGCAAAAGTTGGAGGAAGGCAGATAAGAAAGGGTAGTGAGTGGTGGGATGAGGGAGTAAAGTTGCTAGTGAAAGAGAAAAGAAAGGCATTTGGGCAGTATGTATAGAGTGTTTGATGATAGAATGGCGGATGTAGGATGTTTTGGTCTTGATGGTGTGCGAAGTGATATAGTCATGGAGAGTCTTTTAGTAAAGAAAAAAGTCATTGAAAGACTTGCTTAAGATAAAAGAAGTAAGTTGAAATTGAAAGTGAGTAAAAGCGAGGTTATTAGATTAGCAGGGTTGAGGGATTGGTTAGTTGGGATGTGAGTTTGAAAAAAAAATAATGGAGGAAGCGAAGTGTTTAAGATGTCGTGTAGTGGACATGGCAGAGATGGAAACTTGGCAACGGAAATAAGTCATAGGATGGGTTAGAAGTTGAAGGTTCTGGGAGCACTGAAGAATGTATGGAAAGAGAGAACATTATATGAGAGGACAAAAATGGGTGTATTTGAGGGAATATTAATCCTAACAGTATTATATGGGCCATATATAAGGCAATCCAGAGGAGTGTGGATGGGTTGGAAATGAAATGTTTGAAGACAGTAAGTGGTGTGATGTGATTTGGTCATGTAAGTAATGTAAGGGTTAGAGAGATTTTTTTTTTTTTTTTTTTTTTTTTTTTTTTTACTTTGTCGCTGTCTCCCGCGTTTGCGAGGTAGCGCAAGGAAACAGACGAAAGAAATGGCCCAACCCCCCCCCCCCCATACACATGTACATACACACGTCCACACACGCAAATATACATACCTACACAGCTTTCCATGGTTTACCCCAGACGCTTCACATGCCTTGCTTCAATCCACTGACAGCACGTCAACCCCTGTATACCACATGACACCAATTCACTCTATTTCTTGCCCTCCTTTCACCCTCCTGCATGTTCAGGCCCCGATCACACAAAATCTTTTTCACTCCATCTTTCCACCTCCAATTTGGTCTCCCTCTTCTCCTCGTTCCCTCCACCTCCGACACATATATCCTCTTGGTCAATCTCTCCTCACTCATTCTCTCCATGTGCCCAAACCATTTCAAAACACCCTCTTCTGCTCTCTCAACCACGCTCTTTTTATTTCCACACATCTCTCTTACCCTTACGTTACTTACTCGATCAAACCACCTCACACCACACATTGTCCTCAAACATCTCATTTCCAGCACATCCATCCTCCTGCGCACATCTCTATCCATAGCCCACGCCTCGCAACCATACAACATTGTTGGAACCACTATTCCCTCAAACATACCCATTTTTGCTTTCCGAGATAATGTTCTCGACTTCCACACATTTTTCAAGGCTCCCAAAATTTTCGCCCCCTCCCCCACCCTATGATCCACTTCCGCTTCCATGGTTCCATCCGCTGACAGATCCACTCCCAGATATCTAAAACACTTCACTTCCTCCAGTTTTTCTCCATTCAAACTCACCTCCCAATTGACTTGACCCTCACCCCTACTGTACCTAATAACCTTGCTCTTATTCACATTTACTCTCATTTAGAGAGATGTGTGTTAATATAAAGAGTGTGGTTGAGAGAGCAGAAGAGGTTGTGCTGAAATGGTTTGGACATATGGAGAGAGTGAGTGAGGAAAGGTTGACCAAGAGGATATATGTGTCATGTGGAGGGGAACAAGAAGAACAGGGAGACCCAATTGGAGGTGGAAGGATGAAGTGAAAAAGATTTTGAGTTTTTGAGGCTTGAACATGCTGGAGGATGAAAGGCACATGATCCCACAACTGCTGCTTCAGGAGTACTACTCCTTCCTTAACTCTTGTCCTTTCACAAACCCCTGACTTTGCTCCTTAGACATATCCAAACCATTCTTTCCCTCTACCCTTCAGTTTTGTTTCACTGAGAACCAGAACATCCAGGATTCTTTTCTCAAACATACTACCTATCTCTCCACTCTTCTCGTCTTGTTTACATCCACACACATTCAGACACCCCAACCTTAGCCTTCAAGGAGGATGAACACTCCCTGCCTAGATCCTTCATGTTTCCCCTTTTAAAAGTTGAAATACAAGGAGGGGAGGGTTTCCAATCCCCTGCTCCCACACCCTTCAGTTGCCTTCCATGACACAAAGGGAATATGGAGACATAATTCTTTTTGCCCTACCTCAGGTGTAAAATATATGGTATAAAGAAAGAAAAGAGACTAGTATTACTTGATAGATGATGATGATCAAGTAAGATTACCATGGCGGCCCATAAACCATGGTTTAAGTAAAACCCTTTAATGTGAACATTATTGACCCAGCTTGGCCAATGGACTGTCAAGCATACTGTTACCACTCACTTTCCTTTAGGATAAGGAAAGGCCTCTAGCGTTCTTACATTTGATGTCTGAATGTAATAACAGTGGTATGAATAATGTGGCATGCATCCTAACACACCTGCTGATAATAACTAAAACACCTTATCTTCACAAGTTAGCTAGCTCTTTCAATATAGAACTGATGTGCAGAAGAATAGTTAAAGGAAATGCACTTAAAGTGACAATGCACTGTAATTTCTATGCACAGTATTATAAAGGAAATGCTCTTGAAATAACAGTACACTAATTTCTCAGCACAGCATAATACTTACCAGTGCCTCTGCTTACCAGTGCCTCTGCTCAGTCTCTGGTGTTAAAAGTTCGCTTAAGGAAGATCCAACTGATAACACGTTTTTAGAAAATAATCTTAGCTTTGAAGATGACCAGTTGCATGGGGGTCTGGGCATGAAGGAGTCCTTGCTTAGTGACAGGTTATGTCCTTCAGGTCAATTCAGTCTGTATGGGCATGGGATGCTGGTCGTGTGGCAGTCCATGCTCAGCAATGACCCACGTTCTATCGGTCAGGTTAACCTTTATGTTCACTATTCACATGTAGTGCAGTGCACCTGGTGTATACCCTAGGTACAGCATACTGTTTGCATCTGCACATTGCTAAGGTTCTCTCTGTGCCTATGTTGGTGCTTGGCACCTACTGTGTCCTAGTTTGAATTGAAGTCATCAGTGTCTCTTGTAGGCACATGATTGGTGCGTTACCCTTGCAGTTGGCAAGCCTTGGAACTTTATAAAGACATCCTGTGTAATGGAGCGAGCTTTGGCTTACCAGGATTGTACCCCCTGGGTTTAGGCAAACTGTCTTGTCTCTGTGCTTGACTTATGCTAACTGACCCCCTTCCACTCTGTTCTGCATAATGTTGGATGCCATTTGTTGTAATGCCAAGACGTATTTCAGTTTCTGTGGTTAATTACTCCACTAATTCCCTTTTTTGTTTTTCCACACTTGATACATTTTTGTTGTCACATTAAATATCAATTTTATTATTCTTACAGTCACTACTAACTAATCAGTGTATTCAAGGATATCTTTAATTGGTAATCTCTCGATGCATGAGTGAGGCATTTTGTGACCACGAGCTATCATGGTTCATAACCCAGGTGACAAAAGCCGCACAGAAATTAGCGTAGAATTACACACACACACACACACACACACACACACACACACACACACACACACACACACACACACACACACTCCTTATCTCCCAGCCTGTTCCATCCTGTTACATAGTTTTTTCACATGTGCTTTCCATTTTCCACACTAGAAAGGTGGCATCAAAAACAGATGACTGAGCATTTAAGGGAAAAATCCTCATTTGGCCCTCTTCTCTATACTCTGTTGTGGAAAGTAAAACAGGAAGAGAGGAATTCTAGGGGCCCCTGCAGCAGAGGGAACCATGGAAGTGGAAGTGAGTGACAGGTTGTGGAGGGGGCGAAGGTTCTGGGAGCAATGAAGAATGTGTGGAAGGAGAGAATGTTATCTTGGAGAGCAAAAATCTGGTATGTTTAAAAGAAAAGTTACTCCAACAATGTTATATGGTTGCAAGGCATGGGCTATTTCATGTGTGGTGGGGCGGCGACAGGAATGGATGAAGGTAACAAGTATGAATATATACATGTGTATATTGTATATGTCTGTGTATGTATATGTATGTATATGTTGAAATGTATATGTATGTATGTGTATGTGTGTGTATGGGCGTTTATGTATATACCTGTGTATGTGGATGGGTTGGGCTATTCCTCGTTTGTTTCCTTGCGCTACCTCACTGACGCGGGAGATAGTGATTAAGTATGATAATGATGATATATTTTTATTATTTTTATACTAAACTGCTGTTTCCCGCTTCAGCAAGGTAGTGAAAGGAAACAGACAAAGAATGGCCCAACCACTCATATACACACACACACACACAGTTTTTCTCCATTCGAACTTACCTCCCAATTGACGTGACCCTCAACCCTACTGTACCTAATAACCTTGCTCTTTTTCACATTTACTCTTAATTTTCTTCTTTCACACACTTTACCAAACTCAGTCACCAGCTTCTGCAGTTTCTCACATGAATCAGCCACCAGCGCTGTATCATCAGCGAACAACAACTGACTCACTTCCCAAGCTCTCTCATCCACAACAGACTTCATACTTGCTCCTCTTTCCAAAACTCTTGCATTCGCCTCCCTAACAACCCCATCCATAAACAAATTAAACAACCATGGAGACATCACACACCCCTGCCGCAAACCTACATCACTGAGAACCAATCACTTTCCTCTCTTCCTACACGTACACATGCCTTACATCCTCAATAAAAACTTTTCACTGCTTCTAACAACTTGCCTCCCACACCATATATTCTTAATACCTTCCATGGAGCATCTCTATCAACTCTTATCATATTCCTTCTCCAGATCCATAAATGCTACATACAAATCCATTTGCTTTTCTAAGTATTTCTCACATACATTCTTCAAAGCAAACACCTGATCCACACATCCTCTACCACTTCTGAAACCACACTGCTCTTCCCCAATCTGATGCTCTGTACATGCCTTCACCCTCTCAATCAATACCCTCCCATATAATTTCCCAGGAATACTCAACAAACTTTTTTTTTTTTTTTTTTTTGCTTTGTCGCTGTCTCCCGCATTTGCAAGGTAGCACAAGGAAACAGACGAAAGAAATGGCCCAACCCACCCCCATACACAATGTATATACATACACGTCCACACACACAAATATACATACCTATACATCTCACTGTACACATATATACACACACACAGACACATACATATATACCCATGCACACAATTCACACTGTCTGCCCTTATTCACTCCCATCGCCACCTCGCCACACATGGAATACCATCCCCCTCCCCCCTCATGTGTGCGAGGTAGCACTAGGAAAAGACAACAAAGGCCCCATTCATTCACACTCAGTCTCCAGCTGCCATGCAATCATGCCCGAAAACCACAGCTCCCCCTCCACATCCAGGCCCCACACAACTTTCCATGGTTTACCCCAGACGCTTCACACGCCCTGATTCAATCCACTGACAGCACGTCAACCCTGGTATACCACATCGATCCAATTCACTCTATTCCTTGCCCGCCTTTCACCCTCCTGCATGTTCAGGCCCCGATCACACAAAATCTTTTTCACTCCATCTTTCCACCTCCAATTTGGTCTCCCACTTCTCCTCGTTCCCTCCACCTCCGACACATATATCCTCTTGGTCAATCTTTCCTCACTCATTCTCTCCATGTGCCAAAACCATTTCAAAACACCTTCTTCTGCTCTCTCAACCATGCTCTTTTTATTTCCACACATCTCTCTTACCCTTACATTACTTACTCGATCAAACCACCTCACACCACTCATTGTCCTCAAACATCTCATTTCCAGCACATCCACCCTCCTGCGCACAACTCTATCCATAGCCCACGCCTCGCAACCATACAACATTGTTGGAACCACTATTCCTTCAAACATACCTATTTTTGCTTTCCGAGATAATGTTCTCGACTTCCACACATTCTTCAAGGCTCCCAGGATTTTCGCCCCCTCCTCCACCCTATGATTCACTTCCGCTTCCATGGTTCCATCTGCTGCCAGATCCACTCCCAGATATCTAAAACACTTTACTTCCTCCAGTTTTCTCCATTCAAACTTACCTCCCAATTGACTTGACCCTCAACCCTACTGTACCTAATAACCTTGCTCTTATTCACATTTACTCTTAACTTTCTTCTTTCACACACTTTACCAAACTTATACCTCTGTAATTTGAGCACTCACCTTTGTCCCCTTTGCCTTTATACAATGGCACTATGCAAGCATTCCGCCAATCCCCAGGCACCTCACCTTGAATCATACATACATTGAATAACCTTACCAACCAGTCAACAATACCCCCTTTTTTGATAAATTCCACTGCAATACCATCCAAACCTGCTGCCTTGCCGGCTTTCATCTTCCGCAAAGCTTTTACTACCTCTTCTCTGTTTACCATATCATTTTCCCTAACCCTCTTACTTTGCACACCACCTCGACCAAAACACCCTATATCTGCCACTCGATCATCAAACACATTCAACAAACCTTCAAAATACTCATCTCCTTCTCACATCACCACTACTTGTTATCACCTCCCCATTAGCCCCCTTCACAGAAGTTCCCATTTGTTCCCGTGTCTTACGCACTTTATTTACCTCCTTCCAAAACATCTTTTTATTCTCCCTAAAATTTAATGATACTCTCTCACCCATACACGCACATATACATACATATGCATATCAACGTATACATACATATACATACACAGACACATACATATATACACATGTACATATTCATACTTGCTGCCTTCATCCATTTCCATCACTATCCCGCCACATAGGAAATAGCCCCACCCACCGTATATATTTCATAATTGATAATTGTTTCCCCTGTTAGCGAAATATTACCAGGGACAGATGAAGAAAGGCTGCATTCACTCGCATCCATTCTCTAGCTGTCATATGTAATGTACTGAAACCATAACCACATATCAACAACCAGGCCCCACAGACCTTTCTTTGGTGTCTCCGTGTAGTTTCACTTGCCCTGGTTTAGTCCAGTGACAGAGTTGTTGCATGTTACTGACTCCTGCATGTTATTACATTATGAGTGAAAAGTTACATATAATGAAGTTGTGTCATTGTCACTCTGCTGATAGGAGCACATAGGCATCTATGACCTTCTCGATTCAGAGTTATCCATCATTTCCATGCCCCAGATGGGAGTGCTGCCTGAAATTTCTGGAGCCTCATAGAAGGAATCCTGGAACTGTGTGATTAAAGTTTATGAAGTATTGTGTTGGCTAATTTTTGATTATTTGTTACTCACTTGTACATAGAATTATAAACTGCTAAAGCTGGAGAAAAACTGGAGGAAGTAAAGTGTTTTAGATATCTGGGAGTGGATCTGGCAGCGGATGGAACCATGGAAGCGGAAGTGGATTATAGGGTGGGGGAGGGGGCGAAAATCCTGGGAGCCTTGAAGAATGTGTGGAAGTCGAGAACATTATCTCGGAAAGCAAAAATGGGTATGTTTGAAGGAATAGTGGTTCCAGCAATGTTGTATGGTTGCGAGGCATGGGCTATGGATAGAGTTGTGCGCAGGAGGATGGATGTGCTGGAAATGAGATGTTTGAGGACAATGTGTGGTGTGAGGTGGTTTGATCGAGTAAGTAACGCAAGGGTAAGAGAGATGTGTGGAAATAAAAAGAGCGTGGTTGAGAGAGCAGAAGAGGGTGTTTTGAAATGGTTTGGGCACATGGAGAGAATGAGTGAGGAAAGATTGACCAAGAGGATATATGTGTCGGAGGTGGAGGGAACGAGGAGAAGTGGGAGACCAAATTGGAGGTGGAAAGATGGAGTGAAAAAGATTTTGTGTGATTGGGGCCTGAACATGCAGGAGGGTGAAAGGAGGGCAAGGAATAGAGTGAATTGGGTCGATGTGGTATACCGGGGTTGACGTGCTGTCAGTGGATTGAATCAGGGCATGTGAAGCGTCTGGTGTAAACCATGGAAAGCTGTGTAGGTATGTATATTTGTGTGTGTGGACGTATGTATATACATGTGTATGGGGGTGGGTTGGGCCATTTCTTTCGTCTGTTTCCTTGCGCTACCTCGCAAACGCGGGAGACAGCGAAAAAAAAAAAAGCTGGAGTTATAGGAATGTGTGAAAGAGTGGGTGATGTGGGTAAGAACAAAAGTGGATTGCAAGAGATGTGTGACTTAGTGCTCATTTACCTGGTCATGAAAAGAAAGATGATGAGAGGTTTTGATAAACAGATTGGGTAATAGTGATGGAAGATTTAAAGGTGATAGGGAGTAGTGTGGTAGTTGAGGGTATATTTGGGACAATGGTAACCGATATTGTGAGTATGAATAGTGAACAGTTTGTGTGGTTGTGCTGAAAAGGGACTGATGACTGGGAATACATGGTTTTGAAAGAGTTGTTGGGTAGGAAAGATTGTAAGGGGGCAGTATTGCATTACATATTAATTGATAGGCATGCAAAAGTGAGACTCTTGGACATGAATGTATTGAAAGGAGCAGCTGTTAGGATGTCTGATCATTGCATGATGGAGGCAAGGATGAAGATTTATACAGGTTTTTGGAAAAGAGGAGATGACATTAGTGAGAAGAGGGTGGGTGAGGCAGTAGAGATATCTTAGGAAGCAGTGATTGCTTATTAGGGGATTGGCCTACAGAAGATTGAAGATGGGCAGGTGAGAAAGGGTAGTGAGTGGTGGGATGACAAAGTAGAAATTGCTAGTGAGAGAGAAGAGAGAGGTGTTTGGGAAGTACTTACAGGGAAGGAGTGCAGATAATTGGGAGATGTACAAAAGGAGTGACGGGAGGTCAAAAGGAAGGTGCATGGATTGGAAAAGAGGCCAAATGGGAGTTAAGGTGAGCAAGTATCAATGAATTTCAGGGAGAATAAGTAGTTTTGGATGGAGGTTAATAGTGTTAGAAAAACAAGGGAACAAATTGGAGTATTGTTGAATGAGGCAAATGGGGAAGTGGTAGCAGTTAGTGATGAGGTGATGATGAGCTGAAAGAAGTATTTTGAAGCATTGTTGAATATGTGTGATGTGTAGGTTGTTAAGGTTGGGAGGTATGCAAAGTGAGAGAGTCATGGATATTGGTTTGGTCAAGAGAGAGGAGGTGGTGAAAGCCTTGCATAAGATGATGTGTTGCAAGTCAGTTGGAGTAGGTGGTATTGCAGTTGAACGTTATAGAAAGGGGTGATTGTTTTATGTTGATTTGTTAGTTAGGATTTTCAATGTATGTTTGGATCAGGATGTGTCTGAGGACTTGTGGAATGTATATATACCCATCCTTTGTTTTAATCTGGGGATATTTTCTGCAAAAATTTCAAACAAAGAGAAATTGCATGAAGAGAACCCATAAATATACAGAGAAAAGTGGGATGTGTGTAGCAGTTTTGTGGTCAGCACTGGCTGATTCTCCTGTTACCTGCACGTAGCCTTCCTGTACTTATTTGAAATGGCTCTCGCTCAGCTACATTGTACATTGTCTTCTGTACATAAATGCTTTTAGATTATCAGAGCTTTATCCTGGAGCTGAAGGTTATTAAAGCTGCTTTTCCTCTTGATCTCATGCTCATTGTATATTGAGATTATTTTCATTACCTTCTACATAAAAGGATTTCTAACTTGTGGTTACCTTGGCAAACATTAGAATAGAGTGAACCACAGCACTTCAGATTTTCTCTGCGTTTGTCTTCATGTTGTGGATTGTAGATGCAACCAGATTGTAAACTCACCTGAGTGCCAGTGCTCCCTCTCCAGCTTCAGGGCATTGTAAGATTTTTAGCTTTGTTTTTGAGGTCAGAGAAGTTCTTGTCCATTTAACTGCTGGTTCTGGGATACAAGAAGATGTCGATAGATGTTTGGATGCCATATTAACAAACTTCAACCCCATGGGTTGCAGGGAAATCAGATCATCAGGTATATCCAAATCACTCAAGTAGCACAGATCTGCACAAAATAGTGGTTACTGTGAGACTGACCTGCTGGCAGGAACTTGGCACACTCCACCTAGGACCCTACTCCAGCTGCAAACCTTCACAAAAGCTTTGGTGCACTTTCTACTACTCACACCCGCATACTAGTGAATTTTGACTGCATAAAGAAAGGGATTGGTAGAATTAAGTCCCTTACAAAATAGCAAAATCGCGTACAGTGATCCTACATAAAGTGAAGACTGTGTGTATAGTGCCATTGTATAAAAGCAAGGGGGACAAAAGTGAGTATTCGAAATATAGAGGTATAAGTTTGTTCAGTGTACCTGATAATTTGTAAGGAAGAGTGTTGATTGACATGATGATGGCATGTACAGAGCATCAGATTGTGAAGGAACAATATGGTTTCCGGAGTGGTAGAGGAAGTTTGTGAGAAATAATTAGAGGAGGATTTGTTTGTGGCATTTTTGAATTTGGATAAAGCATATGATAGAGTTGATAGAGATACCTTGTGGAAGGTTTTACAGATATATGGTGAGAGGGAAGCTACTAAAGGCAGTGAAAAGTTACTGTCAAAAGTGTAAGGAATGTGTGCAAGTAGTTAGGGGAGTATATGTTTCCAGGTGAAATGGGTCTGTGGTAGAGGTGTGTGATATCACCATGGCTGTTTGATTTGTTTATGGATGGGTTGGTGAGAGATGTAAATGCATGGGCCTTTAAGAGACGGGTGAGTATGGAGCCTGTAGGGGTGAAATTGCCTGGGAAGTGAGACAGCTGTCGCTTGCTGATGACAATGCGCGAATGGTAGATTCTGGTCATAAACTAGAAGTTAGTGTCTGAGTTTGGGAAGGATGTCAAGAGAGGAAGTTGAGAATAGATGTCATTAAGAACAAGAGTATTAGTTTAGGTGGTTGAGGGACTGGTTAATTGGAGTGTGACTTTGAATGGAGAAAATTTGGACAAGTAAAATGTTTTAGATACAGTGAGAGTTAACATGGCAGCGAATGGAACCACTTTGGAAGCGAGTCAAAAGGTTGGTGAGGGGACGAAGGGTCGAGGAGCACTGGGGAATATATGGAAAGAGAGGCCATTATCTAGGAGAAAGGAAAATGGGTATATTTGAAGGTATAGCAGCTTCATCAATGTTATATGGATGTGAGGCATGGACTACAGATGAGGATATGCTGTGGAGGGTGGATGTATTTGTAACGAAATGCTTGAGGACAGTGTGTGGCATGAGGTTGTTTGACTGAGCAACTATTAAATGGTTAAGAGAGAGATGCGATGATAAATAGGGCAGTTGAGAGAGAGCTGAAGAAGGTGTGCTGAAATGACCTGGACATATTGAGAGAATGAATGAGGAGAGGTTGACAAGGAGGATATATGTGTCGGAAGTGGAGGGAATGAGGAGAATAGGTAGAAGTGGAGGGAACAAGGAGAATAGGTAGACCAAAGTGGAGATGCAAGGATGAAGTGAAAAAGATTTTGAGTGATTGCAGCCTTAACATGCTGCAAGATGAAAGGCTTGAATGAGATAGAGTGAATTTGAACAGTGGTATACAAGGTTCAACTTTTTGCCAATGGACTGAACTAAGGCATGTAAGCAGCTGGGGTAAACCATAGAAAGGTCTCTGGGGCCAGGTTATTTGTTGGGAGCTGTGGCTTTTGTGCATTATTCATGACAGCTAGAGAATGGACATGATTGAATGCAGCCTTTCTTCATCTGTTCCTCACACTACCTCACAAGTGCAGGAAACAGCAATCAAGTATGAAAATGATTGAAGGGAAAGAGTGAGGAGAGGTTGACAAAGATGATAAATTTGTCAGAAGTGGAGGAGACAAGAAGGGGAGGCCAAATTAGAGATGGAAGATGGAGTGAATAATGTTTTGAATGCTGAGGACCAGAACATGCAGGAGGAAAGTGAAAGACATGCATGAGATATAGTGAACTCAAGTGATGTGGCATACAGGAACGACATGATGTCAGTGGACTGAACGAGGACATGTGGAGCTTCTGGGGGAAACCATGGAAAGGTCTGTGGGGCCTGATTGTGGATAGGGGACTGTGGTTGTGGTGCATTACATATGACAGCTAGAAAATGGATAAAGGCAAATATGGCCTTTCTTCGTATATTCCTGGCACTACCTTACTAACATGGGAAATAGCAAAAAAAGTATGAAAAAAATTAATTTATGCATATTAGTTCACTGTTTGAAATTTCTCTATGAGTGTGAACCTGTATTGTTTTCAGTTGATGAATTAGAGTACAGTCTTATCAAAGAACTTCTTGCTTTAAAGGAGACCATCTTTTCCCTGCTACTGAGTGTAGGTACAGCCTTTGAGCCTCAGGAGCCCCTGGAAAAGGAGTTCCATTTTAGCCTCACAGCTCTCTCTGAAAGGGGTCTTGGGGTTATAATAACACTGATACTGTCATTACCTGTGTACTTTCAGTTCAGTAATCTCTGCATATATGTATTATGTTTTTCAACATTATCAGTCAGGATTACCACCTTATGAAAATTATATTCTGGAATACCTTCTTGAAAGCTGTTTTTCTATAGTGAAGAATTGTGAATGAAATGAACTGGTTGTATGCACCATGTTTGTTTACATTGCTTATCCAATGATGAGATACATATGTAGAGTGCTGTGGGCCAATTAGTGCTTAGCTTCTTGTGCTTCTTCACTTTAAACATGTGTTTGAATGCCTGGGATGTCACTTTATTCATTTTTAGAAAGAGATATGTGAGTTATCTTTTTGCATTGTGTCTGGAATAAAGTTTGCAAGTGATAGTGTTGGAAATACACACAAGGGGTCAAAAAAGCATCACTGGAAATGAAGAAGGGACAATACATATATGAATGAGTGATGGAAGATTGACGAGGATATATGTGTCACAGGTGAAGGGAACAAGGAGAAGTGGGAGACGAATTGGAGGTGGAAAGATGGAGTGAAAAAGATTTTGAGCAATTGGAGCTTGAACATGCAAGAGGGTGAAAGGCGTGCAAGGAATAGAGTGAATTGGAATGATGTGATATACCGGGGTCAACGTGCTGTCAGTGGATTGAACCAGGGCATGTGAAGCATCTGGAGTAAACCTTGGAAAGTTTTGTGAGGCCTGGATGTGGAAAGGTTTTGGTGCATTATACATGACAGCTGGAGACTGAGTGTGAACGAATGTGGCCTTTGTTGTCTTTTCCTGGCGCTACCTTGTGCGCATGTGGGGGAAGGGGGTTGTCATTTCGTGTGTGGTGGGGTGGCGATGGTAATGAATAAAGGCAGACAGTATGAATTATGTACATGTGTATATATGTGTATGTCTGTGTATGTATATATATGTATACGTTGAAATGTATAGGTATGTATATGTGCGTGTGTGGACATATATGTATATACATGTGTATGTGGGTGGGTAGGGGTTAGGGAGGTGAATGTAAGAGTTTTGGAAAGAGGGGCAAGTACAACACAGTCTGTTGTGGATGAGAGAGCTTGGGAAGTGAGTCAGTTGTTGTTTGCTGATGATACAGCGCTGGTGGCTGATTCATGTGAGAAACTGCAGAAGCTGGTGACTGAGTTTGGTAAAGTGTGTGAAAGAAGAAAGTTGAGAGTAAATGTGAATAAGAGCAAGGTTATTAGGTACAGTAGGGTTGAGGGTCAAGTCAAGCAAAAATGGGTATGTTTGAAGGAATAGTGGTTCCAACAATGTTGTATCGTTGTGAGGCGTGGGCTATGGATAGAGTTGTGCGGAGGAGGGTGGATGTGCTGGAAATGAGATGTTTGAGGACAATATGTGGTGTGAGGTGGTTTGATTGAGTAAGTAATAATAGGGTAAGAGAGATGTGTGGTAATAAAAAGAGTGTGGTTGAGAGAGCAGAAGAGGGTGTTTTGAAATGGTTTGGACACATGGAGAGAATGAGTGAGGAATGATTGACCAAGAGGATATATGTGTCAGAGTTGGAGGGAAGGTGGAGAAGTGAGAGACCAAATTGGAGGTGGAAAGATGGAGTGACAAAGATTTTGAGTGATAGGGGCCTAAACATGCAGGAGGTGAAAAGCGTGCAAGGAATAGAGTGAATTGGAACGATGTGGTATACCGGGGTCGACGTGCTGTCAGTGGATTGAACCAGGGCATGTGAAGCGTCTGGGGTAAACCATGGAAAGTTGTGTGGTGCCTGGATGTGGAAAGGGAGCTGTGGTTTCGGTGCATTATTACATGAGAGCTAGAGCCTGAGTGTGAACGAATGGGGCCTTTGTTGTCTTTTCCTAGCTCTACCTCGCACACATGAGGGGTAGGGGGTTGTTATTCCATGTGTAGCCGGGTGGTGATGGGAACAGATAAAGGCAGACTATGAATTATGTACATGGGTATATATGTATATGTCTGTGTGTGTATATATATGTATACATTGAGATGTATAGGTATGTATATTTTGCATGTGTGGATGTATATGTATAAACATGTGTATGTGGGTGGGTTGGGCCATTCTTTCGTCTGTTTCCTTGTGCTACCTCGCTAATGCGGGAGACAGCGACAAAGCAAAATAGATAAATAAAATAAATATTTTTTTTTTTTGCCTGCTTTCTCCTGCATTTGCGAGGTAGTGCAAGGAAACAGACGAAAGAAATGGCCCAACCCACCCCCATACACATGTATATACATACGTCCACACACGCAAATATACATACCTACACAGCTTTCCATGGTTTACCCCAGACGCTTCACATGCCCTGATTCAATCCACTGACAGCACGTCAACCCCGGTATACCACATCGATCCAATTCACTCTATTCCTTGCCCTCCTTTCACCCTTCTGCATGTTCAGGCCCCGATCACACAAAATCTTTTTCACTCCATCTTTCCACCTCCAATTTGGTCTCCCACTTCTCCTCGTTCCCTCCACCTCAGACACATATATCCACTTGGTCAATCTTTCCTCACTCATTCTCTCCATGTGCCCAAACCATTTCAAAACACACTCTTCTGCTCTCTCAACCACGCTTTTTTTATTTCCACACATCTCTCTTACCCTTACGTTACTTACTTGATCAAACCACCTCACACCACACATTGTCCTCAAACATCTCATTTCCAGCACATCCATCCTCCTGCGCACAACTCTATCCATAGCCCACGCCTCGCAACCATACAACATTGTTGGAACCACTATTCCTTCAAACATACCCATTTTTGCTTTCCGAGATAATGTTCTCGACTTCCACACAGTCTTCAAGGCTCCCAGGATTTTCGCCCCCTCCCCCACCCTATGATTCACTTCCGCTTCCATGGTTCCATCCGCTGCCAGATCCACTCCCAGATATCTAAAACACTTTACTTCCTCCAGTTTATATAAATATATATATATTTATATAAATATATATATATTTATTATGGCGGATGACCAACTACCTACCCTCATGTATCCAAGATATGGTTGTACTTTGTGTAATGAAGACAATTGAGAAACATCATAAGCCAATATTCCAGTTTCATGATAAGAGAAGTGGTTCAGGCAGTATGATACAGTGGTTGAATTGATGAAAACTACTATTGACGTTTGTGTAAATAAATTATACATTTCCCTTTTCCAAAGCCAGAGGTTGAACCATAATGTGACATTCATCTTTTTAATTTCATTTCAAGATAGAAGTTTCAGTTTTCTAAATTATTTCTTACATTTTTTCATATGTATATATATATATATATATGTGTATATATATATATATATATATATATATATATATATATATATATATATATATATATAGGGAGGTGAATGCAAGAGTTTTGGAAAGAGGGGCAAGTATGAAGTCTGTTGGGGATGAGAGAGCTTGGGAAGTGAGTCAGTTGTTGTTCGCTGATGATACAGCGCTGGTGGCTGATTCATGTGAGAAACTGCAGAAGCTGGTGACTGAGTTTGGAAAAGTGTGTGGAAGAAGAAAGTTAAGAGTAAATGTGAATAAGAGCAAGGTTATTAGGTACAGTAGGGTTGAGGGTCAATTCAATTGGGAGGTGAGTTTGAATGGAGAAAAACTGGAGGAAGTGAAGTGTTTTAGATATCTGGGAGTGGATCTGGCAGTGGATGGAACCATGGAAGCGGAAGTGGATCATAGGGTGGGGGAGGGGGCGAAAATTCTGGGAGCCTTGAAGAATGTGTGGAAGTCGAGAACATTATCTCGGAAAGCAAAAATGGGTATGTTTGAAGGAATAGTGGTTCCAACAATGTTGTATGGTTGCGAGGCGTGGACTATGGATAGAGTTGTGCGCAGGAGGATGGATGTGCTGGAAATGAGATGTTTGAGGACAGTGTGTGGTGTGAGGTGGTTTGATCGAGTAAGTAACGTAAGGGTAAGAGAGATGTGTGGAAATAAAAAGAGCGTGGTTGAGAGAGCAGAAGAGGGTGTTTTGAAATGGTTTGGTCACATGGAGAGAATGAGTGAGGAAAGATTGACGAAGAGGATATATGTGTCGGAGGTGGAGGGAACGAGGAGAAGAGGGAGACCAAATTGGAGGTGGAAAGATGAAGTGAAAAAGATTTTGTGTGATCGGGGCCTGAACATGCAGGAGGGTGAAAGGAGGGCAAAGAATAGAGTGAATTGGAGCGATGTGGTATACCGGGGTTGACGTGCTGTCAGTGGATTGAATCAAGGCATGTGTATGGGGGTGGGTTGGGCCATTTCTTTCGTCTGTTTCCTTGCGCTACCTCGCAAACGCGGGAGACAGCGACAAAGCAAAAAAAAAAAATATATATGTATATGGGATGGGGTTGTTAGGGAGGTAAATGCAAGAGTCCTGGAAAGAGGGGCAAGTATGAAGTCTGTTGGGGATGAGAGAGCTTGGGAAGTGAGTCAGTTGTTGTTCGCTGATGATACAGCGCTGGTGGCTGATTCATGTGAGAAACTGCAGAAGCTGGTGACTGAGTTTGGTAAAGTGTGTGGAAGAAGAAAGTTAAGAGTAAATGTGAAAAAGAGCAAGGTTATTAGGTACAGTAGGGGTGAGGGTCAAGTCAATTGGGAGGTGAGTTTGAATGGAGAAAAACTGGAGGAAGTGAAGTGTTTTAGATATCTGGGAGTGGATCTGTCAGCGGATGGAACCATGGAAGCGGAAGTGGATCATAGGGTGGGGGAGGGGGCGAAAATTTTGGGAGCCTTGAAAAATGTGTGGAAGTCGAGAACATTATCTCGGAAAGCAAAAGTGGGTATGTTTGAAGGAATAGTGGTTCCAACAATGTTGTATGGTTGCGAGGCGTGGGCTATGGATAGAGATGTGAGCAGGAGAATGGATGTGCTGGAAATGAGATGTTTGAGGAAAATGTGTGGTGTGAGGTGGTTTGAGCGAGTAAGTAACGTAAGGGTAAGAGAGATGTGTGGAAATAAAAAGAGCGTGGTTGAGAGAGCAGAAGAGGGTGTTTTGAAATGGTTTGGTCACATGGAGAGAATGAGTGAGGAAAGATTGACCAAGAGGATATATGTGTCGGAGGTGGAGGGAACGAGGAGAAGAGGGAGACCAAATTGGAGGTGGAAAGATGGAGTGAAAAAGATTTTGTGTGATCGGGGCCTGAACATGCAGGAGGGTGAAAGGAGGGCAAGGAATAGAGTGAATTGGAGCGATGTGGTATACAGGGGTTGACGTGCTGTCAGTGGATTGAATCAAGGCATGTGAAGCGTCTGGGGTAAACCATGGAAAGCTGTGTAGGTATGTATATTTGCGTGTGTGGACGTGTATGTACATGTGTATGGGGGGGGGGTTGGGCCATTTCTTTCGTCTGTTTCCTTGCGCTACCTCGCAAACGCGGGAGACAGCGACAAAGTATAAAAAAAAAAAAAAAAAAAAAAAATATATATATATATATATATATATATATATATATATATATATATATATATATATTATCCCTGGGGATAGGGGATTAAGAATACTTCCCACGTATTCCCTGCGTGTCGTAGAAGGCGACTAAAAGGGGAGGGAGCGGGGGGCTGGAAATCCTCCCCTCTCGTTTTTTTTTTGTTTTTTTTTTTTCAAAAGAAGGAACAGAGAATTGGGCCAGGTGAGGGTATTCCCTCAAAGGCCCAGTCCTCTGTTCTTAACGCTACCTCGCTAATGCGGGAAATGGCGAATAGTTTGAAAGAAAAAAGACAGCGACAAAGTATAATAAAAAAAAAATAAAGAATATATATATATATATATATATGTGTGTGTAGATGTGTGTATATGTGTATATATGTGTATATGTGTAGAAGTTTCAGTTTTCTAAATTATTTCTTACATTTTTCATATGTATATATATGTATATGTGTGTGTGTGTGTATATGTGCGTATGTATGTGTATGCATATATATGTGTATATATATATATATTATCCCTGGGGATAGGGGTGAAAGAATACTTCCCACGCATTCCTCACGTGTCGTAGAAGGTGACTAGAGGGGACGGGAGCGGGGGGCCACAAATCCTCCCCTCCTTGTATTATTTTAACTTTCTAAAATGGGAAACAGAAGGAGTCACGTGGGGAGTGCTCATCCTCCTCGAAGGCTCAGACTGGGGTGTCTAAATGTGTGTGGATGTAACCAAGATGTGAAAAAAGGAGAGATAGGTAGCATGTTTGAGGAAAGGAACTTGGATGTTTTGGCTCTGAGTGAAACGAAGCTCAAGGGTAAAAGGGAAGAATGGTTTGGGAATGTCTTGGGAGTAAAGTCAGGGGTTAGTGAGAGGACAAGAGCAAGGGAAGGAGTAGCAGTACTCCTGAAACAGGAGTTGTGGGAGTATGTGATAGAATGTAAGAAAGTAAATTCTCGATTAATATGGGTAAAACTGAAAGTTGATGGAGAGAGATGGGTGATTATTGGTGCATATGCACCTGGGCATGAGAAGAAAGATCATGAGAGGCAAGTGTTTTGGGAGCAGCTGAATGAGTGTGTTAGTGGTTTTGATGCACGAGACCGGGTTATAGTGATGGGTGATTTGAATGCAAAGGTGAGTAATGTGGCAGTTGAGGGAATAATTGGTATACATGGGGTGTTCAGTGTTGTAAATGGAAATGGTGAAGAGCTTGTAGATTTATGTGCTGAAAAAGGACTGGTGATTGGGAATACCTGGTTTAAAAAGCGAGATATACATAAGTATACGTATGTAAGTAGGAGAGATGGCCAGAGAGCGCTATTGGATTACGTGTTAATTGACAGGCGTGCGAAAGAGAGACTTTTGGATGTTAATGTGCTGAGAGGTGCAACTGGAGGGATGTCTGATCATTATCTTGTGGAGGCTAAGGTGAAGATTTGTATGGGTTTTCAGAAAAGAAGAGTGAATGTTGGGGTGAAGAGGGTGGTGAGAGTAAGTGAGGTTGGGAAGGAGACTTGTGTGAGGAAGTACCAGGAGAGACTGAGTACAGAATGGAAAAAAGTGAGAACAATGGAAGTAAGGGGAGTGGGGGAGGAATGGGATGTATTTAGGGAATCGGTGATGGATTGCGCAAAAGATGCTTGTTGCATGAGAAGAGTGGGAGGTGGGTTGATTAGAAAGCGTAGTGAGTGGTGGCATGAAGAAGTAAGATTATTAGTGAAAGAGAAGAGAGAGGCATTTGGACGATTTTTGCAGGGAAAAAATGCAATTGAGTGGGAGATGTATAAAAGAAAGAGACAGGAGGTCAAGAGAAAGGTGCAAGAGGTGAAAAAGAGGGCAAATGAGAGTTGGGGTGAGAGAGTATCATTAAATTTTAGGAAGAATAAAAAAATGTTCTGGAAGGAGGTAAATAAAGTGCGTAAGACAAGGGAGCAAATGGGAACTTTAGTGAAGGGCGCAAATGGGGAGGTGATAGCAAGTAGTGGTGATGTGAGAAGGAGATGGAGTGAGTATTTTGAAGGTTTGTTGAATGTGTTTGATGATAGAGTGGCAGATATAGGGTGTTTTGGTCGAGGTGGTGTGCAAAGTGAGAGGGTTAGGGAAAATGATTTGGTAAACAGAGAAGAGGTAGTAACAGCTTTGCGGAAGATGAAAGCCGGCAAGGCAGCAGGTTTGGATGGTATTGCAGTGGAATTTATTAAAAGAGTGGGTGACTGTATTATTGACTGGTTGGTAAGGTTATTTGATGTATGTATGATTCATGGTGAGGTGCCTGAGGATTGGCGGAATGCGTGCATAGTGCCATTGTACAAAGGCAAAGGGGATAAGAGTGAGTGCTCAAATTACAGAGGTATAAGTTTGTTGAGTATTCCTGGTAAATTATATGGGAGGGTATTGATTGAGAGGGTGAAGGCATGTACAGAGCATCAGATTGGGGAAGAGCAGTGTGGTTTCAGAAGTGGTAGAGGATGTGTGGATCAGGTGTTTGCTTTGAAGAATGTATGTGAGAAATACTTAGAAAAGCAAATGGATTTGTATGTAACATTTATGGATCTGGAGAAGGCATATGATAGAGTTGATAGAGATGCTCTGTGGAAGGTATTAAGAATATATGGTGTGGGAGGCAAGTTGTTAGAAGCAGTGAAAAGTTTTTATCGAGGATGTAAGGCATGTGTACGTGTAGGAAGAGAGGAAAGTGATTGGTTCTCAGTGAATGTAGGTTTGCGGCAGGGTTGTGTGATGTCTCCATGGTTGTTTAATTTGTTTATGGATGGGGTTGTTAGGGAGGTGAATGCAAGAGTTTTGGAAAGAGGGGCAAGTATGAAGTCTGTTGGGGATGAGAGAGCTTGGGAAGTGAGTCAGTTGTTGTTCGCTGATGATACAGCGCTGGTGGCTGATTCATGTAAGGAACTGCAGAAGCTGGTGACTGAGTTTGGTAAAGTGTGTGAAAGAAGAAAGTTAAGAGTAAATGTGAATAAGAGCAAGGTTATTAGGTACAGTAGGGTTGAGGGTCAAGTTAGTTGGGAGGTAAGTTTGAATGGAGCAAAACTGGAGGAAGTAAAGTGTTTTAGATATCTGGGAGTGGATCTGGCAGCGGATGGAACCATGGAAGCGGAAGTGAATCATAGGGTGGGGGAGGGGGCGAAAATCCTGGGAGCCTTGAAGAATGTGTGGAAGTCGAGAACATTATCTCGGAAAGCAAAAATGGGTATGTTTGAAGGAATAGTGGTTCCAACAATGTTGTATGGTTGCGAGGCATGGGCTATGGATAGAGTTTTGCGCAGGAGGATGGATGTGCTGGAAATGAGATGTTTGAGGACAATGTGTGGTGTGAGGTGGTTTGATCGATTAAGTAACATAAGGGTAAGAGAGATGTGTGGAAATAAAAAGAGCGTGGTTGAGAGAGCAGAAGAGGGTGTTTTGAAATGGTTTGGGCACATGGAGAGAATGAGTGAGGAAAGATTGACGAAGAGGATATATGTGCCGGAGGTGGAGGGAACGAGGAGAAGTGGGAGACCAAATTGGAGGTGGAAAGATGGAGTGAAAAAGATTTTGTGTGATCGGGGCCTGAACATGCAGGAGGGTGAAAGGCGGGCAAGGAATAGAGTGAATTGGATCGATGTGGTATACCGGGGTTGACGTGCTGTCAGTGGATTGAATCAGGGCATGTGAAGCGTCTGGGTTAAACCATGGAAAGCTGTGTAAGTATGTATATTTGCGTGTGTGGACGTATGTATATACATGTGTATGGGGGTGGGTTGGGCCATTTCTTTCGTCTGTTTCCTTGCGCTACCTCGCAAACGCGGGAGACCGACAAAGCAAAAAAAAGAAAAAAATGTGTGTGTATGTATATAAATATATTATCCCTGGGAATGGGGTGAAAGAATACTTCCCACGCATTCCTCATGTGTCGTAGAAGGCGACTAGAGGGGACGGGAGCGGGGGGGCCAGAAATCCTCCCCTCCTTGTATTTTTAACTTTCTAAAAAATGGGAAACAGAAGGAGTCACGCGGGGAGTGCTCATCCTCCTCGTAGACTCGGGTTGGGGTGTCTAAATGTGTGTGAATGTAACCAAGATGTGAAAAAAGGAGAGATAGGTAGTATGTTTGAGGAAAGGAACCTGGATGTTTTGGCTCTGAGTGAAACGAAGCTCAAGGGTAAAGGGGAAGAGTGAACTTCCCAAGCCTTCTACTTTGAGGTAAAAATGCTTCATGTACTTAAAGTAGTGGTTAGTTTCGTGTCATAATGACATAATGATCGTTGTTTACACTCTCTGAAAGATAATCCAGTTCTTCACTATTATTTGTAGCTGAGCATGCACTTGTCAGATCAGAGTTACTCGAATGAGAAGTAAGTTGTCATGGAGGACAGTTTATGGAAGTCCATGTCCACTTGTCACAAGATATAGATACTTCTCTTCTCTCATGCACCACATATAGTTGTACATACATAAGAACTTGCCTTTTGGTTTCCTGCACATCCAGTGGTATATCAGTCCATCCATATTCAGCCCCACTGTCCGAGTCAGTAGCATTCATTGAATCTGTGTAATCGTTTGTGTATGAGCTACCCTGGTAGCATAAACTTGTCTCTGTCATCAGGCAGAACTGAGCCAGCCAGATGGAAAATGCCACATTTACTCAGTGACTCTGCTGTGTGTCTTGCATAAAATTTTTTATAGTGCTTGGACACATATGAGACAGCCACAGCAAGTAGAATAATTATTTATATAAAACAGCTGCAGTGAATGGAATGAGCAGCTGTATCATAGTAGGTTTTTTCATTATTTTCTTGTTGGGTGTGTTTGGTTTGTGGCTGAGTTTTTAGTACATTACTGTTTATGATCATGGTTGTGTGTTGTTTACGAGAAGGGATTTTGTTGGTTTTGGATAAAAGTGCTCCATATGTAGAGGCCAGGGTAGTGTGAAAGGTGTGAACTTTCTTTCTTTGTCATAACTAATTGCTTTTGGTTGTGTGGCTCATCACATTCTGGGAAGAGTGCCAATTTACTTCTTGTATTAATTTATTGGGTGGGGTAAAGATACTATTGTTTAGTGTTTGGATTTGTTCTGTGGCCTGCATTGATGAAATTTGGAGTGTGTTTCTCAGCCTTATGAGGTCTGCATCTTGTGGGGAGAAGTTTACATTACAGCTGTTGCCCTATAGCATCAAGGAATGATGTTTTCTTTTTATGACATTTTGAAATATATATTTGCAACAGATTTTGGAAAAAAGAAATGTGCAATTAATTTCATACCTTTAATGATTAAAATATTTCCATTTTTCATCATTTACTGAATGGTTCAGTTTATCAGAGATGACCCTTCCCTTGAGTGAAGAAGAATCTGCACAGTGTATTTTTGTATTACTTAAGTAAATACATAAAAAGGTAGTTCATATATTTTCACATTTGTGCTGGACTGTTATGATGTTGAGTGGATGAGGGAGAAGGGTGGATGGCATATGTCTGTTATTGTATGATAAGTATGGTGTTTTCACGTATTATTTCACTTTATATAAACACACACACACTGCATTACACACTGTATGGTTCCTTTCCAGGCATGATTTCATTTTACACACTCAGCCCATGTAAAATATATGTATTATTTAAACAGGCAGAAGTTTATTTATTTAGATGAATGAATGTACAATTCAGATAATTTTCTTGTAGCAAATGTAGAAGCTCTAATGTAATTGTAAATGTCTCATCATTGTGATTTTGACTAAATTTTCAACACTTTCTTGGTGTTTTGTTTGGGGTAAGCTAGAGTGTATGATTCCTTAAGACCTCCTGATATGTAGATTTGCTATGCTTGCATTATGGTTTCTTCCAGGCTTGATTTCACACTGTACATGCGAAGCACTATACAATTCTTTTTATTTTTTATTTTTTATTTTGCTTTGTCGCTGTCTCCCGCGTTTGCGAGGTAGCGCAAGGAAACAGACGAAAGAAATGGCCCAACCCACCCCCATACACATGCATATACATACACGTCCACACATGCAAATATACATACCTATACATCTCAATGTACACATATATATACACACACAGACACATACATATATACCCATGCACACAATTCACACTGTCTGCCTTTATTCATTCCCATCTCCACCTCGCCACACATGGAATACCATCCCCCTTCCCCCTCATGTGTGCGAGGTAGTGCTAGGAAAAGACACCAAAGGCCCCATTCGTTCACACTCAGGCTCTAGCTGTCATGCAATAATGCCCGAAACCACAGCTCCCTTTCCACATCCAGGCCCCACACAACTTTCCATGGTTTACCCCAGATGCTTCACATGCCCTGATTCAATCCACTGACAGCACGTCAACCCCGGTATACCACATCGATCCAATTCACTCTATTCCTTGCCCTCCTTTCACCCTCCTGCATGTTCAGGCCCCGATCACTCAAAATCTTTTTCACTCCATCTTTCCACCTCCAATTTGGTCTCCCACTTCTCCTCGTTCCCTCCACCTCCAACACATATATCCTCTTGGTCAATCTTTCCTCTTTCATTCTCTCCATGTGCCCAGACCATTTCAAAATACCCTCTTCTGCTCTCTCAACCACGCTCTTTTTATTTCCACACATCTCTCTTACCCTTACATTACTTACTCGAACAAACCACCTCACACCACACATTGTCCTCAAACATCTCATTTCCAGCACATCCACCCTCCTGCGCACAATTCTATCCATAGCCCACGCCTCGCAACCATACAACATTGTTGGAACCACTATTCCTTCAAACATACCCATTTTTGCTTTCCGAGATAATGTTCTCGACTTCCACACATTCTTCAAGGCTCCCAGGATTTTTGCCCCCTCCCCCACCCTCTGATTCACTTCCGCTTCCATGGTTCCATCCGCTGCCAGGTCCGCTCCCAGATATCTAAAACACTTTACTTCCTCCAGTTTTTCTCCATTCAAACTTACCTCCCAGTTGACTTGACCCTCAACCCTACTGTACCTAATAACCTTGCTCTTATTCACCTTTACTCTTAACTTTCTTCTTTCACACACTTTACCAAACTCAGTCACCAGCTTCTGCAGTTGCTCACATGAATCAGCCACCAGTGCTGTATCATCAGCGAACAACAACTGACTCACTTCCCAAGCTCTCTCCTCCACAACAGACTTCATACTTGCCCATCTTTCCAAAACTCTTGCATTCATCTCCCTAACAACCCCATCCATAAACAAATTAAACAACCATGGAGACATCACACACCCCTGCCGCAAACCTCCATTCACTGAGAACCAATCACGTTCCTCTCTTCCTACACGTACACATGCCTTACATCCTCGATAAAAACTTTTCACTGCTTCTAACAACTTGCCTCCCACACCATATATTCTTAATACCTTCCACAGAGCATCTCTATCAACTCTATCATATTATTTATATTATCATTATTATTAGATAAATTATTTATCTTTTATTTATTATTTATTATTATACTTAATCGCTGTCTCCCACGTTAGGAAGCGCAAGGAAACAGACAAAAAAAATAACCCAACCCACCCACATACACATGTATGTACATAAATGCCCACACACGCACATATACATACCTGTACATTTCATTGTATACATACATATACATACGCAGACATATACATATATACACGTGTACATATTCATACTTGCTTCCCTCATTCTTAAACTGACTTAATTTCATAACTTTCTGTCACAGTTGTCTGTAATTGCAGATCATGGAATTATTGCCAACTGGATGACTTTTCAGTTACATGGTTTAATGTAATGGAGTCCTCGAAGACCAGTGTAGAGCTATGCCCTGTATAAACTCAGTGTACTTTTATTTGTTTCCTTGTGCTACCTCGCAAATGCGGGAGACAGCGACAAAGCAAAAAAAATGATAACTTTTATTTGTCTCAATAACAGTTATGTCATTTCATTAACAAAAATTGATGAGAAATATTTAAGTTCTTTTCTAGTTACTGCTTTTTAGTCAACAAACATATATCTCTTCCTGTCCTGCTTCAATTGAAAATATGATATGCATAAGCTTTCATCTTCATTAGTATATTCATCAGTCTTACTGTGTATCATTTATATTACAAGATATTGTTTGCATACTTGTGACATCTTATGAATTTGATTTACCTGCATATTTTCTGAAGATCTGTTTGTGACTGATGTGCTAGACATTTTTCCACCTTTTGTTGGAGGTTGATAGTAATATCTGTGGGTAATTTGTGAAGTCATACATACCTACCTGGGAATTCATTTGAGGACAGTAACTATGAAAACAGCTAATGTTGAACAGTTCAGGAGAGCTTCAAAGATGCACTGTGCAGTTAAGGGTTTAGTTTTGAAATATTTCAGATTTATTGCTTTATACACAGCCGTTTTACCACCATAGCAAGGTATTATCATGAACAAATGAACATTGGTTTCTTTTGCACTGTCACTGTATACTGCGCTGGAATTAAATCATATAATTCATAGGTAAATCCAATAAACTATTCCATTGTTGATCTTAATTGTGTAAAAGTCCTGGTTCATCCCATTTGTAGCTTATTGTTTCCTTAACTTCACATTGATCCATTTCATTCTCTCCTGTGCATACCTTTCACTCTCCTGAATGTTCTGTCCCCAGTGCCCCAAAGCCTCTTACTTCATCCTTTTGTCTCCCACTTGGTCTCTCACATCTTCTATCTCCTTTCACTTCTGATATATAGTTTTTAGTTTTGATTTTCTCATCTCCATGTGGCAAAAGATTTCAGCACACCCTGGTTGGCTCTCTCTGTCATACTGTGCTTACTACCACACGCTTTCATGCCATCATTCATTGTCATTCCTTGCTTGATTAACTCCCGTCACAGCACATATTTTCTCAGGCATTTCATTTCCAACGTGTCCACCTTTTTCCATTCTTTTGCATTCAGAGCCCAAGGATTAGATCCATATAACAGTGGTGGGACTACTATGTCTTCAGACAAGCCCATGTTTGCCCAAACAGACACTTTCACACACTCCTCATTGCACCCATGCACCCAGGACCTTAACTTCTTTCCATCTAATGACTCCCTTCATCCCTATTGTTCCATCCCTGCTAAGTCCACTCTCAGGTATCTGAAGCAGTCCATCCCATTCACACTTACAGTACTTTCATTCTCTCTTATCTCCCTGTTGCATTTTATTACCTCACATTTGTTCTTGTTCACTCTTATCTTTATCCTATCACAAAATCACAAACTCTTTTAAACTCACTCACTTACTATTGGAGTGTCTTTCTTGAGTCTGCCACTAGAGTCATATCATCTGCAAACAGGAACGGATTCACCTATTTACTCCACCCTCAGGACACGATGGAAGGGTGGAGTGAAAGATGCTTTGAGTTATTGGGGCTTGAACATGCAGGAAGGTGTGAGGCTTTCATGGAGCAATGTGGTATATGAGGGATGAAATGCTGCTAATGGCCTGAACCAGGGCAAGTAGGGCATTAAGGGGAAACCACAGAAAGTTTTGTGGGGCTTGTCTATTGATAGGGGACTCTGGTTTCAGCACATTATACATGACAGCAAGAGACTGGATGTGAGCAGATGAAGCTGTTCATCAGTCCTGGTGCTACTCCACTAGGCAGGAAACAGTGAATAAGTATGACATATATATGTATTTAATTATTATTATTATTATTATTATTATTATTATTATTATTATTATTATTACTATCTTATTATCATTATTATTATTATAACCCCAAAACCCCTTTCCCTGAAAAGGTTCGTGTACTTGATGAGACTCAGGTTTTTCTTCAGCAGATGATGATACAGCCTTACCATTGGTAACTTGATCGCTCTTGGCCTAATCATAAGCAGGAAGAGCCCAGTAATACCTTAACTTACTTCCATCCCACAGAGTCCGTACTGTCTCTTTGGGGCTCCTGCAGTGCTCAGGAAGCCAGCCACAATCACTAGATGGGGCTATAGGTCATAAAGTGTAGTGATTTTGTGTATTTTGTATTATATTACTCACATCATGGGCTTGAAGAGCCTTGGTTTATTTTCTGTAGGTGTTTGTGGTGTAGATAAGAATGATGTCCTGAAAGTAGGGGAGAGTGTGACTTTTTCATGTTTGGGAAGTGTGGTTTCAGATGCATGTGTCTGATGGGATGGTACTGAAGGGTTGGGAGGTCATTTGTTTAGTGCTTGTTAGGTCATTTCAGTGTGTATATTTTTTGTCAGTGTTGTGTTTGTTGTGGGTTTGATGAAGTCTGCATAGAGGAAGTTGAGATGTCAGGTAGGAATAAGCTTTTTTTTTTCCACATTAGGCTTGTTGTTATTTATGCAGTGGTTTGCATGGGAGGGGTCTAGCGGTGTTGCAAAGTATTTAGTACCAAGCATGTTGAGATGGGATTGTGTTGGGAAGATCTGTGGTTCTCTGTGAAGGTGTTGAGTGTTTGGGTTTACTAGGTTACAAGTGATTGTTCTGAGTGCTCTATTTTTAATGTTTTGCAGCTTTGTTGTATTTGGTTTTGAGAGGGTGGATGACCAGGCAGGTGAGTTTAGGGTAGAATAGACGAGTTGTTTTTAGAGGATGCATTTTTTTTTATATGTGTGTGTATCCAAATTTGGTACCAGTTAGTGTTCTGAGGACATGCAGTTTGTGTGATATTTTTTGTAAGGTGAGTGAATGTCGCATTTATCATATGTGATCCCTAGAATTACTTGTGTTTGTTCAGTAGGTGTTATTGTCCATTCAAGACTAATACTGTGCAGGATGTGGGTTGTGGTTTGAAACAATCTAGTAAGTGTCTTGTGAGTTCTATGTGTAGCATGGTAGTGTACTTATTAAGGTTAGAGTGGGATACTTTGCATGATTGTGGATCAGTTTTTCAAAAGTTGGGATACTGAAGATGGAAATGATGTTGGGCAGTAAAAGGAGAATGGGTTGGGAGGGTTTTAGGATTGGTATTATGTTGGCAAGCTTTCAGGTGTGTAGGATTTTATTGCATAGACTGAAAGAATTGAAGATGTCAGTAAGTGCATAGATTGCAGCGGTGCCAAGGTATTTTATGTGGATGTTTGAAATATCAGTATCTGTTGTAGGAGAGCTCTGCAATTGCTTTTGATTGCTTTACTTGTATCATTGGAAGTGAATGGTGGATGAGCAGTTGTTTCTGGATGCATTTTGGGCAAGTTTTCCTTGACTTCCTTGTTTGTGGGTTTGATTGCATTATGTCTGTTTTTTGAGCAATGTTTCATGAGTATAATTGTGTGGTTCTTTGGGAGAAGGGATGTCATCGGGTTGGGTCAGAAATGGCTTATTTGTGGGGGATGGGTTGGTTTGGGAGGAGTATATCGTCTTCAACATTCACCAGTTGGCTGCTTTGGATTTTGTGGGTCATTGTGTAAAGAAAATAGTGCCAGTTTACAGTTTGCCTTTCAGTATTTAGATGAGTGATGGTCTTGTTTAGAATATGAATATTCTGTGATTTCAGTTGATTTGATGTGGTTTTTAAATGAGCTATTTTTGTTTTGTTTTGTTTTGTGAGGTCCATAACTTGTAGGGAGAAGTTTAGGTTATATTTCTTTTTATGTCCATTTTGTGAGGTCCACAACTTGTAGGGATAAGTTTAGGCTGTATTTCTTTTTATGTCCATATAGTAAGTGCTTTTTGTTTGCTTTGTATATTGATATGATGTGGGATGGCATGATATAGGGATAAGAAATAACCTATAGTGTTTGACATTTGGCAACTTGAGGATGAGCTGTTCTGATAACTGTTTTTTTCCCTACACCTCGAAGCCTTGGAACTCTCAAGTCTCCCAAGTCTTTCCCAATTGCTGTGACTTGCCACTTTTTAATAGACAGGTTTTTCACTTCCCGAGATTTGTAAATACAGGTACACCACCGTTTTCCGGTACTCTTGGTTCCAAAACCTTGCTGAATTAACCATTTTGCCAGACCTACTGTGGTCACGTAATAATGATTTGTCAACACACCTCTAACCTACTATTATACATCTCCCATGTGTCTAAAGTATACCATGGACTGCTAGAAATTTAGATGAAACAAATATTAAATGTAAATCAAATAAATAAATGAAATACATTATACACCTGCTCAGGACTAAAGTGCTCGTCAGTTACGAGTTTAGCAAATTTGTCCGTGTACTTGGCAGCTCCTTTATGGTTTGTGGACCGCTTTTCTCCACACACTTTATTCTTGGAAATTCCATGACACTTCTTGAATCTTTGAAGCCCTCCTTCACTATAGTCATGCTCATGTTGTAATTTAAGTTCTTTATGGAACAACTTAGCCTGGTCCTTTATCATGCTACCTGACAAGTCCGCTCCATCACTCCGACTTCAAAACCATTCCATTATCACTTGATTGTGCTCAGTACTCTTACCATCTTTCATAGTTTTCCTAATCGTCATTTGCTTCGTGGAATCACTGTCTGCCTAGAATTTCAATATTTTCTCCCTTTGCTTCTTTATATCATAAACATTTGATGAACAAATACTGTAGATGTCACACAGCTTATGCACCGAAACAATACGATCCATTTTTTCAACAGTTCTACTTTATCTTGGATCGATATGGACTGGTGTTTACATTTGACACCATGACTGACACTCTCATATGTCTTAGAAGCCATAGCTAGGGTTAAATTTAAGCAGAATAAGCTAAGAATCTCACAGAATTGCAGTATCACCACCAAGTTTAAAGAATGTAGATAAGTGTGCTCCACACACAATGCCATGTGTGGCCACCCAGTAAACTAGTCTGGTGGCCGCGGTAATTTCAAGTTCCCTCACGTAATTTTGTTCGGACTAAAGGAGGTTCTGAACCATCAGTTGCTGGAAATTCGGTGGTGTACCTGTACTTCTCTTTGCCTTTTCTTTTTCTCTTTCATTAACGTCTTCATATTTTAGTTAAGGCCCAGAATGCATGTAGACTTACATCTGTGACTGGAGCCTCCAGCATAAAACAAAATATATTTTTTTTTTCATACTTGATCACCATTTCCCACATTAGCAAGGTAGCATCAGGAACAGACAAAGAAAGGCCAAATTTGCAAACATCTATTCTTTAGTTATCATGTGCAATGCACTGAAACCAGAGTTCCCAATCCACAACCAGGCCCCACAAACCTTTCCATGGTTTCCCTTGGCCACTTCATATGCCCTGATTCAGCTTATTGGCAGCATGTCGACCCTTATATGCCACATCTTCTAATTCACCCTATCCTGTGCACAGTTTTCACTCTCCTGTATATTTTGGCTTGATTACTCAAAATATTTTTCACACCATCTTTCATCTTCATTTTGGTTTCCTTGTTCTCCTTGTTCCCTCCACTTCTGACACATATATTCTCTTTGTTAATCTCTCTTCAGTCTTTCTATCCAAACCATTTCAGCACACTCTATTCAGCTCTTTCAACCATGTGCTTTTTATTACCGCACCTTTCTCTTTACTTTTTTATTGCTTGATCAAACTACCTCACCACATATTGCCCTCAAACATTTCATTTTCCATGTCATGCACTTGGTTGCTATTTTACACAGTTTTTATGTGAAGACTGGCTATGGGAGGATTGGCTGTTATGCTACCTCTTTCTTCCCTTGAAAAGCTAAGCTCTGAAATTCTCTTCCTTTTGTCCCTCTGTCTTCACATAGCATTTCTTACTCTAAACACCTGCAGAGCCCTGATTAATTTCTCCCGTATTTTATATTTACTTTTTCTACCAAGATGGCCTTTGATTGGTGCATGTGTTGCATGCACTGTATTGATTGCTGGTGCCATTGTAATGAATTGAGTGTTGAATGTGTTGAGGTGGAATTTTGTTGGGAGGATCTTTGTTTGACAGCCATTGATCATTCTGAGTACTCCACTTAGTGTAGTTTGCAGCTTTTTCATTTGCTTCAGGGTGGACAACCATGTAGCTGAGGCATAGTTTAGGGAGGAGCTGATAAATTTTCTAGAAAATGCATAGGGATTCTTGATCTTGTCCAAACCTGATGCCTGTTTCTAAGTGTTGATGTTTGTGGTGAGGGGAGTGAATGTTTTGTGTGTATTGTATGTTATGCCTTGAATGATTGGTATTTTGTTCAGTGAGAGTGATTCTCCATTGAAGGTGACTGGAGGGTTTAGGTTGGATATTTATTTTTCTACGAAAAGTTGCCTTTGGCAAGACTATATCATCAATTAGTGATAGAGTACAGTCTCCTCAAAGAACTCTTGTTTCATATGATTCCATTCTGTCCCTGCTACTGAGTGTACCACAGTCTTGGAGCTGTAGGAGGTCCTAGAAAAAGGGCCTTGGTGCAACACCAGGACTCTTTCAGAAAGGGGTCCTGAGGTAATTATGAATAGATGAAGATAAATTTAATTTATTTATGTGTATTAATGTGTTTGTGTACACACACAGGGTGAACCACATTCGGCGGAGTGCAAATATTCCCATCCCCACGACAATAAATAATGTCGGGGGAGCTGGTCCTGGGGGAGGGGGTGGTGGTGGGGGAGTAGGAGCACTACCAAACACCGGTTCTCTTCCTGACTTGACGCAGGTTCAATATCTTCAACCAATGAATCCCCCTCTACCTGATACAGATTTGGCAGTGAGTTTCTTTCTGTTTTTTATATAATGGCATTTTATCGGTAAATTATTGTGACTTAAAGTAGATATGACTTTATATTGAAAATTTGTGAGCACTAATGTGTATCATTTGCTTTATAGACTTTGATGCATTTTATACTTAATTGGCACATAACATAACCAGTTCTGGTATGCATATAATCTATTGGAATGTCATCTTTCATGACAGACTTTACAGAATTTGTCAGCGGGGTCTCCTCGGCTTGGGTCAGGTTTTCCATCTGGGGGTCTTCCTGATCCTTATACTAGTGGGCAGGCCTCACCAAGGGGCACATCCCCAGGACCTTCCCCATCCCTAATACGAAAACAAAAACAGAAACCCTATCAGCCCTTACATATAAACCGTGGGTCACATCACTCCCAGAGCAAAGTAAGTTATTAATTCAACTGATGCTTAATTATTCCTCCAGCCCCTCTGCACTGCTTCATTTGCAGACTCCAGCAGGCCAATGCTCACTAAATATTGTGATTTCTTTGTTTCATTTATTTTCTCTTTAGTGGTATGTTGAAGAAATCACAGACCAGACATATACATTGTGATGATTGCAATTTATTGTTGGATGCCTGTCACATACTTTGATTAAAAGTTTAGACCTTCAGTTGGAAGTTTAGTATATGATTCTCAGACATTGATACATCTAATATCCTTCTTAGGAGAAGCCAAGTTAGCATTTGTACCTTACTCTACCTTCCTACCCTAGGACCCCTCTCTGTAGGGGCTCTTGCAGATCTATAAAAGTCAGCCGCATCCACCTGGAAGGGCCACAAGACAAGAAGTTCAGTGATATTGTGTGTTTATCTCTGGAAGATGAACATAGACCAATTAATGAATAGGTAATCAGTGTCTTCAGTGTGGAAGTTGCATCGTGGGTATGACTCATGAAGTCAAAAGGATTGTAATGTTAGAGAAATGGATGGTATCCAGAATGTACACCAAAAAGTGTGACGTGCATGTCATGGGAGTAAAGTTTCAAATTGGTGAATGTTTGATCAGATTGAGTTAAGAATCAGTAGGAGATGGTTGTTGAGTCATTACATTGTGAATATATTTAGTCACATGGTGGTTGAGCTTGGAGTAGTTTGGATGGAATGGGTCTAGTGCTTTTGCAAAGAATTGGATGCAGAGCATGTTGAGATGGGGTTGCTTTGGAAAGATTTTGTTTTCAATATGTGTATGCTGAGTGTTTTTGATTGTTAAGAAGCTAGTGAGTGTTAGGAGTGCTTTCTTTTGTATGAGTTGTAGTTTTAGTATATTTACTTAAGAGAGGGTGGATGATCTGGCTGGTGAGGTTTTACGGTGGAGATGAATTGTTTGTAAAGGATGAATCTAAACATTGCCCCTAAGTTACCCTAAGTGATGAGCCTCTCCCAGTCAGCAAAATACCAGCCATCCCATGTGTCACATGTAGCACACAGAACATTCTGTACTCACACTAAAAACATCAGCGTGAAGGCCATGAATAACCTTAATGCCCAGAAAGCTTTATTGGAAGTAGTTTTGGGCAAGAAGTGATTGGCATCTTTCAGCTGTGAAAACACTGCTGTATAAGATGAGTAATTTTCTTTCTATTATTGGTTATTTCATTTGCAGCATTCTGCGTGCAGCAGTACTTGGTGGACTGTTTTATTTTTTTTCTGTTAATTGCTTTTCCTTCTACTTTTCCTGTCTTGTCTTGTTTCTGTGCTTGTTCTGTCATTTTGGTGTGCATGGACATAGGCATCTCTGGTTTGAGTCACTCTTCATAGTGCAAGCAAGTGTTGAATTCTTCATCCATGTAATCTAGACTGACTGTCTTTTAGACTCTACTAGCAAGTGTTTGTAGTGTGTTTGTTAGATATATGATTGTTGTAGGTGTGATGATGGTTGGACACCAGAATGCTTAGTGAAGATTTTGCATATGCCAGTGCTTTGAGTGTAGGGAGAGGCATATAGTTTATGTATTGATTAATTTTAGTCTTGCATACTTTTGTTAAAGTTGCATTCTTTATTTGACGGTTGTGACTATTAACACAAATGTGCTGTAGGAATAGTTAGACTCTTTCTGTAAGGGATTGAATATTGCAACATTTAGTTTGATTATTGTTCTGGAAACAAATTGACTGCCATTACTTACAAGTGTAAAAAGACAACAACACTCAGAATTTTATCCCATAAATATTGCATATATATCTGTAATGGAATATCACAGATTACTTTTGATTCTTTTTTTAGTACCTAGTAGATCTGTGTTGAGGATATGGAACAAGGAAATAGAATTCCTTGCAAAAAGTATGAAATGAAAGTATTAGTTTTTTATGTTTTGTTCAACCTTTCTTCTATACTCTGTTTACATCTAGACTCTTAATCACATGTCCATTCATACTTATTGCGATTACCCTTTCCTTCTCGTTCCTTAAATCACATGGTTTTGTGAATATTCTTTTGAAAATATGATTGATTTTATATTTGAGCTTGACTTGCAGCAGAAGGAGCATACTTGAGTCAGCATTGTTTGAAAAGCAAACATTGATTTTATATTTGAGCTAGACTTGCAGCAGAAGGAGCATACTTGGGTCAGCATTATTTGAAAAGCAAACTAATTGAATAGAATAGTTGTGCTGATTAAAGTAACTAACATCCAAATTTAGCCAACAGAAGGTTGAAAGTTAAACACAGTTAGGAACAGGTTTACCTAAATGAAATCAGTTAGGAGTTACACTTCATTTAGGGACAAACTCCTGCCCTAGACTTCATCATTGCAGCCTAAGCAAGTTTCATTTCCTGAGTTTACATATATGGAGATGGAGTTCTGGAATGTTTTTATTGCTTATGTTAATTAAATCAGGAAGGTGATGAGAATATGCAGCTATATCACTTAACCCGATGCTGACCTCATGACATGTACAGGTTCAATAGTACCTGGCAAGTTGGAATGCCTTGGACTTTAGTGAATTTTCAAGCATCACACTGTTTTGCTGCATCAGTATTTATCTTCTGAAAACATTAGAGATGCCATTTTACAGGTGTCAGAGATACAGATAGATGGTTTCCTGAACAATGATGAAGGTAATTTTGGAATGTAGGTGGCAGCGTCTCTTGTTCAAATACCAACTGAAACTGTTCATGTTGCTGATAGCAAATGTGCTTAGAATTCAGCCAGTTTTAGCTTGGGGACCATTATATTTATCATTTATACTAAACTCAGTTTCATGTCTTAGGGCTCTGATAATTTTTGATGTTTCACAATCAGCTTAAAAATCAAGTATCATATTTGAAATATCTGTCCCAGTTTCCTGATTACAATCTGTAAAGACAAAGGAAAAACATTATGATTTTATGGATGCATACCCCAGGGTAAAAGTTGTGTGTTTGTAATAATATGAATCAGGTGTTTCATCTATGATGGCCACATATTTGGCTACGAAGTCTTTCCTCTAAAATAATGTGATGAACGTGCTGAACACATGCTGGTATGAATTCATTGTGGGACTTGCTTGACAAGTAGTAAACATGAAGATGGTAAGCAGATTGCTGAGATTATGCAACTTTCTGTACAGCTCTGTATTAGAGGGTTAGTAATGAATATAACTGAGATGGAAAATAATGCTGTGTAGATATCTGTTGACCCTAGTTAAGAGTCCCTGACATACAAACCACAATGGCTTACAGAATATAAAGGTACATCTTGCTCCAGCTGTTTGTGGTAGAGTGAGAGCAAAGATAAAGGCAGATTGTTGTGCATGGTACTACTGGTAGATGTTGCAAAGGTTTTAGCTATATGTTGAGGAGCATTTGGTATAAGTAGTTAGTAGAAACATTAGAATTAAATTAGATGACAGAGCAGCTTAATTACTCCTTCGAAAGATTACCATTTTCTGGAATAACAGTCCTTTGTGTTGATACACATAAGGCAAAGCCTTTCTCCTTCAAGAAAATGAAAACATATATGATTCTTTTAATGATGAAGTCCTTCCATTTTGGACATCTGAAAGAATATTCTCCTCAAGCTGAAAATCATTGCAAAAGTTTGTTCCAAAACTTCTCATGGTCATACCACTTATTTCTTTTGAGTAACACTTCTTTGATGTTCTTGGAGCCTACCATAAAGTTTTCCTGAGCTTTTTGTTTGTGACCAGCCTTTTGAAGTTGTAAGTATAACACAGATGGAGTCTTGGCAGGAGATTGACATGGAAACAGTATAATGCCAGCATAATGCTACCCCAGACTGGCTAGTTATATGTACTGTATTCACCATTTTTCAGCACAGTTTTTACAAGAGAATTTGGATCAGTAAAATCTTACAGACAGTGTGGAGATTCAATTCTGACAGCTATCTCAATGTCTGTAGTTGATAGACTCTCATCAGTTGACACTAACATCAAAGTCAACAAGCTGTTGTGTCGTATCAGCAACGTCTTTTGAGTGTTCTTCCACTAGTGATTACATTTGGATTTGATTTTAGATAGTCAGTTTGATTTTCTCCAACTGGGTATGCTGTGACATGGTCTTTGTCATTATGGTCAGTCAATTTATTCAAAGTAAAAGTTTATACTTCATGATGTTTACTGACATCAAACCTTGCTTTGGGCTGATCCCTTTTCTTCAAAACCATCACCAAAATCAGTTAGCCTTTCTCTATTTTTAGTATCTTCTTTCTGTTGCATGAAGTTCCACTTTTGTGCACCCGAAATATATTAGATGTTGTGATATTGATAATGTGAAAGGGGTTATTGAAAAAAAAAGATAGAATCTTTGATATCCTGAAGTGATCATTTTGCATTCAGAAAATAAACTAAATACTTCATTTTTTCATATTTAGGTTCTAGAAATACTACCAATGAAATAATGGAGGGTTAGTAATAAATATATCCCTGGGGATAGAGGAGAAAGAATACTTCCCACGTATTCCCTGCGTGTCGTAGAAGGCGACTAAAAGGGGAGGGAGTGGGGTGCTGGAAATCCTCCCCTCTCATTATTTTTTTAATTTTCCAAAAGAAGGAACAGGGAAGGGGGCCAGGTGAGGATATTCCTTCAAAGGCCCAGTCCTCTGTTCTTAACGCTACCTTGCTAATGTGGGAAATGGCGAATAGTTTGAAGTAATGAATATACCTGAGATTGAAAATAATGCTGTACAGATATCTGTTGACCCTAGTTAGAGTCCCTGACATACAAACCACAATGGCCTACATAATATAAAAGTACATTCTCTTGCTCCAGCTGTTCAGGTTGAATGAGAGCAAAGTTAAAGTCAGATTGTTGTGCTTGTTTTTACTGGTAGATGTTGCAAAGGCTGTAGCTATTTGTTGAGGAGCATTAGGTATAAGTAATCAGTAGAAACTAGATAGGAACCTCTGCAAACACTGTTCCCTTTGCCAGTGGCCTGTCAAGGGTGAGGGAGCTCCAGGTGGGAACAGGCATCAGAGATATAGATAATGTTGTTTATCTCTATGACAGCTCTTAGTGTTGACTTGTGAGCAAGGTAGCATCAAGAATAAATGACTTTGCCATAGAGGGAAAAATTCTTACGTGGCTCATTTATCAATTCATTTTTTTGGAAAGTAATAAAGGAGGGGAGCATTTGCACACACACACACACTCATACTGGGAAATTTCCAAGGTTTACTCATAAAAATATAAAAGAAGGCATCTTGATTAGAGTGCAGAAAAAAAAGATGACATAGGATGAGCAGTTTGAAGGAATAATGAATATAGCAGGGAAAGAAGGCGAGACTGCATTCAAGAGTGTAATCTGAAACTTTCTGGGTAATCACAAAGATCCCAGCTGTAAGGAGATAATCAAAGAAATACTCAAGACTTCTGAAAAGCTTGGCAGCAGCATGAAGCAGAATTCGTTTCCTTCTCTTACATTTGAACCGTTTTCTTGAAAATGTGGGTAGTGTGAGCATGGAACATGGAGAAAGGTTCCACCAAGACATCAAAACTATGGAAAAAAGATATCAAGGAAAGTGGGATGTTAGCATGATGGCAGACTACTGTTGGTCCCAGAAACGAGGGAGCTTAGAAGTGTAGCACAAAAAGCTGGTGAAGAAATGGTAATTTCTTCACATGGTCTGTGATGATTGAGCGTATATCAGTCAAGTATCAAAGGAAGATTTTATGATTTGCACTGTCTTTGTATTTCAAAAGAGAAGTTTTTAGCAATATATATCACTGATCTTGTAATTTTGTGTTCTAAGAAACTTAACTGTTCAGTACATACTGCATAATTTTGTGTTCTAAGAAACTTAACTGTTCACTTCATGCTGTGCCGATACCATATTTAATGTTTGCAAGAAAACTGGACATGATACTTCAGAATAATTTTATGTTTTAAATTAGCATATCCAAATTGTATGAGATGTAAGAAAAAGAAATCTTGTTATTGTTTCAAATGTGTACCACTGAAAACACTATCCATTGAGGGAAGCTGCCCCATATTCCTGCCTTTAGCTCAAGCTTCTGAACCACTGAACCATTCTCCACCAATTGTCAAATAGTCTCTGGCTTTCCAGGAACACACAGGCTACCCATTCATCTTTTTGGCCTAAGATGGAGTTTATTCTGTCATAGAAGTCCAAGATATCTGTGAAAAACATGACCACTTTTCCCTGAATCTGATATCTTTCAATTAGGTAATTGCTCCTTTGCAGGTAGTCAAACATTTGCTTTCAGATTATCTTTTTTGTTGTTTTACAGACCACACTAGTTAGGGGACTGGTCTTTAGCTGACAACAATTTCCCCAATAACCTGTGTTAAAGGTAGGCATAATGTTTGCCCATTGACATGACTTCTCTTGAAACATGTTAGAAATATTTTTAGCAGCATATCTTGAGATTCCTTTCAACATATATGGAAAGATTTCATCAGCACCATGAACCTTATGTGAGTCAGGGTGTTTTAATAGTTTAGTTGTGGCCTTCTGTCAGTTTCAGTGCCCTTCAAGACCTCTTTCTTATGTTATTATGTTGATATTGGTACTATAGTTATTTTCCTCCACTGTGAAAGCACTTTTGAACTTGCCATTTATTGCCTCGCATATTTCTTTAGTATTTTCAACAGGTCTTCCCGCTAATCACGTTCATTTTTTTAGCTTCTCTTTAATGAGTAGTATGCTCCTGATGAACTTTCAAAAAAGTTTTTGATTTTCTTTTGCATTGACCACAGTACTCTTTCAAAGTTTCAGTGTTTGTCCCATCTTATTTTGCAGTACTGACTTCTTGCTCTCTGGTACCTTTCAGTTGCCAGCTTTTAGTGAAGCATATTTCATCTTTTCATTGTACAAAGGCAAAGGGGATAAGAGTGAGTGCTCAAATTACAGAGGTATAAGTTTGTTGAGTATTCCTGGTAAATTATATGGGAGGGTATTGATTGAGAGGGTGAAGGCATGTACAGAGCATCAGATTGGGGAAGAGCAGTGTGGTTTCAGAAGTGGTAGAGGATGTGTGGATCAGGTGTTTGCTTTGAAGAATGTATGTGAGAAATACTTAGAAAAGCAAATGGATTTGTATGTAGCATTCATGGATCTTGAGAAGGCATATGATAGAGTTGATAGAGATGCTCTGTGGAAGGTATTAAGAATATATGGTGTGGGAGGAAAGTTGTTAGAAGCAGTGAAAAGTTTTTATCGAGGATGTAAGGCATGTGTACGTGTAGGAAGAGAGGAAAGTGATTGGTTCTCAGTGAATGTAGGTTTGCGGCAGGGGTGTGTGATGTCTCCATGGTTGTTTAATTTGTTTCTGGATGGGGTTGTTAGGGAGGTAAATGCAAGAGTTTTGGAAAGAGGGGCAAGTATGAAGTCTGTTGGGGATGAGAGAGCTTGGGAAGTGAGTCAGTTGTTGTTCGCTGATGATACAGCGCTGGTGGCTGATTCATGTGAGAAACTGCAGAAGCTGGTGACTGAGTTTGGTAAAGTGTGTGGAAGAAGAAAGTTAAGAGTAAATGTGAATAAGAGCAAGGTTATTAGGTACAGTAGGGTTGAGGGTCAAGTCAATTGGGAGGTGAGTCTGAATGGAGAAAAACTGGAGGAAGTGAAGTGTTTTAGATATCTGGGAGTGGATCTGGCAGCAGATGGAACCATGGAAGCGGAAGTGGATCATAGGGTGGGGGAGGGGGGCGAAAATTCTGGGGGCCTTGAAGAATGTGTGGAAGTCGAGAACATTATCTCGGAAAGCAAAAATGGGTATGTTTGAAGGAATAGTGGTTCCAACAATGTTGTATGGTTGCGAGGCGTGGGCTATGGATAGAGTTGTGCGCAGGAGGATGGATGTGCTGGAAATGAGATGTTTGAGGACAATGTGTGGTGTGAGGTGGTTTGATCGAGTGAGTAACGTAAGGGTAAGAGAGATGTGTGGAAATAAAAAGAGCGTGGTTGAGAGAGCAGAAGAGGGTGTTTTGAAGTGGTTTGGGCACATGGAGAGGATGAGTGAGGAAAGATTGACCAAGAGGATATATGTGTCGGAGGTGGAGGGAGCAAGGAGAAGAGGGAGACCAAATTGGAGGTGGAAAGATGGAGTGAAAAAGATTTTGTGTGATCGGGGCCTGAACATGCAGGAGGGTGAAAGGAGGGCAAGGAATAGAGTGAATTGGAGCGATGTGGTATACCGGGGTTGACGTGCTGTCAGTGGATTGAATCAAGGCATGTGAAGCGTCTGGGGTAAACCAGGGAAAGCTGTGTAGGTATGTATATTTGCGTGTGTGGACGTATGTATATACATGTGTATGGGGGGGTTGGGCCATTTCTTTCGTCTGTTTCCTTGCGCTACCTCACAAACGCGGGAGACAGCGACAAAGTATGAAAAAAAAAAAAAAAAAATTTCATCTTTTCAAACTTTCCTCTATTTATTTTTTGTGATATGCATGTTCTAACCTATTCATTGTAAATTTCATTGAATCTTTTTTTTTTCATACTTGATTGCCTTTTCCCACATCAGCAAGGTAGTGTTAGGAACAAAGAAAGACTGCAACCACTCATGTCTATTTTCTAGCTGCCATATGTAATGTACTAAAACCACAGCTGCTGTCTAATCCAAGCCCCACAGAACATTCCATGGTTTACCGTGGATGCTTCACATGCACAGGTTCAGTCCATTGACAGCATGTGGCCCCTATTATATCACATTGTTCCAATTCTTTTTTACTGGAAGGTGGTGAAAGAGGTGAGAGGTGAATGTAAGAGTGGAAGTGTAAATGTAAGAAGTAATGAAGGGGAATTGCTGAATTAAAAGGAGAAAGTGAAAGGAAGAAGGAAAGAGTACTTGGAAAAACTGATAAATGGAGGAAAAAGTGAAGCAGCAGTTGTTACATGCATGGGCGTGGAGAACGGAAGGAAAAGGATGTGCATTTATGGGCCTATGGCAAAGAGAAAGGTAAAAAGGGTGATGATGATGTTAAAGGTAGGAAAGGCACCTGGAGTGGATGGGATTTTGATTGAAATTTTGGAGTATGGAGGGGAAAGAATGGTAGAATGGATGAACTTTATGTGTAATTTAGCATGGAAGCAGAAGGTCATGCCTAAGGATTAGGTGAAACCTAGAATTGTTCTTTTATTCAAAGGAAAAGATGGGAAGAATGTATATAGCATTTATAGGGGAATAAGTCTAAGTATCCTAGAAGTTTGTGTAAGAGTTTCCGAGGGGAAAGGGTATCAGAGATATAGATAAATAGATGTGGTATGACTAGATGGAATGAAGGAAGAAATGAGGTGGTTTGGGTATATGGAAAGAATCCAAGATGGTGGGGGTTTACAAGTAGTGTATGATAGAGTGATTAAAGGGGTTGATGTGAGAGGAAGACCATCTGTGTCATGAGGAAATAGAGTGGAAGAGCACTAGAAGGAGAGGAATCATAGAAGAATGTGTGGAATAGTGAATGTAAGGTAGGCATGTAAGTACAGGAACAAGTGGAGACTCCATGGCTGTGACCACTCATTTGATTGGTGTTCCTGAAGGGAACAGGCATCAGGGATGTAGTTGGGTAGATAGATAAGTAGTTTTGTATGAATCATAATACAGAAAACTCATGTATATAATATGTAAGTTAAAAAAAATCATAGATGTACAAAATAGCTAAAAAGTAATAATTGATCTTTGATGAGCATAGTAATGACCAGCAGGTTTGTATAACAAAATGTTTTAAATGATTACTTAATTCTTATTCTTGTGGTTATGCAGTTGATGATAAGTCAGACTCACTCCTAAATTTGTTTTCTTCATTCTGTTAACATAACCTTCAGTATTTAAGAAGAAAGACATGTTCCATTGGTTTTGATAATTCCAAATTTTTAGGGTAGGGATTTTTTTTCTTTTTTAGCATGTTCCAACTTCATGTCTTGAGATGCATTGATGTCTTTGAAATAGATTGCTGAGAAAACCTTCCCTGATGGATTTGCTTTTCGTTTTTATGGTGCAGATGCTAGACCCATGCATCATTCAGCTTCTTAAACAGGCTCATTTGTAGTAGGAGTACTTGGTTGATGCTAAGGCTTTGTGGTGGCTGGTTCAAGTGGGCAGAAAGTATGGAAATATGTATATGGCTTATGGTGAATCCTAATTCTTTGAATGTTAGCAGAGAAATGGTGTATGCACAACATTGGCAGCCCATGGTGCAAAGCCAGCTGGGCTCCTGTAATACCATGATTGCTGAGGTTGTAACAGAAAAAATGGGAGTAATTTAGGTGCCTGTGCTGTATCAAAATTATCATATCGAACTGCACTGCATAGTGATCCTACTGTACAACTTATTTAACTTGGCTTCCCTGAGCTAGAGATGGGGGTGGTGTTGTTGCTCCCTTGACCTTGTCTCTCTCTCTCTCTCTCTCTCTCTCTCTCTCTCTCTCTCTCTCTCTCTCTCTCTCTCTCTCTCTCTCTCTCTCTCTCTCTCTCTCTCTCTCTCTCTCTCTCTCTCTCTCTCTCTCTCTCTCTCTCTCTCTCTCTCTCTCTCTCTCTCTCTCTCTCTCTCTCTCTCTCTCTCTCTCTCTCTCTCTCTCTCTCTCTCTCTCTCTCTCTCTCTCTCTCTCTCTCTCTCTCTCTCTCTCTCTCTCTCTCTCTCTCTCTCTCTCTCTCTCTCTCTCTCTCTCTCTCTCTCTCTCTCTCTCTCTCTCTCTCTCTCTCTCTCTCTCTCTCTCTCTCTCTCTCTCTCTCTCTCTCTCTCTCTCTCTCTCTCTCTCTCTCTCTCTCTCTCTCTCTCTCTCTCTCTCTCTCTCTCTCTCTCTCTCTCTCTCTCTCTCTCTCTCTCTCTCTCTCTCTCTCTCTCTCTCTCTCTCTCTCTCTCTCTCTCTCTCTCTCTCTCTCTCTCTCTCTCTCTCTCTCTCTCTCTCTCTCTCTCTCTCTCTCTCTCTCTCTCTCTCTCTCTCTCTCTCTCTCTCTCTCTCTCTCTCTCTCTCTCTCTCTCTCTCTCTCTCTCTCTCTCTCTCTCTCTCTCTCTCTCTCTCTCTCTCTCTCTCTCTCTCTCTCTCTCTCTCTCTCTCTCTCTCTCTCTCTCTCTCTCTCTCTCTCTCTCTCCTCTCAACTTCTTTGTTGCAAGGCAATTGGTCAGTTTTCCTCTCAAAAAAAGTATTAATTTAACTTTTTCTAGTAGTTTTTATCATCAGGACTGAGATACTTTTTATAGATCTGCATTAAGATTCCTTGAAATCCTTACTTGTTGTAGGAAAATATTGGTTAACCTCAAAAAAATGCAGAAAATACGTGAAAAATTGTCCTCCCACAAATGGCATAATCTAACCCTAGTCATTAAACAGCCAAAACCATTTTTCATCATACAAGAAATGAATTTGAATACTAATCTGCATTTATGATACCACTATCTATGTGAGAAGTAAAGAATGTTCATTGAACATTATATGTTTCTGGTGAAAATTAGAATATCCATAATTTTGTCATGTTTTTTTATAATTTATATTTCAGTGTGAATTATTGTCTTTTCCTAGCACTACCTCGCGCACATGCGGGGGAAGGGGGTTGTCATTTCATGTGTGGCAGGGTGGCGACGGGAATGAATAAGGGCAGACAGTATGAATTATGTACATTTGTATATATGTCTGTGTGTGTATATTTATGTATACGTTGAGATGTATAGGTATGTATATGTGCGTGTGTGGACGTGTATGTATACACGTGTGTGTTGGTGGATTTGGCCATTCTTTCGTCTGTTTCCTTGCGCTACCTCGCTAATGCGGGAGACAGCGACAAAGAATTATGTAAATGATAACGCATGATAAACTAATTTTTCCATTGCAAAGAATTTACATCTGTATCTAATGGAAACTTTGGCACGTATCCAAAATATAAAATCTAATGACAATGAATGACTTAAAAGTTGGCATGACATCTATTTAGGACATACCAAGCAGCAGAAGATGAAAGTGCTGGTGGAGTAAATGTAGGTTCTGGGTGGAGCGCACCATAATCCCGCCAGCAGGTCAGTCTTGCAGTTACTTGGCATATGCAGGTCTGTGTTACCTATGCAATTTGGTTATACATGCTGATGTGATTTTCCAGCAATTCGCTCTGTTTTTGTGTGTTGATATGGCATCCAAACATCCAGCAACATCTACAGAAGAGAACTTTTGTGACCTTAGAAATGAAACTAGAAATCATATAATGTACTGATGCTGGTGAGGGAGTGTCACAGTAGTAGAAAGTACACCTTAACTTCAGTGAGGGTTGACTGATGGAATAAGCATGGGCCCTTGGTGAAGTGTGTTGTGTTTCCACTAGTGGGTCAGTCTTGCAGTTATCACCATTGTGTGCGGATCTATGCTACTTTTGCAGTTTAGGTATGCCTGCTGATGTAATTATCCTGAAACCCACTGTGTTAGTGTTAACATGGTATCCAAACATCCAGCAATCTTTACTTCTACCCCAGAACTAGCATTGAAATGGGAGAGAACCTCTTTGACATTTGAAATGAAATTAGAAATATTATGACTCACTGATGCTAGCGAGGGAGCATCAGTGCTTGTGCATGCTTACAATCAGGATGAATCTACAGCTAGCAGCATAAAAAAGAATGTAGAGAAAATTCAAAGTGCTGTGGTCTCTACTCTGCCATCTGTCAAGGTAACCTCTGCCATCTGTCAGGGTAACCACAAGGGTTAGAAATCCAGTAATGGAGAAAATGGAACTTATACATAAATACATGAAGCAAGAGATGAAGAAAAGTAGCCTAGAAATTATACATGAAGCATGAGATGAAGAAAAGCAACCTAGGAATTATACATGAAACATGAGATGAAGAAAAGCAGCCTAGGAATCTTCAGCTCATGTTTAAAGATCTTAAGATTTATGAGCATTTGTGTAAGGCAGACATTGTAACTGAGCCATAACCACTTTAAACAAGAAATGGAAGGATTGATAAGTTCATTTGGTGTCAGAAGCTACATAACATAACATGAAAGGAATAGGAGAATCTGCCAACGCTGACCATGATGCTGCTGCACACATCCCAGTTTTCTTTATATGTTTATTGGTTTGCTGTATGTAATTTCTGTGTGTGGGGTTTTCACAGAACATAACCCATGCATAAAGTGAGGGATATGTATATTACAATTTCTAATTTATTCAATGTAGTAAAAAGAATGTATAACCGGAAATTGTATCTAAAATGGCTGATTCCCTAAACATTCCAGACAACAGAAGTTTTACTGTAAGTACATTGTAGTAAACAGATTGTTGACTATTAAAGCAACATTGCACTCAAAACATGAATCGAATAGCTACTCATTCATTGTGTAATGATCAGCTGACTGATTGTAAATCAACTCTACTAGTTAGACTGCTTATATAAGGCAGCCCTCCAAAATATCTGGCCTGTATATGCTTATAAGAAGATAGAAAACATGTTTATGTTCACTACATGATGATTTAGTTTCTGTAATTTGCCTAAGAAGTTGAAAAATGAGACTCAAATATTGTGCATAGAAATTCTGAAAAAAAAGATGAAAAATTATGAACGCTGACATATTCACTTTACTACCTCATTACAAAACCTCATTCATAGATTAGTACATAGATATGGTATTATACATAGAAATGGTAATATATTAGTAGAGTTAACCTCAAAATATGGACCTGCTCACCACATGAGCAGACAACTGAGCTTCTGTAGACACAACCATTAGTTGCATTATTGGTCACAGATTTCAGTATGCACAGAAATGTAGCATGGCTTTCTATCATGTGAGGGTATTCCCTCTTCTGACAGTAAAAAGAAAAGTTTCTCTAAAGCTGTATGGTTAAACCTGCTTCTTGCATCAAATGGCTTTGAATTTCAAAGCATATATATCCACTTTTAACACAAAATGGTTAATCAGAGCTTATCTTCCGTGATTATCTTCTTGGACTTATGCCAGTGTCTACTGGTATTCCTGACTTGTTTTAATTTTAGCCTTGTACTTAGGAAGCCCATAAAGCTTTTTTACATGTTCCCCTTCCTTAGCTTGTCTTTTGTTTAGATGTTCAGCTTTCAACCAAGACATCAGCATCTTACATCTGTTACATACATTCTGCACAGTTTTTCTCTCTCAGTTGAGGAGTGACACTCTTGACAATTATCTTCTTTAGTTTCAACAAACACTCATGACAGTTATTTTCTTAGTTTCAACAAGTCCTCTTCCTTAGCTACTATCTTGTTTGAATCTCTGTTTTCATCACTGTGCAGTTATCAAAAATGATTTACAGTGTTTCAAGTCTTCCTTTGAATGCTCCATGCACTTCCATGATTATCCTGTCTGTGACTGAGTAAACTGTCCTTCCTATGGCTTCATTCTGTATATTACTGAGTGATTCAGAAACCCCAGGCCACTATTTCACTGTCTTTGTATCTGCTTTGTCGTTTTCCACCAGAATCCCAGGATTATCTTTTAGATTGAGTTCCACATTTCAGTGTTCATTCTTCTTCTGATATTGAGCAGGTTGCTTTCCTGTTATATTGCCTCCACTAGGAGTCCCTGCATTTTTCTATATCCATGCTGTATGTATCTTCAAATTTCTTAATTTTGCATTTATGCTCCTTCATGGAGTTCTTAAGTTTCTCAGCTTTATAGATGGATGCTAACATTTTTCTTGATCCGTTTCTCTGTACTGTTTTCTGATATCTTAATCATAACTTGATATTTATGTATTCGAACCATGAACCTTTTCGACAGTTCCCCAACTCAAAACTGGCATCTTCATACTCTTAAAAAACTTTAGAAGTCTTAACATTAAAATCCTCACTAAGCATCTTAGAAGTATCAAATAATTTATTCTGTTTTCCATCCATATTGTGTTGATGCCTTTGATGGTGCAATTCTATAGGTCATTTGGGGTTAGGCAAGAGAGCATCTTGGTTAACCAGGCTAATATTGTATGATATTTGATTATATTATTTAGTGTATTATCCTGTGTGTTAGTTGATAGTTTTTCTGACTGCTATATCATTGTAAGTTTTTTCTTTTTCTGACTGCTATCAATTTATTTTTTCTGCTATAATTTTAGTGTAGACGTGCCTACAATATTTCAGTAGTTTTTGCCATTGTTATGAAACTTCAAGTGTGCATGTTATAGATTATACAAGTATTGATGAATTTTTTCATGGAAAAAAAGTTTCTGTTCTTCAGAAAAAAATTTTGCCCTCAGATTAAGCTTATGAATTGCAAAGTTTTAATCATCTATAGTTACAGTGCCTACTGTGCATCATAATGATTTTTCTCTTTCATATGAATAGATGTAATGCAGATGATAAAGTTTTCATATATCCTTATTATTGATGAAATTCAGATCTCCAGATCATTGCCCTAACCAACCAGATTAACTTCATTTGAGTGGCACTTACACATAACTCTGCAGCAGATCACCTCCCATGTATTAGGAGAATTAAAGTTTCTAAGATTTGAGGACAAAAAATAATCATTCATGCATGTTAACTTGTTGAAATATCATGTTGCATGTTTTATGTATACATCACTTTTTTATTTAGTGTGTGATTTGTTTGTTTTTTTCTTTGGCTTGTGTTTTGTTTCAGAATCATTTGTCTGTCCCTACTGTAATTAATGCACGCTACCTCCATACGTGTAAGGTTAGTACTGTCAAGTCATTTTAGTACATCCTCTTCAGCAGTAATAACCTGTTATTATAATTTGTCAGAAATTTGTATGTTTTACATCTTGTGCAAAGTTAAAAAGAAATCTCTTTGTGAAATAAATGCACAGTGTATTTTGAACTGTTCTGTTTATACATACTATTTTCTGTTTTCTCTTTCTTATTTGATATTTTTTCATTCTTTAGTTTAACTTTTTTAACATTCTTTTTAATGATATATTTTTATATATTATGATAATTTCTTTCTTTGTGGTTTACTATAGTTAGCATTGCCATATATTTTGTTGCCTTAGAGATGCTTTTATGCTCAAGCTTATTTACTGCTTAAATTGCTGTGCTTATACTTTACCACTTATTCTTATCCTGCTTTTATTAGTGTAGAATTAATTGTAATGCTGTTTAAAATTAAGAGAAAGAATTAAGCATTGTTGAAAACCAATTAATAGTTCATTTGAGGAATTATTAAGACACTCATATGAGGTACTAAGTAAAGGTGTATTTATGACTTGTGTTATGCTTTATCATTTAGCATACAAAGGCTGTTGATTAAGGACATGAGAAACTTTACTTAAGGTTTTGGCATAAGACTGTTGATATAAAGCTTCTAAGTTCATGAAAAAGCAAGAGTGCTCACATTGTACCGGAGAGGAAGGCACTATAAATGAATGGATTTGATCATTGCCTCTCATAAAACTCTAGGATTTAAAAGAGAGGCATTTCCATGTAAGTCTAGGAAGCCAGTGGTAAAGGTAGAAAATTTCCAGAACTTAAATTCCTGAGTGCTGTGACTGAAGCACCTCAATTGATTCTTGAATTTGACTTTGATGTTAATGTTCTTCGTTATTATTAATATTTTTACATAACTTCAGGACCTCCTCTTCATGGGTTCTTGCAGCTCAAAGGCTGCACTGCAGTCTATATCAGGGAAAGGCTGGACTCCTTTGGATGGAAAAGTTCTTCAATGAAATTGTACTCAAATGATGGAATCTTGCAAAAGGTGACTTTTCAGTCGCAGCAGAACCAAAAACAATTGGGGTCCAGCAATACCTATACTCCCCATAGTAATGTATAGGCACCTCCATAGTACTCTATTGGCACCTGAACTCTCAGGAACCCAGTATTTCAGTTTTTTTAGACAGAGCTCTTAATGTGATACTTTGAATTTCTTAACACTCTTATGAATGTCTTGATTCATATTTAGGGGTATTCATGTAAAATGTTTAGCTTTGCCTAAGAAAAAGCATATCTTCATGAAATATACTTGTTCATCAGAGGTTGGCATAATTGCTAATATGGATACCAGAGTCAGTGACATATCATTGAATGTGTGATGAAGGACTGAGGATGACTCTGAAAAACATGTTGGCAAATTTGGAGTTTCTAAGATGGTTGCTTGCATCTCTTAGATTTTGGACTTTATGAAACATCAGTTTTTTTTCATTAAATTAGCATATATTTGGTACACCAAATATGTGAAATTTAAAATCAAAAGTTAACATGCTCAAATTTGTGAAGAAGAGCAAGGTTTTACGTTCAGCAGGGTTGAGGGACAAGTTAGTTGGGATGTAAATTTGAATGGAGAAAAATTGGAGGAATAGAAGTATATTAGATATCTGGGAGTGGACTTGGCAGCCAGCAAATCGAACCATGGAAGTGGAAGTGAGTCATAGGTTGGGTGAGGGGGGGCAAAGGTTTGGGGAGCGACGAAGAATATGCGGAAAGAGAGAACGCTGTCTCGGAGGCATAGGCTATAGATAGGGTTCTATGGAGGAAGGTGGATATGTTGGAAATGAAATGTTTGATGCCATTGAGAGATGTGAGGTGGTTTGATCGAATAAGTAATGAAAAGGTAAGAGAGATGTGTGGAAATAAAAAGAGTGTGGTTGAGAGAGCAGAAGAGGGTGTGTTGAAATGGTTCGGACATATTGAACAAATGAGTGAGGAATGGTTGACAAAGAGGAGCAAGGAGAAATTGAAGACCAAATTGGAAGTGGAAGGATGGAGTGAAAAAGATTTTGAGCAATTGGGGCCTGAACTTGCAGAAGGGTGAAAGGCATGCATGGAGTAGAATGAACTGGAACAATGTGGTACACTAGTGTTGATGTGCTGTCAGTGGACTGAACCAGGCATGTGAAACATCTGGGGTAAATGATGGAAAGGTCTGTGAGGCCTGGTTGTAGATAGGGAGCTGTAGTTTCGACGCATTACGCATGACAGTTAAAGAATGAGTGTGAGTGGATGTGACCTTTTTTCATGTTTCCTTAAGCTACGTAGCTGTTGAAGAGGGTCGTGATGCTGTTTCCTGTGTGATGGGGTGGTGCTGGAAATGGATGAAGTTAAGCTAGTATGAATATATACATGTGTATATATGTATGTGTGTGTGTATATATATATTTACATATACGTTATGCGTATGTCTGAACACACACGTGTGTGTGTTTGTGTATATATATAAGTGGTTGGGTCTTTCTTCATCTGTTTCCTTGGACTACCTTGCTGACATGGGAAACTGCAATCTTGTGAACGAGTGACCATTTTAGTCAGTTTTCCTAGCGCTAACTTGCTGAAGCAAGGGGTAGTGACATTGTTGCCTGTGGGCGGGGTGGCACCAGGAATGGATGAGGGCAAGTAAGTATGAACATGTACACATATTTATATGTATATGTCTTTGTATGTGTATGTATATTAATGTATATGTGTATATGTTGATATGTCCTACACAAGGGTCCCGGGTTTGATCTTTGCTGTTGGAAGTTTGTAGGATATATATATTTTTTATTCTATTATTCTTATTTTATTATACTTAATTGCCCTCTCCCATATTAGTGGGGTAGTGCAAGGAAGCAGATGAAAGAATGGACCAACCCACCCACATATGTATGCATATACATAAACGCCCACACACACACGTACACTCTTGCTGTCATGTGTAAAGCACTGAAACCACGGCTCCCTTCTCATATCCAGACCCCACAAAACTTTCCATGGTTTATCCCAGATGCTTCACATTCCCTGGTTCAGTCCATTGATAACACATTGACCCTGGTATACCGCATCGTTCCATTTTATTCTATTCCTTGCATGCCTTTCACCCTCTATATGTTCAGGCCCTGATTGCTCAAGATCTTTTTCACTCCTTCCTTCCACCTCCAATTTGGTCTTCCGTTTCTCCTCGTTTCTTCCACCTCTGACACATATATCCTCTTCATCAATCTTTCCTCACTCATTCTCTCCATGTGACCAAACCATTTCAACACACCCTCTTCTACTCTCTCAACCCCACTCTTTTTATTTCCATACATCTCTCTCACCCTTTCATTACTCACTTGATCAGTAGATGGAGTGTTCTTCGTCAGTTTCCTGGTGCTGGGGGTAGGGGAGAAAGAATACTTCCCAATGTAAATTTCTGAAAGGGGAAACAGAAGAAGGAGTCAAGCAGGGAGTGCTCATCCTCCTCAAAGGCTCAGATTGGGGTGTCGGAATGTGTGTTGATGTAACTAAGATGAGAATAAAGGTGAGATAAGTAGTGTGTTTGAGGAAAGGAACCTGGATGTTTTGGCTATGTGAGTGAAAAGAAGCTCAAGGGTAAAGGGGAAGAGTGGTTTGGGAATGCCTTGGGAGTAAAGTCGGGTTGGTGAGAGGACAAGAGCAAAGGAAGGAGAAGCACTTCTACTGAAGCAGGAGTTGTGGGAGTATGTGATAGAGTGTAAGAAAGTAAATTCTAGATTGGTGTGGGTAACACTGAAAGTGGACAGAGAGAGATGGGTGATTATTGGTGCCAATGCACTCGGTCATGAGATGTAAAATCATGAGAGGCAAGTGTCTTGGGAGCAGCTGAGTGTGTTAGCAGCTTTGATGCATGAGACCAGGTTATAGTGATGGGTGATTTGAATGCGAAGGTGAGTAATGTGGCAGTTGAGGGAATAATTGGTGTACATGGGGTGTTCATTGTTGTAAATGGAAATGGTGAAGAGCTTGTGAATTTTTGTGCTGAAAAAGGACTGATGATTGGGAATACCTGGTTTAAAAAGAGAGATATACATAAGTATACATATGTAAGTAGGAGAGATGGTCAAAGGCATTATTGGATTACATGTTAATTGATAGGTGTTTAAAAGAGAGACTTTTGGATGTAAATGTGCTGAGAGGGGCAGCTGGAGGGATGTCTGATCACTATCTTGTGGAGGTGAAGGTAGAGGTTTTCAGAAAAGAAGAGAGAATGTTGGGAGAAGAGAGTGGTAAGAGTAAGTGAGCTTGGAAAGGAGACTTGCGTGAGGAAGCATGAGGAGAGATTGAGTGTAGAATGGCAAAAGGTGAGAGCAAATGACATGAGGGGAGTGGAGGAAGATTGGGATGTATTTAGGGAAGCATTGATGGCTTGCGCAAAAGATGTAGTGAAAGCTTTGGAGAAGATGAAAGCCAGCAAGGCAGCGGGTTAGGATGGTATTGCAGTTGAATTTATTAAAAAAGGGGGTGACTTGTGTTGTTGATTGGCTGGTGAGGATATTCAGTGTATGTATGGTTCATGATGAAGTGCCTGAAGATTGGTGGAATGCATGCATAGTGCCATTGTACAAAGGCAAAGGGAATAAAGGTGAGTGTTCAAATTACAGATGTATAAGTTTGTTGAGTATTCCTGGGAAATTATATGGGAGGTTATTGATTGGAAGGGTGAAGGCATGTACAGAGCATCAGATTGGGGAAGAGCAGTGTGGTTTCAGAAGTGGTAGAGGATGTGTGGATTAGGTGTTTGCTTTGAAGAATGTATGTGAGAAATACTTAGAAAAACAAATGGATTTGTATGTAGCATTTATGAATCTGGAGAAGGCATATGATAGAGTTGATAGAGATGCTCTGTGGAAAGTATTAAGAGTATATGGTGCGGGAGGTAAGTTGTTAGAAGCAGAGAAGTTTTTATTGAGGATGTAAGGCATGTGTACAAGTAGGAAGAGAGGAAAGTGATTGGTTCCCAGTGAATATAGGTTTGGGGCAGTGGTGCATGATGTCTCCATGGTTGTTTAATTTGTTTATGGATGGGGTTGTTAGGGAGGGGCATGCAAGAGTTTTGGAGAGGGCCAAATATGCAGTCTGTTGTGGATGAGAGGGCTTGGGAAGTGAGTCAGTTGTTCGCTGATGATACAGCACTGGTGGCTGATTCAAGTGAGAAACTGCAGAAGCTAATGACTGAGTTTGGTAAAGTTTGTGAAGGAAGAAAGCTGAGAGTAAATGTGAATAAGAGCAAGATTATTAGGTTCAGCAGGGGTGAGGGACATATTGTCTCAGGACAATATGTGGTGTGAGGTGGCTTCATCAAATAAGTAATGAAAAGGTAAGGGATATGTGTGAGAAATGAAAAGAGTGTGGTTGTGTGAGCAGAAGAGGTTGTCTTGAAATAGTTTGGTCATATGGAGAGAGTGAATGAGGAAAGATTGACAAAGAGGATATATGTGTCAGGGGTGGAGGGAGCAGGGAGAAGCGGGAGACCAAATTGGAGGTGGAAGGATGGAGTGAAAATGATTTTAAGCGATCGGGGCTGAACATGCAAGAGGGTGAGAGGGATGAAGGAATAGAGTGAATTGGAATGATGTGGTATACTGTGGTAAACGTGCTGTCTGTGAGCTGAACCAGGGCTTGTGAAACATCTGGGAAGGTCTGTGGGGCCTAGTTGTGGATAGGGAGTTCTGGTTTCGGTGCATTTTTGTACATGACAGCTAGAGACAGTATGAATGAATATGGCCTTTTTTTGTCTTGTTTTCCTGGCGCTGCCGTACATGCATGCACATCTACATATTCATACAATTTCATTGTCATCCATTCCCGGTATCACCCTGCCCCACAGGGAACAGCAGAAGTGCATGAAAAAATGAGAACATATACATGCTTTTCTTCTCCCCCTTACCTGATCATTACCCCCTGCATCACTGAGGTAGTGCCACGAAACAGACAAAGAAAGGCCACATTCGCTCACATCCATCCTATATCTGTCATGTGTAATGCAGCAAAGCCAGAGCTCCCTATCCACAACCAGGTCTCACAGACTCTTCCATGGTTTACCCTAGGTACTTCATATGCCCAGGTTCAGGCTGTTGGTAGCACATCAACCCCATTTTACCACATCATTCCAGTTCACTCTATTCTGTGCCTGCTGTTTACCTTTCTGCATGTTCAGCCTCTGATTGCTCAAAATCTTTTTCACTCCATCACTCTATTTCCAGTTTCATATCCCTATTCTCCTTGTTCCCTTCACTTCTGACTCATACATACCCTTTGTCAGCCTTGCCTCTCTCATTCTCTCCATATGTCCAAACTATTTCAGCACACCCTCTTCTGCTCTCTCTGTCACACTCTTTTTATTATCACACCTCTCTCTTACCCTTTCAAACCACACATATTGTCTTCAGACATTTCATTTCTGACACACCCACCCTTCCTCAGATCCTTATCTGTAGCTCATGCCTGACATACATGTAATGTTGTTGGAACTTCTGTTCCTTCAAATATGCCCATTTTTGCCCTTCCAGATAACATTTTCCCCACATTCTTCACTGCTTCCAAAACCTTCACCCCCTCCCCCACCCTTTGACTTACTTCCATTTTCATGGTTTCATTTGCTACCATGACCACTCTCAGATATCTAAAACTTTTTACTTCCTCCAGTTTTTCTCCATTAAAACTCACACCCCAACTAACCTGTCCCTCAATCCCACTGAACTTGATAATCTTGCTTTTATTCACATTAACTCTTAACTTTCTCCTTTCATATGCTTCTCCAAAGTCAGTCACCATCTTCTGCTGTTTTTCACTTGAATCTGCCACCAGTGCTATATCATCAGCAAACAACATATAGGCACTTCCCAGGCCCTCTCATCCCCCACGGACTGCATACTCACCCCTCTCTCCAAGACTCTCGCACTTAGCTCCCTCACCATCCCATCCATAAAGAAATTGAACAACCATAGGGACATCACACACCCATTTCACAGACCAACCTTCACTTGGAACCATACACTCTCCTTTCTTCTTACTCATACATAAACCTTGCACTCTTGATAAAAACTTCTCCCTGCTTCTAGCAGCATACCATCCACACCATATACTCTTAAGATCTTCCACAGAGCCTTCTCCCAGTCCATATATATATTTTTCTTTTCTTTTCTTTGAGTGGGGGGCTGGAAATCCTCCCCTCTCGTTTTTTTTTAATTTTCCAGAAGAAGGAACGGAGAAAGGGGCCAGGTGAGGAGATTTCCTCAAAGGCCCAGTCCTCTGTTCTTAACGCTACCTCGCTAACGCAGGAAATGGCGAATAGTATGAAAGAAAGAAAAAATATATATATATATCATTTATTTATTTTGCTTTGTTGCTGTCTCCCGCGTCAGCGAGGTAGCGCAAGGAAACAAATGAAAGAAATGGCCCAACCCACCCACATACACATGTATATACATACACGTCCACACACACAAAATACATACCTATACATCTCGATGTACACATATTCACACACAGACATATACATATATACACACGTACATAATTCATACTGTCTGCCTTTATTTATTCCCATCGCCACCTCACCACACATGGAATAACAACCCCCTCCCCCCTCATGTGTGCGAGGTAGCGCTAGGAAAAGACAACAAAGGCCCCATTCGTTCACACTCAGTCTCTAGCTGTCATGTAATAATGCACCAAAACCACAGCTCCATTTCCACATCCAGTGCCCACAGAACTTTCCGTGGTTTACCCCAGACGCTTCACGTGCCCTGTTTCAATCCATTGACAGCACATCAACCCCGGTATACCACATCGTTCCAATTCACTCTATTCCTTGCACACCTTTCACCCTCCTGCATGTTCAGGCCCCTATCACTCAAAATCTTTTTCACTCCATCTTTCCACCTCGAATTTGGTATATATATATATATATATATATATATATATATATATATATATATATATATATATATATATATATATATTTTTTTTTTTTTTTTTGCCGCTGTCTCCCGCGTTTGCGAGGTAGCGCAAGGAAACAGACAAAAGAAATGGCCCAACCCACCCCCATACACATGTATATACATACACGTCCACACACGCAAATATACATACCTACACAGCTTTCCATGGTTTACCCCAGATGCTTCACATGCCCTGATTCAATCCACTGACAGCACGTCAACCCCGGTATACCACATCGATCCAATTCACTCTATTCCTTGCCCTCCTTTCACCCTCCTGCATGTTCAGGCCCCAATCACACAAAATCTTTTTCACTCCATCTTTCCACCTCCAATTTGGTCTCCCACTTCTCCTCGTTCCCTCCACCTCCGACACATATATCCTCTTGGTCAATCTTTCCTCACTTATTCTCTCCATGTGCCCAAACCATTTCAAAACACCCTCTTCTGCTCTCTCAACCACGCTCTTTTTATTTCCACACATCTCTCTTACCCTTACGTTACTTACTCGATCAAACCACCTCACACCACACATTGTCGTCAAACATCTCATTTCCAGCACATCCACCCTCCTGTGCACAACTCTATCCATAGCCCACGCCTCGCAACCATACAAAATTGTTGGAACCACTATTCCTTCAAACATACCCATTTTTGCTTTCCGAGATAATGTTCTCGACTTCCACACATTCTTCAAGGCTGCCAGGATTTTCACCCCCTCCCCCACCCTATGATCCACTTCCGCTTCCATGGTTCCATCCGCTGCCAGATCCACTCCCAGATATCTAAAACACTTTACTTCCTCCAGTTTTTCTCCATTCAAACTTACCTCCCAATTGACTTGACCCTCAACCCTACTGTACCTAATAACCTTGCTCTTATTCACATTTACCCTTAACTTTCTTCTTTCACACACTTTACCAAACTCAGTCACCAGCTTCTGCAGTCTCTCACATGAATCAGCCACCAGCGCTGTATCATCAGCGAACAACAACTGACTCACTTCCCAAGCTCATCCACAACAGACTTCATACTTACCCCTCTTTCCAAAACTCTTGCATTCACCTCCCTAACAACCCCATCCATAAACTGAGATTGGTAAAGTGTGTGGAAGAAGAAAGTTAAGAGTAAATGTGAATAAGAGCAAGGTTATTAGGTACAGTAGGGTTGAGGGTCAAGTCAATTGGGAGGTGAGTTTGAATGGAGAAAAACTGGAGGAAGTGAAGTGTTTTAGATATCTGGGAGTGGATCTGGCAGCGGATGGAACCATGGAAGCGGAAGTGGATCATAGGGTGGGGGAGGGGGTGAAAATTCTGGGGGCCTTGAAGAATGTGTGGAAGTCGAGAACATTATCTCGGAAAGCAAAAATGGGTATGTTTGAAGGAATAGTGGTTCCAACAATGTTGTATGGTTGCGAGGCGTGGGCTATGAATAGAGTTGTGCGCAGGAGGATGGATGTGCTGGAAATGAGATGTTTGAGGACAATGTGTGGTGTGAGGTGGTTTGATCGAGTGAGTAACGTAAGGGTAAGAGAGATGTGTGGAAATAAAAAGAGCGTGGTTGAGAGAGCAGAAGAGGGTGTTTTGAAGTGGTTTGGGCACATGGAGAGGATGAGTGAGGAAAGATTGACCAAGAGGATATATGTGTCGGAGGTGGAGGGAACAAGGAGAAGAGGGAGACCAAATTGGAGGTGGAAAGATGGAGTGAAAAAGATTTTGTGTGATCGGGGCCTGAACATGCAGGAGGGTGAAAGGAGGGCAAGGAATAGAGTGAATTGGAGCGATGTGGTATACCGGGGCTGACGTGCTGTCAGTGGATTGAATCAAGGCATGTGAAGCGTCTGGGGTAAACCATGGAAAGCTGTGTAGGTATGTATATTTGCGTGTGTGGACGTGTGTATGTACATGTGTATGGGGGGGGGGGTTGGGCCATTTCTTTCGTCTGTTTCCTTGCGCTACCTCGCAAACGCGGGAGACAGCGACAAAGTATAAAAAAAAAAAAAAAAAAATATATATATATATATATATACCTCAAATCCATCTGTTTCTCTAAGTATTTTTCATTAAGTATTTTTCCACTCAATCTATAAAACAAAACACCTGTTCCACACATTCTCTACCACTTCTGAAACAACACTGCTCTTCCCCAATGTCATGCACTGTACATTCCTTCACCCTTTCAATTATTACCCTCCCATACAACTTACTGGGTATACTTAATGAACTCATACCTCTGTAGTTAGAACACTCCTTTATTCCCCTTCCCTTTATGCAACGGCATTATACATGCATTCTGCCAATCCTAAGGCACCTCATCATTATCCATATCCATATATACATTGAAAATCTCTACCAACTAGTCAACAGCACAGTCATCCCCTATCTTGATAAATTCAGCAGCAATACTGTCCACTACAGCTTCCTTCTTGCATTTCATCTTATGCAAGGCTTCCACCACCTCTTCTCTCTTCACCAAACCAATATCCATGACTCATTTCGCATACCACCTCAGTGAAAACACCTTACATCTGCCAGTTTGTCGTCAAATGCATTTTAACAATCCTTCAAAATACTCACGCCATCATACTTTATCATTACCTGTTATCTTTTTCCTTTTTCCCTCCTCACCGATGTTCCCATTAGTTGTCTTTCACACATTATGTATCTCTTTCCAAAACATCCTCTTATTCTCCCTAAAGTTTACTGATACTTGCTCACACCAACTCCCTTATGCCCTTGTTTTCAACCTTTTCACCTTCCTCTTGACCTCTTGCTGATTTCTCTGATAACATCCCATAGTCATTTGCACTCCTTCATGTAAGTACTGCTCAAACACCTTTCTTTTTCCTTTCACTAGCAACTTTACCTCTCTATCCTGCCACTTACCACTCTTTCTAATCTTCCCACCTCCCACGTTTTGCATGCCACAGGCATCTCTTGCCCACGCCAGTAGTACTTCCCCAGATACCTCCCATTCCTCACCCACTACCTTGCTTTATTTACTCTGACCTTTTGCCATTCTACACTCATTTCTTCTGGTATTTTTTCACTCAGATCTCTTTTCCAAGCTTACTTGCTCTAACCATTCTCTTCTCCCTGACATTGTTTCCTCTTTTCCCAACACCCCCATACATGTTCACCATCACCTCCACAAGATAGTGATCAGACATTCCACCACCTGCATCTCTCAGCACATTTATATACAGCAGTCTTTCTTTTACATGCCTTTCAATTAATATGTAATCCAATAATGCCTGCTGACCATCTCTCCTACTCACCTGTATATATCCTTCTATTTGAACCAGGTACTCCCAATTGCCAGTCCTTTTTCAGCTCACAACTCCACAAGCTCTTCACCATTTCCTTTCATAACAATGAATACTCCATGCACCCCTGTTATTCCCTTAACTGCCACATTATTAACCTTTACATTTAAATCAACCATGACATACTAACTACTGACAACAATGAAATGGCCACCAGACTAAATTATTCTTTTAACTCTGTATTTGCAATTGGAGAAACATCCCAAATACCGCAACCAGTGAAAATATTTCAAGGATCTGATGAAGAAGATTTGAAGGTTAGAGAAATAAAGAACTCTGAATTACTTAGTACCTGGAGCAATTAAATCCTAACAAATCCAGTGGCCCAGATAACTTAGTTTCAAGATTTTTAAAAGAGGTCAGGAGACAGCTGGTATACCCTATAACAAAAATATTCAGCAAATTTCTGTTAGATGGTCAGATGCCAACTGATTGTAAACTAGCAGATGTTACTCCTATGTATGAATGAGACAAAAAGTATGCCATGAACTACCGCCTACTTAGCCTTGCATCAGTGTTAGGTAAAATGATGGAAAAAAATAATACTAGATAAGATTTTCATGTCTTTAGGTCACAAAATTATATCTGACAACCAATATGGTTTCTGCAATAGAAGATCCTGCTTGACAAATTTGCTGGAATTTTTATTGTTGTTTATGAGAATTGGGAAACAAAAGTACTTATTTGATGAGAATTGGGACGACAAAGTATTTACTGATGTTGTATGTGTAGATTTTCAAAAGGCTTTCGATAAAATACCTCACAAGAGACTTTTACATAAACTTGAAGTGCACAGAATCATTGAAGAACTCAATACATGGATCAGAGACTGGCTTACTGGAAGGAAGCAGCATGTAGTATTAAACAGCGAAGCCTCAGATCGGTTACATGTAACGAGTGGTGTAGCACTGGGGTTGGTCCTAGGCCCAGTTCTTTTCATGATATACATTAATGACCTAGAACTTGGTCTCATATCTAAGATCTCCAAATTTGTTGATGATACTAAAGTAGGAGGTAGAGCTGTAAATAGGCAGGACTGCAAAATGATTCAGAGGTAACTTACTAGCAGAGCGATCAGACAGATGACAAATGAAGCTTAATGTAGATCAGTGTAAAGTTATGCACTTTGGAGACAAGAATATGCGTTACGACTGCAAACTGTTCAGAAACTTGCTAACGAAAGTAAATGAAGAAAAGGACCTTAGAGTTATTATTAGCAACAATCTGAAGTACATTAAACATTGTCTAGAAGCAAGTAGGCAACCAAATGTTAGGTTTCATGCCCAAGAACCTAGATCACAAGACACCAGAAACTTATGCTTTATAATTCTCTAGTAAGACGACACCTTGAATATGCGGTCCAGTTTGGTCCCTAAACTATAGAGACATGTGACAAAATTGACGCATCCCTTAGAAATCTGGCATATGAAGGGAGGCTTAAAAGATTGGATCTCTTCTGTCTTAAGAAACGTAGACTTCGCGGTGACATAAGCCAAGTGTTCAAAATTCAGAACACGTTTGATAAAGTAAATTACAAACATCTTTTTGAAATACAAGAAAATACAGTTTCCAGGACAAATAGAATAAAACTTAAAGCTAAAACATGTAGTACAGGTGTGAGAAGAAGCTTCTTTTCCTATGAGTGTGTTGAGCAGTGGAATATGTTAGTCACATGTAGTGAATGCTAAGACTATAAATACCTTCAAAAGTCATTTAGAATTTTTTTTTTATAAATTCAGGTATACTGAGAAAAACACCAGAAATTAGCTGTATAAACAACAGCAGTAATGGGGACAGTAGAAGGCTAATGTGTAGCAGCTGTGAGTCTGTGATAGCTTAAAAAACTGCTGATTGGAATTGCTTTTTTGTATCAAGTTGAATTTTTTTTTTACCAGACAACCCAGTTATGGGCCAATCAGGCCTCTTGTTGTCTGTCTGATTATTTGCATCACAACTGCTGACACACTCACTCAGCTGCTTCCAGAACACTTACCTTCATGATGTTTCTTCTTATGGCCAGGTGCATAAGTGCTAATAATCAACCATCTCTTGCCACCCATTGTCAATATTACCCACGTCAATCTAGGATTCACTTCTGTACACTCTTATCATACACTCCCACAACTCCTGCATCAGGAGTAGTGCTATTTCTATCTTAGCTCATGTCCTCTTGCCAGCCCCTGACCTTCCTCCAAATCAATCTTCCCCTCTACCTTTGAGCTATGTATCACTCATAGCAATAATATTATATCCAGTTTTCTTTCCTCTCTGTTCTCATCTGGGTTATATGCACACACATTTAGACACTCCAGCCTGATCCTTTGAGGAAGATGAGCATTCCCTGCCTGGCTACTTATTCTCTTTCCTCTTTTTGAAATTGAAGTACAAGAAAGGGGGCGGAGTTCCCACCCCCTTTAGTTGTCTTCTATGACTTGCAGGGAATACAGAGGTAGTAGTTGGTAGGAACATTTAGGCAGGAGTATTAGGTAGAAACATAGGTAGAAGTAGTAGGTAGGAACATTAGGTAGGAGCATAAGGTAGTAGTAGTCAGTAGGAACAGGTAAGAGCCTCTGCAAACACTGTGCTAGAGTTGTCCTCTGTCAGTGCCCTTTTAAGGGTGAGGCACTAAAGGCTAAAAATTGGCTCTGGAGTTCTCTAGTTACAGACACTCTATTGCTGTGGCCACCTCTTTGAGGGAGTTCCAGATGGGGACAGGCATCAGAGATATAGATAGAATTCTTTCTCCCCTATCCTCGGGATAGTATATGTGTATAAATTCTTTATTTCTTTCATACCTGTCCATCATGTTCCATGTTTGCAAGTTACCACCAGGAACAGATGAAGATAGACTACATTCACTCACATTTAGCTGTCATGTACAGTGAAGTGAAACCACAGCCCCAAATCCACATCAGGCCCCACAGACCTTACCATGGTTTCCCTCAGTTGCTTCACTTGCTCAGGTTCATTTCATTGACAGCACATTATGAGAGTTCACTCTGTCCTGTGTACACCTCTCACCTTCATTCCTGTTCAGGCCCTGACCATTCAAAACGTTTTTTGCTCCATCCTTTCATCTCCAATTTAGTCCCCACCTTTTCTGTTCCCCTCCACTTCAGACATATGTATCCTCTTTGTCAACTTCTCCTTGCTCATTCTCTCCATATGTCTAAACCACTTCAGCACAGCATCTTCATCTCTTTCAGCCATACCCTTCCGACCACTACACCATCGTATAACCTTTTGTTTCTTACTTGATCAAACCACATCACACTTCATATTGTCCACAGACATTCATTTCCAATAACTCTCTCTTCTGCTTATCTTTATCTGTAGCCCCTGCCTCACATCCATGCAACATCATTGGGACTACTGTACCTTCAAACATACCCACTTTTGCCTTCCCAGATAACAACCTCTCTTTCCACATATTCATCAATGCTCCCAGAACCTTTGCCCACTCACCCACCCTTTGACTTATTTCCACTTCCATGGTTCCATTCACTGCTATGTCCAGTTTCAGTTATCTAAGACACTTCGCTTTCTCCAGATTTTCTCAATTCACACTCGCACCCCAACTAAAGTGTCCCTCTTCCTGCTAAACCTAATAACTATATATTTTTAGAAATTTACTGACAATTGCCTCCTTTTTGCACACCCTCCCAGACTCAGTTCCCATCTTCTGCAGTGTCTCTCTGGAATCTGCCTCCAGTGCAGTATCATTAGCAGACAGCATTTCTTAGGCCCCCCCTCACCTGCTACAGGCTCCATACTTGCCCTTCTCTCCAGGACCTTTATGTTTATCTCCCTCACCTTTTATCCATAAACAAGCTTAACAACAATGCTGACTTCACACATCCCTGCCACAGACCCACCTTCACCTGGAACCACTCGCTCTCCTCTCTTCCTACTCATATATACTCATACACTCTTGATAAAAACTTCATACTACTTCTGGGAGCTTTCCTCCCAGAATATACATTTGTAAGGCCTTCCACAAGGCATCTATATCAACCCTATCATATATGTACTCCAGGTCCATGAATGCCGTAAACAAATCCTTCTTTATCTTGGTGTATTTCTCATACATATTTTTCAAAACCACACCTGATCTACATATCCTCTACCACTCCTAGAACCACATTTTCCCTCCCCAGACAGGTGCTCTGTATATGCCTTTACCCTCTTAATATCCACTCTTCCATACAACATATCAGGTACACACAACAAACTTATACCTCTGTTGTTTGAACACTTGCCTTTGTCCCATTTGCCTTGGGGCTTTCTTCGTAACAAGCACCATTAAAGGCAATTGCTGGCCATAAAGCTGGCCAAAGTACTGTGTTACCAGGTATCTCTCTCTCTCAGGTAATGCCAGCACCAAGAAAAGCTTGCTTTGTTGAAGTCCATTTTCTCATAAACTTAACAATAGAGATTTCCTCACCAAATACTCAATTCCAGAGTACACCCTGTGTGATAGGGATAGGGGAAACAAAGTAGGTGGTGGTGTCTTGCTCTTTGTTGCAGCTCATTTATATCTCATGATAGAAAATTTTGTGGTCAGTGAGAATGTAGACTTCATTTCTGTGGAAATTAAAGTTAAACTTAAGAAAATAACTCTGGGACTAGTGAATAGATCTACACAGATGCCAGAGATAGACAGAAGATTTCATGATCAGTTAGCAGAAATTTGTAATGAGGAATATTTCCTCATAATATACATTTTGTGTATGGGGGTGGGTTGGGCCATTTCTTTCGTCTGTTTCCTTGCGCTACCTCGCAAACGCGGGAGACAGTGACAAAGCAAAATAAATAAATAAATGAATAATAGGAAATCTATAACAAACTGGTACTAGTTGGGATGAATTCCTTTCCAGTTGCTTCAGGCGTGGACTCTACCTAAATTTTCTTGTTACTGCCCTCATCCAGTTAGTTGAGAAATCTGCTCATGATGAGAATATATATAGATTTAACACCAGCTACAAATGTGGATCTTGTTAATCATATTCAACATAGAGAAATGTTTGTTACAAGTGATCTCTGACATATTGATATGAGGTCACTTTCAACACTGCATGTAATGATGGTCAACATGAGTTGCAAAAGTAACATCTGATTTTAAACATGCGAATTTTAATTATCTTTATATTTCCCTTGAGAGGCAAACCTGGAATAATGGTTAATGAAAACAACATGAACATAGCTTGAAAAAATTTAATAAAACCTTTAAAAGCAGTAGAGGGAACATACATGCCAATCTGTAGTATACAATTTGTCTCTAAATCAAAGCTAAGGTAGTGGACCAGTAGAATAAAAAAGTAGTTGTCTAAGAAAGTAACTTATAAGAAACTAATTTAGAGACCAGTAACCAACATGATAGAGTAATTTTTGTAAATTTGTGTTGAAAAAGTAAGAGAGTTATGTGAAAGTGAATGTCAACATGAAGTGTATATTTCTGAAAATAACAAACAAAAATGAGGTTTACAGTTATACTAGAAGCAAGAGAATCTTTACCTAGTCAGTTATGGAAATTGGAGACTTGGTTCAAGACAACAGAGCCATAATGAAATTCATAAATGACTTTTTTGCATCTGTATTTATGATCAAAGACAAAGTGTGACCCAAATTCATTTTCAATGATGACAGGAGAATATTTTTTCATAAACTGATGTAAAAGCTGAAGACTTACCATTAGCAATAAATGGAATGAAAGTAGATAAAACAGCAGGCTTTGATAAGTATTATCTTCGGACATTGAAAGAGGCAAAAGAATTAGATAGATAAGCCCTTAATTGCCATTGTCAATAAGTCACTTGCTATGGGAAAAGTCCCAGATGAATAGAAGTGTGTTTGTAGCACATACTAAAAAACAATAATAGGTCATTGTCAGAAGTTATCATCAATTAGCTTAATGTCTATTTTTGGAAGACTTGTGGAAACCATTATTTGAGATAGAATTGTAAACCATATAGAGTACCACCTTTTAATAAACAATTCTCAGCATGGTTTTTGATGAAATCATTCATGTCTGAAAAATCTGCTGTATTTTTTATGGTATAAACATTTATAATGAAAGTAAAACAGTTGATGTTATCTAGATTTTCAAAAACCTTTCTGTAAGGTTCTTCATCAAAAGTTACTAGCAAGGCAGTAATGGTGCTGTACTTGATTGGATGGCAAATTGGTTGACTGGCTGTAAACAGAGTTTTCTGTGCAATGGTCAAGCCTCAGAATGGTTAAATGTAACAAGTGGAGTGCCTCATGGATCAGTCTTGCAACAGGTTCTCTTTCTCATATTTGTAGTAATGTTATTGATAATGGGCTGCATTGCAAGATATCAGAATTTGATGATGCAATGCTGGAAAACAAATCTACAAATGAAACAATGTCAGCAGCTTCGAACTGACAGGTGAACTGTTGGACTAAGCTCTCAGGTGGCAAGTGAATTTTGATATGTGTAAGTGCAAAGTTTTTTATGTTAGTGAATATGAAAATTGCAAGCTACGCTAAGAATTCTGTTGAACTATAAAAGGTACGTGTGGAAAAAGACTTGGGCTTAATAATCACATGTGACCTGAAACCAAGTAAGCAGAACAAAAAAGCAGTGAAAAGAGTGAACAATTCTTGGATTCATAGATTGGGCCTTTGAATTTTAAGTCCAGGGAAATCATCCACTCTTTACAATTCATTGGTCCATCCCCATCTTGAATATTGTATTCAGCTTTGTTCTCCTTACCCAAACAGAGAAATGCAGCAGCAGTGCCATTCACTTCTGCTGCCTTGCCATATTTCTTAGTATGAAAGGCTTTCACCAAACGATTTGCCATGACTCTTTCACTCACTCGTCAAGTTTCCAAGATGATTCCCAGACTAAGAAACCAGTCTTATAAGAGCAGATTAAATGATTTTAATCTGATTTGCTTAGAAAAGAGAAATTGATCTAATACAATATTCAAAATTGTCAAAGGCTTTGATGATCTCGATCTATCAAGTTACTTCAGATTTGATTCATCTGGTTTCACATACTGTCATGGATACAAGCCCATGGGCACATGTTTCATTGTAAATGAGGCAAAGTACTTTGTCCTCCACAGGATTGTTAATATATGGAACGATTTGCCAGTTTGAGTAGTTGAAAGCAAAACTATAGATATGTGTAAAAATAGACTTTTTAACTATTTCACTTTGTCCATGACTTACATTATTTGTGCCTCCTTAGCTACAATGACATTTTTCAGGTTATTCTCCTGGAATTGTCTGTATACCTTCTAATTTTTGCCACACTAATGTGCAAGTTTTTGATATTTTACAGTCACAAACAGCCTCAAAAGGACCCATTTATCTGTTATTGTTTGAATTCCTTTATATTACTTTTTATACATTGGCACTATAAATGCATTCTGCTAATCCTCAGGAACCTCACCATAATCCACACATGCATAGAAATCTTGACTAATCAAACTACAACACAGTCACCCCTCTTTCTGAAGAAATTCAACAGCAGTGCCATTCACTCCAGCTGCTAGCCATATTTCATCATATGAAAGGCTTTCACCAAATGACTTGCCTTGATTCTCTCACTCACTCATCATACCTCCTTAAACCAAACAACGTACAGCTAACACCCAGTTGTTTAACACATTCAGCAATCCTTCAGATACTCGCTTCATTTCTTCACCTCATCACTGCCTGTTACAACTTCCTCATTTGCTTCTTTTCACTGATATTCACATTTGTTCTCTTGTTTTTCTCACAGTATTAATCTCCTCTGAAAACATGTCTTCCTCCTTAAATTTGCTTACGGTGACACCCCAACTCTCATTTGCCTTTATTCTTAGTCCCTTTAGCTTCCTCTTGACCTCTTGACCTTGTATGTCTTCCAGTTATTCATGCTCCAGTGAGTATTCCTTACACTTACATATCTCTTTTCTCTTTCTCTAGCCGTATTACTTCACTTACTTTACTACCCGTTCTTGCTTGCCCACATCCCACTTTTGCATGCCATACTCTTTTCTTGCATGTGCTAGCACTGCTTCCTTAAAAACTGCCATTCCTCACCTTTTCCTTTTGTGGGCTATAACTGGATTTTGCCTCCTAGAGTTCACACTGTGAATGAGTCAGTTTTGGCAAGGCTGTATCACTAGGAATACTGTTTTGTCAGAGGACCTCTCACTACGAAGGATTCAGCATTTCCTTGGTACTGGAAGTAGCACAGCCTTTGGCTGCAGGATCCTTTTGAAAGGTCTTCAGTAACACCAGGATTATATTAGATTTTGATTCTGGGGCTATTATGAATAGATACAGGTTGAGCATCCCCAATCCAAAAATTTGAAATCCAAATTGTTTCAAAATCTGAAATTTTGAGAGGTGACATGACTTTACAAGTGGAAAATTCCACATCTAAACATGTTCTTTTTCCATTGTATTAATGGTATTTAATATTTTTTACTGTTAAGTACTTATGTGTAAATAATTGTAAGAAAATGATTGCTTATCAGTAGCATATAAATTCAGTCAGGAATGAAGGTGATGCCAAACAACCACAGATGTCCACATGGGCACCTGAGGTTGTTACACCTTAGTTTTCTGACAGTTCTCTGTTACTCAAACTTTGTTTCATGTACAGGATTATTGAAAATATGAATTACCCTCAGGATATCTGTATAAGGTATGTAATGAAACATAGATAGATTTTGTGTTTAGACTTGGGTCCCATCCCCAAGATATCTCATTACATACATGCAAATATTCGAAAATCCGAAAAAATCCAAACTGTGAAACACTTCTGGTCCCACATTTTGGATAAGGGATACTCACCCTTTATATATTTAGGTGAATGTAGGAGTCTGTCAGGGATGTATGATGTTACCATGGCTTTTAAATTTGTGTATGAATGGGGTGTTGTGGGAGTGTGTGATAGAGTGTAAGAAAGTAAATTCTAGATTGATGTGGGTAAGACTGAAAGTGGAGGAAGAGAGGTGAGTGATTATTTGTGCTCATGCACCTGTTCATGAGAAGAAAGTGAATGCATGTATCAGCAGCTATGATGTACGAGACCAGGTATTAGTGATGGGAGATTTAAATGTGAAGGTGAGTAATGTGGCAGTGGAGGGTATAATTGGCGTACATGAGGTATTCAGTATTGTGAATGGAAATGGTGAAGAGCTTGTGGATTTGTGTGCTGAAAAAAAGACTCTCATTATTAGATTACGTGTTAATTGATAGATGTATAAAAGAGAGACTTTTGGATGTTAATGTTTTGAGAAGGGTAGCTGGTGAGATGTCTGTGGAGGTGAAGATGAACGTTTATAAAGGTTTTCAATCCATTGACAGCACGTCGACACTGGTATACTGCATCGTTCCAATTCACTCCATTCCTTGCACACCTTTCACCCTCCTGCATGTTCAGGTCCCAATCGCTCAAAGTCTTTTTCACTCCATCCTTCCACCTCCAATTTGGTCTCCCACTTCTCCCCGTTCCCTCAACCTCTGACACATATATCCTCTTTGTCAATCTTTCCTCGCTCATTCGCTCCATGTGACCAAACCATTTCATTACACCCTCTTCTGCTCTCTCAACCACACTCTTTTTATTACCACACATTTCTCTTACCCTTTGATTACTTACTCGATCAAACCACCTCACACCACATATTGTCCTCAAACATCTCATTTCCAATGCATCCACCCTCCTCCGCACAACCCTATCTATAGCCTCTACCTCGCAAACATATAACATTGTTGGAACCACTATTCCTTCAAACATACCCATTTTTACTTTCTGAGATAACGTAAAGCTCTTCACCATTTCCATTTACAACATTGAATGGCCATGTACACCAATTATACCCTCAACTGCCACATTACTCACCTTTGCATTCAAATCACCCATAACAATAACCTGGTCTTGTGCATCAAAACTGCTAACACACTCACTCAGCTGCTACCAAAACACTTGCCTCTCATGATCTTTCTTCTCATGCTCAGGTGCATAGGCCCCAATAATCACCCATCTCTCTCCATCCACTTTCAGTTTTACCCATATCAATCAAGAGTTTTCTTTCATGCACTCTATCACATACTCCCACCACTCCAGTTTCAGGTGTAGTGCTACTCCTCCCTTTGCTCTTGTCCTCTCACCAAACCCTGACTTTTCTCCCAAAACATTCCCAAACCACTCTTCCCCTTTACCCTTGAGCTTCATTTAACTCAGAGCCAAAACATCCAGGTTCCTTTCTTCAAACATACTACTTATCTTTCCTTTTTTCTCATCTTGGTTACATCCACACACATTTAGATTATTATTATTACTATTTTTTTTTTTTGCCGCTGTCTCCTGCGTTTGCGAGGTAGCGCAAGAAAACAGACGAAAGAAATGGCCCAACCCACCCCCATACACATGTATATACATACGTCCACACACGCAAATATACATACCTACACAGCTTTCCATGGTTTACCCCAGACGCTTCACATGCCCTGATTCAATCCACTGACAGCACGTCAACCCCGGTATACCACATCGATCCAATTCACTCTATTCCTTGCCCTTCTTTCACCCTCCTGCATGTTCAGGCCCCGATCACACAAAATCTTTTTCACTCCATCTTTCCACCTCCAATTTGGTCTCCCACTTCTCCTCGTTCCCTCCACCTCCGACATATATATCCTCTTGGTCAATCTTTCCTCACTCATTCTCTCCATGTGCCCAAACCATTTCAAAACACCCTCTTCTGCTCTCTCAACCACGCTCTTTTTATTTCCACACATCTCTCTTACCCTTACATTACTTACTCGATCAAACCACCTCACACCACACATTGTCCTCAAACATCTCATTTCCAGCACATCCACCCTCCTGCGCACAACTCTATCCATAGCCCACGCCTCGCAACCATACAACATTGTTGGAACCACTATTCCTTCAAACATACCCATTTTTGCTTTCCGAGATAATGTTCTCAACTTCCACACATTCTTCAAGGCTCCCAGGATTATTATTATTATTATTATTATTATTATTATTATTATTATTATTATTATTATTATTTTTATTACTATTATTATTATTATTATTATTATTATTATTATTATTTTTCTTTCTTTTTCTTTTAAACTATTCGCCATTTCCCGCGTTAGCGAGGTAGCATTAAGAACAGAGGACTGGGCCTTTGAGGGAATACCCTCAATTGGCCCAATTCTCTGTTCCTTCTTTTGGAAAATTAAAAAAATAATGAGAGGGGAGGATTTCCAGCCCCCCGCTCCCTCCCCGTTTTAGTCGCCTTCTACGACACGCAGGGAATACGTGGGAAGTATTCTTAATCCCCTATCCCCAGGGATAATGGAGATGGAAGTATGGAGTGAAAAATATTTTGAGTGCTTGGGGTGAAAGGCATGCACAGGACACAGTGAAATGGGGTGAGGTGTTATCCATTTCACGTGTGGAAATGATTAAGCATAAGATATATGCTCTATACATGTACATCAAACAGAATTCAAAAAGATAACATCTTAGCCTCTAGTTGCTGTGTGGGTTACAAAACACAACTGCATTACTTCTTAATCAATACAACAAAGTTGAACCATCATTACTTCAGAACCAATGATGGTTATTATTATTATTATTATTATTATTATTATTATTATTATTATTATTATTATTATTATTATTACTATACTTTACCGCCATCTCTCGCATTATTGAGATAGCACAAGGAAACAGATGAGGAATGGCCCAACCCACCCACATACACATACACGTCCACATACGCAAATATACATACCTATACATCTCAATGTATACATATATATACAAACACAGACATATACATATATACACATGTACATAATTCATACTGTCTGCCCTTATTCATTCCCATCGCCACCCCGCCACGCATGAAATGACAACCCCCTCCCCCCGCATGTGCACGAGGTAGTACTAGGAAAAGACAACAATGGCCATATTCGTTCACACTCAGTCTCTAGCTGTAATGTATAATGCACCAAAACCACAGCTCCCTTTCCACATCCAGGCCCCACAAAACTTTCCATGGTTTACCCCAGATGCTTCACATGCCTTGCTTCAATCCATTGACAGCATGTCGATCCTGGTATACCACATCGTTCCAATTCACTCTATTCCTTGCACGCCTTTCACCCTCCTGCATGCTCTGGCCCCGATCACTCAAAATCTTTTTCACTCCATCTTTCCACCTCCAATTTGGTTTCCCACTTCTCGTCTCCTCCACCTCTGGCCCATATATCCTCTTTGTTAATCTTTCCTCACTCATTCTCTCCATGTGACCAAACCATTTCAAAACACCCTCTTCTGCTCTCTCAACCACACTTTTTATTACCACACATCTCTCCTACTCTTTCACTACTTAATCAAACCACCTCACACCACATATTGTCCTCAAACATCTCATCTCCAGCACATCGACCTTCCATATATGATAGAGTTGATAGAGATGCTCTGTGGAAGGTATTAAGAATATATGGTGTGGGAGGCAAGTTGTTAGAAGCAGTGAAAAGTTTTTATCGAGGATGTAAGGCATGTGTACGTGTAGGAAGAGAGGAAAGTGATTGGTTCTCAGTGAATGTAGGTTTGCGGTGGCAGGGGTGTGTGATGTCTCCATGGTTGTTTAATTTGTTTATGGATGGGGTTGTTAGGGAGGTGAATGAAAGAGTTTTGGAAAGAGGGGCAAGTATGAAGTCTGTTGTGGATGAGAGAGCTTGGGAAGTGAGTCAGTTGTTCGCTGATGATACAACACTGGTGGCTGATTCATGTGAGAAACTGCAGAAGCTGGTGACTGAGTTTGGTAAAGTGTGTGAAAGAAGAAAGTTGAGAGTAAATGTGAACAAGAGCAAGGCTATTAGGTACAGTAAGGTTGAGGGTCAAGTCAATTGGGAGGTAAGTTTGAATGGAGAAAAACTGAAGGAAGTGAAGTGTTTTAGATATCTGGGAGTGGATTTGGCAGCGGATGGAACCATGAAAGTGGAAGTGAGTCATAGGGTGGGGGAGGGGGTGAAAATTCTGGGAGCCTTGAAGAGTGTTTGGAAGTCGAGAACATTATCTCGGAAAGCAAAAATGACTATGTTTGAAGGAATAGTGCTTCCAACAATGTTGTATGGTTGCGAGGTGTTTGAAGGAATAGTGGTTCCAACAATGTTGTATGGTTGCGAGGCATGGGCTATGGATAGAGTTGTGCGCAGGAGGGTGGATGTGCTGGAAATGATATGTTTGAGGACAATATGTGGTATGAAGTGATTTGATCGAGTAAGTAATGTAAGGGAAAGAGAGATGTGTGGTAATAAAAAGAGTGTGGTTGAGAGAGCAGAAGAGGGTGTTTTGAAATGGTTTGGGCAAATGGAGAGAATGAGTGAGGAAAGATTGACCAAGAGGATATATGTGTCTGAGGTGGAGGGAACGAGAAGTGGGAGACCTAATTGGAGGTGGAAAGATGGAGTGAAAAAGATTTTGTGTGATCGGGGCCTGAACATGCAGGAGGGTGAAAGGCGTACAAGGAATAGAGTGAATTGGAACGATGTGGTATACCGGGGTCGACATGCTGTCAATGGATTTAACCAGGGCATGTGAAGCGTCTGGGGTAATCCATGGAAAGTTCTGTGGGGCCTGGATGTGGAATGGGAGCTGTGGTTTCGGTGCATTATTACATAGAGCTAGAGATTGAGTGTGAACGAATGGGGCCTTTCTTGTCTTCCTAGCGCTACCTCCAGTTGCACCCCTCAGCACACTAACATCCAAAAGTCTCTCTTTTCCGTGCCTATCAATTAACACGTAATATATATATATATATATTTATTTTATTTTATTTGCTTTGTCGTTGTCTCCCACGTTTGCGAGGTAGCGCAAGGAAACAGACGAAAGAAATGGCCCAACCCACCCCCATACACATGTATATACATACACGTCCACACATGTAAATATACATACCTATACATCTCAATGTACGCATATATATACACACACAGACACACACACACATACACATGTACATAATTCACACTGTCTGCCCCTACTCATTCCCATCGCCACCCCGCCACACATGGAATAACATCCCCCTCCCCCTCATGTGTGCGAGGTAGCGCTAGGAAAAGACAACAAAGGCCCCATTCGTTCACACTCTGTCTCCACCTGTCATGTAATTATGCCCGAAACCACAGCTCCCTCTCCACATCCAGGCCCCGCAGAACCTTCCACGGCCCACCCCAGACGCTTCACATGCCCTGATTCAATCCATTGACAGCACGTTGACCCCGGTATACCACATCGATCCAATTCACTCTATTCCTTGCTCGCCTTTCACCCTCCTGCATGTTCAGGCCCCAATCACACAAAATCTTTTTCACTCCATCTTTCCACCTCCAATTTGGTCTCCCACTTCTCCTGGTTCCTCCACCTCCGACACATATATCCTCTTGGTCAATCTTTCCTCACTCATTCTCTCCATGTGCCCACACCATTTCAAAACACCCTCTTCTGCTCCCTCAACCACACTCTTTTTATTTCCACACATCTCTCTTACCCTTACGTTACTTACTCGATCAAACCACCTCACACCACACATTGTCCTCAAACATCTCATTTCCAGCACATCCATCCTCCTGCGCACAACTCTATCCATAGCCCACGCCTCACAACCATACAACATTGTTGGAACCACTATTCCTTCAAACATACACATTTTTGCTTTCCGAGATAATGTTGTCGACTTCCACACATTCTTCAAGGCTCCCAGGATTTTTGCCCCCTCCCCCACCCTATGATCCACTTCCGCTTCCATGGTTCCATCTGCTGCCAGATCCACTCCCAGATATCTAAAACACTTTACTTCCTCCAGTTTTTCTCCATTCAAACTTACCTCCCAATTGACTTGACCCTCAACCCTACTGTACCTAATTACCTTGCTCTTATTCACATTTACTCTTAACTTTCTTCTTTCACACACTTTACCAAACTCAGTCACCAGCTTCTGCAGTTTCTCACATGAATCAGCCACCAGCGCTGTATCATCAGTGAACAACAACTGACTCACTTCCCAAGCTCTCTCATCCACAACAGACTTCATACTTGCCCCTCTTTCCAAAACTCTTCCATTCACCTCCCTAACAACCCCATCCATAAACAAATTAAACAACCATGGAGACATCACACACCCCAGCCACAAACCTACATTCACTGAGAACCAATCATTTTCCTCTCTTCCTACACGTAACCATGCCATACATCCTCGATAAAAACTTTTCACTGCTTCTAACAACTTGCCTCCCACACCATATATTCTTAATACCTTCCACAAAGCATCTCTATCAACTCTATCATATGCCTTCTCCAGATCCATAAATGCTACATACAAATCCATTTGTTTCTCTAAGTATTTCTCTTGACCTCCTGTCTCTTTCTTTTATACATCTCCCACTCAATTGCATTTTTTCCCTGCAAAAATCATCCAAATGCCTCTCTCTTCTCTTTCACTAATAATCTTACATCTTCATCCCACCACTCACTACCCTTTCTAATCAACCCACCTCCCACTCTTCTCATGCCACAAGCATCTTTTGCGCAATCCATCACTGATTCCCTAAATACATCCCATTCCTCCCCCACTCCCCTTACTTCCATTGTTCTCACCTTTTTCCATTCTGTACTCAGTCTCTCCTGGTACTTCCTCACACAAGTCTCCTTCCCAAGCTCACTTACTCTCACCACCCTCTTCACCCCAACATTCACTCTTCTTTTCTGAAAACCCATACAAATCTTCACCTTAGCCTCCACAAGATAATGATCAGACATCCCTCCAGTTGCACCTCTCAGCACATTAACGTCCAAGTCTCTCTTTCGCTCGCCTGTCAATTAACACGTAATCCAATAACGCTCTCTGGCCATCTCTCCTACTTACATACATATACTTATGTATATCTCGCTTTTTAAACCAGGTATTCCCAATCACCAGTCCTTTTTCAGCACATAAATCTACAAGCTCTTCACCATTTCCATTTACAACACTGAACACCCCATGTATACCAATTATTCCCTCAACTGCCACATTACTCACCTTTGCATTCAAATCACCCATCACTATAACCCGGTATCGTGCATCAAAACCACTAACACACTCATTTAGCTGCTCCCAAAACACTTGCCTCTCATGATCTTTCTTCTCATGCCCAGGTGCATATGAAGCAATAATCACCCATCTCTCTCCATCAACTTTCAGTTTTACCCATATTAATCGAGAATTTACTTTCTTACATTCTATCACATACTCCCACAACTCCTGTTTCAGGAGTATTGCTACTCCTTCCCTTGCTCTTGTCCTCTCACTAACCCCTGACTTTACTCCCAAGACATTCCCAAACCACTCTTCCCCTTTACCCTTGAGCTTCGTTTCACTCAGAGCCAAAACATCCAGGTTCCTTTCCTCAAACATACTACCTATCTCTCCTTTTTTCACATCTTGGTTGCATCCACACACATTTAGACCTATATATATATATTTATTTATTTATTCATTTTGCTTTGTCGCTGTCTCCCGCGTTTGCGAGGTAGCGATATATATGGGGGAGGTGATAACAAGTAGTGGTGATGTGAGAAGGAGATGGAGTGAGTATTTTGAAGGTTTGTAGAATGTGTTTGATGATAGAGTGGCAGATATGGGTTGTTTTGGTCGAGGTGGTGTGCAAAGTGAGAGGGTTAGGGAAAACGATTTGGTAAACAGAGAAGAGGTAGTAAAAGCTTTGCGGAAGATGAAAGCCGGCAAGGCAGCAGGTTTGGATGGTATTGCAGTGGAATCTATTAAAAAAGGGGGTGACTGTATTGTTGACTGGTTGGTAAGGTTATTTAATGTATGTATGACTCATGGTGAGGTGCCTGAGGATTGGTGGAATGCGTGCATAGTGCCGTTGTACAGAGGCAAAGGGGATAAGAGTGAGTGCTCAAATTTCAGAGGTATAAGTTTGTTGAGTATTCCTGGTAAATTATATGGGAGGGTATTGATTGAGAGGGTGAAGGCATGTACAGAGCATCAGATTGGGGAAGAGCAGTGTGGTTTCAGAAGTGGTAGAGGATGTGTGGATCAGGTGTTTGCTTTGAAGAATATATGTGAGAAATACTTAGAAAAGCAAATGGATTTGTATGTAGCATTTATGGATCTGGAGAAGGCATATGATAGAGTTGATAGAGATGCTCTGTGGAAGGTATTAAGAATATATGGTGTGGGAGGCAAGTTGTTAGAAGCAGTGAAAAGATTTTATCAAGGTTGTAAGGCATGTGTACGTGTAGGAAGAGAGGAAAGTGATTGGTTCTCAGTGAATGTAGGTTTGCGGCAGGGGTGTGTGATGTCTCCTTGGTCGTTTAATTTGTTTATGGATGGGGTTGTTAGGGAGGTGAATGCAAGAGTTTTGGAAAGAGGGGCAAGTATGAAGTCTGTTGTGGATGAGAGAGCTTGGGAAGTGAGTCAGTTGTTGTTCGCTGATGATACAGCGCTGGTGGCTGATTCATGTGAGAAACTGCAGAAGCTGGTGACTGAGTTTGGTAAAGTGTGTGAAAGAAGAAAGTTAAGAGTAAATGTGAATAAGGGCAAGGTTATTAGGTACAGTAGGGTTGAGGGTCAAGTCAATTGGGAGGTAAGTTTGAATGGAGAAAAACTGGAGGAAGTAAAGTGTTTTAGATATCTGGGAGTGGATCTGGCAGCGGATGGAACCATGTAAGCGGAAGTGGATCATAGGGTGGGGGAGGGGGCGAAAATCCTGGGAGCCTTGAAGAATGTGTGGAAGTCGAGAACATTATCTCGGAAAGCAAAAATGGGTATGTTTGAAGGAATAGTGGTTCCAACAATGTTGTATGGTTGCGAGACGTGGGCTATTGATAGAGTTGTGCGCAGGAGGATGGATGTGCTGGAAATGAGATGTTTGAGGACAAAGTGTGGTGTGAGGTGGTTTGATCGAGTAAGTAACGTAAGGGTAAGAGAGATTTGTGGAAATAAAAAGAGCGTGGTTGAGAGAGCAGAAGAGGGTGTTTTGAAATGGTTTGGGCACATGGAGAGAATGAGTGAGGAAAGATTGACCAAGAGGATATATGTGTCGGAGGTGGAGGGAACGAGGAGAAGTGGGAGACCAAATTAGAGGTGGAAAGATGGAGTGAAAAAGATTTTGTGTGATTGGGGCCTGAACATGCAGGATGGTGAAAGGAGGGCAAGGAATAGAGTGAATTGGATCGATGTTGTATACCGGGGTTGACGTGCTGTCAGTGGATTGAATCAAGGCATGTGAAGCGTCTGGGGTAAACCATGGAAAGCTGTGTAGGTATGTATATTTGCGTGTGTGGACGTGTATTTATATACATGTGTATGGGGGTGGGTTGGGCCATTTCTTTCGTCTGTTTCCTTGCGCTACCTCGCAAACGCGGGAGACAGGAGGGTATTGATTGAGAGGGTGAAGGCATGTACAGAGCATCAGATTGGGGAAGAGCAGTGTGGTTTCAGAAGTGGTAGAGGATGTGTGGATCAGGTGTTTGCTTTGAAGAATGTATGTGAGAAATACTTAGAAAAGCAAATGGATTTGTATGTAGCATTTATGGATCTGGAGAAGGCATATGACAGAGTTGATAGAGATGCTCTGTGGAAGGTATTGAGAATATATGGTGTGGGAGGCAAGTTGTTAGAAGCAGTGAAAAGTTTTTATCGAGGATGTAAGGCATGTGTACATGTAGGAAGAGAGGAAAGTGATTGGTTCTCAGTGAATGTAGGTTTGCGGCAGGGGTGTGTGATGTCTCCATGGTTGTTTGATTTGTTTATGGATGGGGTTGTTAGGGAGGTGAATGCAAGAGTTTTGGAAAGAGGGGCAAGTATGAAGTCTGTTGGGGATGAGAGAGCTTGGGAAGTGAGTCAGTTGTTGTTCGCTGATGATACAGCGCTGGTGGCTGATTCATGTGAGAAACTGCAGAAGCTGGTGACTGAGTTTGGTAAAGTGTGTGAAAGAAGAAAGTTAAGAGTAAATGTGAATAAGAGCAAGGTTATTAGGTACAGTAGGGTTGAGGGTCAATTCAATTGGGAGGTGAGTTTGAATGGAGAAAAACTGGAGGAAGTGAAGTGTTTTAGATATCTGGGAGTGGATCTGGCAGCGGATGGAACCATGGAAGCGGAAGTGGATCATAGGGTGGGGGAGGGGGCGAAAATTTTGGGAGCCTTGAAGAATGTGTGGAAGTCGAGAACATTATCTCGGAAAGCAAAAATGGGTATGTTTGAAGGAATAGTGGTTCCAACAATGTTGTATGGTTGCGAGGCGTGAGCTATGGATAGAGTTGTGCGCAGGAGGATGGATATGCTGGAAATGAGATGTTTGAGGACAATGTGTGGTGTGAGGTGGTTTGATCGAGTAAGTAACGTAAGGGTAAGAGAGATGTGTGGAAATAAAAAGAGCGTGGTTGAGAGAGCAGAAGAGGGTGTTTTGAAGTGGTTTGGGCACATGGAGAGGATGAGTGAGGAAAGATTGACCAAGAGGATATATGTGTCGGAGGTGGAGGGAGCAAGGAGAAGAGGGAGACCAAATTGGAGGTGGAAAGATGGAGTGAAAAAGATTTTGTGTGATCGGGGCCTGAACATGCAGGAGGGTGAAAGGAGGGCAAGGAATAGAGTGAATTGGAGCGATGTGGTATACCGGGGTTGACGTGCTGTCAGTGGATTGAATCAAGGCATGTGAAGCGTCTGGGGTAAACCATGGAAAGCTGTGTAGGTATGTATATTTGCGTGTGTGGACGTATGTATATACATGTGTATGGGGGGGGGTTGGGCCATTTCTTTCGTCTGTTTCCTTGCGCTACCTCGCAAACGCGGGAGACAGTAACAAAGTATAATAAATATAAAAATATAAAATATATTTATAATATATATATATATATATATATATATATATATCCAATAACGCTCTCTGGCCATCTCTCCTACTTACATAAGTATACTTATGTATATCTCGCTTTTTAAACCAGGTATTCCCAATCATCAGTCCTTTTTCAGCACATAAATCTACAAGCTCTTCACCATTTCCATTTACAACACTGAACACCCCATGCATACCAATTATTCCCTCAACTGCCACATTACTCACCTTTGCATTCAAATCACCCATCACTATAACCCGGTCTCGTGCATCAAAACCGCTAACACACTCATTTAGCTGCTCCCAAAACACTTGCCTCTCATGATCTTTCTTCTCATGCCCAGGTGCATATGCACCAATAATCACCCACCTCTCTCCATCAACTTTCAATTTTACCCATATTAATCGAGAATTTACTTTCTTACATTCTATGACATACTCCCACAACTCCTGTTTCAGGAGTATTGCTACTCCTTCCCTTGCTCTTGTCCTCTCACTAACCCCTGACTTCACTCCCCAGACATTTCCAAACCACTCTTCCCCTTTACCCTTGAGCTTCGTTTCACTCAGAGCCAAAACATCCAGGTTCCTTTCCTCAAACATACTACCTATCTCTCCTTTTTTCACATCTTGGTTACATCCACACACATTTAGGCACCCCACTCTGAGCCTTCGAGGAGGATGAGCACTCCCCGCGTGACTCCTTCTTCTGTTTCCCATTTTAGAAAGTTAATACAAGGAGGGGAGGATTTCCGGCCCCCCGCTCCCGTCCCCTCTAGTCGCTTTCTACGACACGCGAGGAATACGTGGGAAGTATTCTTTCACCCCTATCCCCAGGGATAATATACATATATAAACACACACACACACACACACACACACACACACACACACACGCACACACACACACACATACATATATATACATATGAAAAATGTAAGAAACAATTTAGAAAACAAACTTTTAGCTTGAAATGAATGAAAAAATGAACGTCACATAATGGTTCAACCTCTGGTTATGGAAAAGGAAATGTACAATTTATTCACACAAACGTCAATAGCGTTATTGGATTACGTGTTAATGGACAGGCGCGCGAAAGAGAGACTTTTGGATGTCAATGTGCTGAGAGGTGCAACTGGAGGGATGTCTGATCATTATCTTGTGGAGGCTAAGGTGAAGATTAGTATGGGTTTTCAGAAAAGAAGAGTGAATGTTGGGGTGAAGAAGGTGGTGAGAGTAAGTGAGCTTGGGAAGGAGACCTGTGTGAAGAAGTATCAGGAGAGACTGTGTACAGAATGGAAAAAGGTGAGAACAATGGAAGTAAGGGGAGTGGGGGAGGAATGGGATGTATTTAGGGAAGCAGTGATGGATTGCGCAAAAGATGCTTGTGGCATGAGAAGAGTGGGAGGTGGGCTGTTTAGAAAGGGTAGTGAGTGGTGGGATGAAGAAGTAAGAGTATTAGTGAAAGAGAAGAGAGAGGCATTTGGACGATTTTTGCAGGGAAAAAATGCAATTGAGTGGGAGAAGTATAAAAGAAAGAGACAGGAGGTCAAGAGAAAGGTGCAAGAGGTGAAAAAAAGGGCAAATGAGAGTTGGGGTGAGAGACTATCAGTAAATTTTAGGGAGAATAAAAAGATGTTCTGGAAGGAGGTAAATAGGGTGCGTAAGACAAGGGAGCAAATGGGAACCTCAGTAAAGGGCGTAAATGGGGAGGTGATAACAAGTAGTGGTGATGTGAGAAGGAGATGGAATGAGTATTTTGAAGGTTTGTTGAATGTGTCTGATGACAGAGTGGCAGATATAGGGTGTTTTGGTCGAGGTGGTGTGCAAAGTGAGAGGGTTAGGGAAAATGATTTGGTAAACAGAGAAGAGGTAGTAAAAGCTTTGCGGAAGATGAAAGCCGGCAAGGCAGCAGGTTTGGATGGTATTGCAGTGGAATTTATTAAAAAAGGGGGTGACTGTATTGTTGACTGGTTGGTAAGGTTATTTAATGTATGTATGACTCATGGTGAGGTGCCTGAGGATTGGCGGAATGCTTGCATAGTGCCGTTGTACAAAGGCAAAGGGGATAAGAGTGAGTGCTCAAATTACAGAGGTATAAGTTTGTTGAGTATTCCTGGTAAATTATATGGGAGGGTATTGATTGAGAGGGTGAAGGCATGTACAGAGCATCAGATTGGGGAAGAGCAGTGTGGTTTCAGAAGTGGTAGAGGATGTGTGGATCAGGTGTTTGCTTTGAAGAATGTATGTGAGAAATACTTAGAAAAGCAAATGGATTTGTATGTAGCATTTATGGATCTGGAGAAGGCATATGATAGAGTTGATAGAGATGCTCTGTGGAAGGTATTAAGAATATATGGTGTGGGAGGCAAGTTGTTAGAAGCAGTGAAAAGTTTTTATCGAGGATGTAAGGCATGTGTACGTGTAGGAAGAGAGGAAAGTGATTGGTTCTCAGTGAATGTAGGTTTGCGGCAGGGGTGTGTGATGTCTCCATGGTTGTTTAATTTGTTTATGGATGGGGTTGTTAGGGAGGTAAATGCAAGAGTTTTGGAAAGAGGGGCAAGTATGAAGTCTGTTGGGGATGAGAGAGCTTGGGAAGTGAGTCAGTTGTTGTTCGCTGATGATACAGCGCTGGTGGCGGATTCATGTGAGAAACTGCAGAAGCTGGTGACGGAGTTTGGTAAAGTGTGTGGAAGAAGAAAGTTAAGAGTAAATGTCAATAAGAGCAAGGTTATTAGGTACAGTAGGGTTGAGGGTCAAGTCATTTGGGAGGTGAGTTTGAATGGTGAGAGGCTGGAGGAAGTGAAGTGTTTTAGATATCTGGGAGTGGATCTGTCAGCGGATGGAACCATGGAAGCGGAAGTGGATCATAGGGTGGGGGAGGGGGCGAAAATTTTGGGAGCCTTGAAAAATGTGTGGAAGTCGAGAACATTATCTCGGAAAGCGAAAATGGGTATGTTTGAGGGAATAGTGGTTCCAACAATGTTGTATGGTTGCGAGGCGTGGGCTATGGATAGAGATGTGCGCAGGAGGATGGATGTGCTGGAAATGAGATGTTTGAGGACAATGTGTGGTGTGAGGTGGTTTGATCGAGTAAGTAACGTAAGGGTAAGAGAGATGTGTGGAAATAAAAAGAGCGTGGTTGAGAGAGCAGAAGAGGGTGTTTTGAAATGGTTTGGGCACATGGAGAGAATGAGTGAGGAGAGATTGACCAAGAGGATATATGTGTCGGAGGTGGAGGGAACGAGGAGAAGAGGGAGACCAAATTGGAGGTGGAAAGATGGAGTGAAAAAGATTTTGTGTGATCGGGGCCTGAACATGCAGGAGGGTGAAAGGAGGGCAAGGAATAGAGTGAATTGGAGTCATGTGGTATACAGGGGTTGACGTGCTGTCAGTGGATTGAATCAAGGCATGTGAAGCGTCTGGGGTAAACCATGGAAAGCTTTGTAGGTATGTATATTTGCGTGTGTGGACGTGTGTATGTACATGTGTATGGGGGGGGGGGGTTGGGCCATTTCTTTCGTCTGTTTCCTTGCGCTACCTCGCAAACGCGGGAGACAGCGACAAAGTATAAAAAAAAAAAAAAAAAAAAAAAAAAAAAAAAAATATATATATATATATATATATATATATATATTATTTTTTTTTTTTATTATACTTTGTCGCTGTCTCCCGCGTTTGCGAGGTAGCGCAAGGAAACAGACGAAAGAAATGGCCCAACCCCCCCATACACATGTACATACACACGTCCACACACGCAAATATACACACCTACACAGCTTTCCATGGTTCACCCCAGACGCTTCACATGCCTTGATTCAATCCACTGACAGCACGTCAACCCCGGTATACCACATCGCTCCAATTCACTCTATTCCTTGCCCTCCTTTCACCCTCCTGCATGTTGTGCCCCGATCACACAAAATCCTTTTCACTCCATCTTTCCACCTCCAATTTGGTCTCCCTCTTCTCCTCGTTCCCTCCACCTCCGACACATATATCCTCTTGGTCAATCTTTCCTCACTCATTCTCTCCATGTGCCCAAACCATTTCAAAACACCCTCTTCTGCTCTCTCAACCACGCTCTTTTTATTTCCACACATCTCTCTTACCCTTACGTTACTTACTCGATCAAACCACCTCACACCACACATTGTCCTCAAACATCTCATTTCCAGCACATCCATCCTCCTGCGCACAACTCTATCCATAGCCCACGCCTCGCAACCATACAACATTGTTGGAACTACTATTCCTTCAAACATACCCATTTTTGCTTTCCGGGATAATGTTCTCGACTTCCACACATTTTTCAAGGCTCCCAAAATTTTCGCCCCCTCCCCCACCCTATGATCCACTTCCGCTTCCATGGTTCCATCCGCTGACAGATCCACTCCCAGATATCTAAAACACTTCACTTCCTCCAGTTTTTCACCATTCAAACTCACCTCCCAATTGACTTGACCCTCAACCCTACTGTACCTAATAACCTTGCTCTTATTGACATTTACTCTTAACTTTCTTCTTCCACACACTTTACCAAACTCCGTCACCAGCTTCTGCAGTTTCTCACATGAATCCGCCACCAGCGCTGTATCATCAGCGAACAACAACTGACTCACTTCCCAAGCTCTCTCATCCCCAACAGACTTCATACTTGCCCCTCTTTCCAAAACTCTTGCATTTACCTCCCTAACAACCCCATCCATAAACAAATTAAACAACCGTGGAGACATCACACACCCCTGCCGCAAACCTACATTCACTGAGAACCAATCACTTTCCTCTCTTCCTACACGTACACATGCCTTACATCCTCGATAAAAACTTTTCACTGCTTCTAACAACTTGCCTCCCACACCATATATTCTTAATACCTTCCACAGAGCATCTCTATCAACTCTATCATATGCCTTCTCCAGATCCATAAATGCTACATACAAATCCATTTGCTTTTCTAAGTATTTCTCACATACATTCTTCAAAGCAAACACCTGATCCACACATCCTCTACCACTTCTGAAACCACACTGCTCTTCCCCAATCTGATGCTCTGTACATGCCTTCACCCTCTCAATCAATACCCTCCCATATAATTTACCAGGAATACTCAACAAACTTATACCTCTGTAATTTGAGCACTCACTCTTATCCCCTTTGCCTTTGTACAATGGCACTATGCAAGCATTCCGCCAATCCTCAGGCACCTCACCATGAGTCATACATACATTAAATAACCTTACCAACCAGTCAACAATACAGTCACCCCCTTTTTTAATAAATTCCACTGCAATACCATCCAAACCTGCTGCCTTGCCGGCTTTCATCCTCCGCAAAGCTTTTACTACCTCTTCTCTGTTTACCAACTCATTTTCCCTAACCCTCGCACTTTGCACACCACCTCGACCAAAACACCCTATATCTGCCACTCTATCATCAAACACATTCAACAAACCTTCAAAATACTCACTCCATCTCCTTCTCACATCACCACTACTTGTTATCACCTCCCCATTTGCGCCCTTCACTGAAGTTCCCATTTGCTCCCTTGTCTTACGCACTTTATTTACCTCCTTCCAGAACATCTTTTTATTCTCCCTAAAATTTAATGATACTCTCTCACCCCAACTCTCATTTGCCCTTTTTTCACCTCTTGCACCTTTCTCTTGACCTCCTGTCTCTTTCTTTTATACGTCTCCCACGCAATTATATATATATATATATATATATATATATATATATATATATATATATATATATATATATATATATATATATACACATTAGATTCAATAGGGTTGAGGGACAAGCATCATTTGCACAAGCCATCACTGCTTCCCTAAATACATCCTATTCCTCCCCCACTCCCCTTACATCCTTTGTTCTCACCTTTTTCTATTCTGTACATAGTCTCTTCTGATACTTCCTCACACAAGTCTCCTTCCCAAGCTCAGTTACTCTCACCACTCTTCTCACCCCAACATTCTCTCTTCTTTTCTGAAAACCTCTACAAATCTTCACCTTCTCCTCCATTAGATAATGATCGGACATCCCTCCAGTTGCACCTCTCAGCACATTAACATCCAAAAGTCTCTCTTTCGCGCTCCTATCAATTAACATGTAATCCAGCAACTCTCTTTGGCCATATCTCCTACTTACATACGTATACTTATGTATAGCTCTCTTTTAAACCAGGTATTCCCAATTAGCAGTCCTTTTTCAGCACAAATCTACAAGCTCTTCACCATTTCCATTTAGAACACTGAACACCCCATGTATACAAGTATTCATATGTGATTACGAGAGAAGGTGAAAAGGCATTATTAGATTATACACTAATGGATAGGTGTGTAAAAGACAGATTTCTGGATGTAAATGTGCAGAGAGGGGAAGCTGATGGGATGTGTGATCACCATCTTGTGGAGGCTGTGGTGTGGATCTGTGGGGGAATTTCAAAAAAGAGGTAGCAGTGTCAGGGAGAAGAGAATGGTGAGTAAGTGAGTCTGGAATGGAGATGTGTGTGAAGGAATACCAGCCAGACTGAATGTAGAATGGCAAAAGATGAGAGCAAATGAAGTGAGTGGAGTAGATGAGGAATGGGAGACAATTAGGGAAACAGTGAAGGCATGTGCAAGAGATGCATGTGGCATGTGAAAGGAGGGAGGTGGGCAGATATGAAATGGTAGCCTGTGGTACGATCAGGAAGTAAAGTTATTAGTGAAAGACAAAAGAGAGGTAATTAGGCAGTACTTACAGGAAAGGAGTGCAAATTATTGGGAAATGTTTAAGAAAAAGCAGCAAATCAAAAGGAAGGTGCAAGGGTTGAAAAGAGGGCAAGTGAGCATTGGGGTGAGAGTATCATTAAACTTTAGGGAGAATAAAAAGATGCTTTGGAAGGAAATACATATAAATTGCAATTTTTCGTACTTGATTACTGTTTCCTTCATTAGCGAGGTCGTGACAGAAAACAGATGAAGAAATGGATGAAAGCAAGGAAGTATAGATATGTACAAGTGTATGTATGTACATGTCTGTGTATGTATGTATGTGAATATGTTCATATGTATATGTATGTATATACGTGTGTATGGGCATTTATGTATATATTCATATGTGTATATGAGTGGCTGAGCCATTCTTCGTTTGTTTCGTGGCGCTACATTGCTGATGCGGGAAACAGCGATTATGTATATCAGTAAATATATCTATTTATTTACTATACTTAATCACTGCAAGAAAGAACCATCCACTCAAATACACATAGATATACATAAACACCCAGGTATGCATCTTAAATGAACTCTTTTCTTTTAGCCTCAGGCTTTGGGAGAAGAGTCTGTGAATTTTGTGCCATGTTTTGACACTAGATCTTATCTTTACAATCTTCTGTGAGTTTAGATTGAAAAGAAAGCTTTTGTCAGAGTATATTTAGGCTTTTGCACTGAACTCCCACTAATTCTTGACCCTTAGGGCTTTAGCCTAATCAAATGACTGACTGACTGAAAACCTTGAATTATCTTATAAAAGTTTTCCAAGTTCACTTTCCCATACCGTTTCTTTTAACATGAAGAAAAAATCATGAGGTTATTCAAGATCATGAGTAGGTATATTGTTTATTTACATAGTTCATAGAGACTCTGTAGGTGTACTGTATAACTCTACAGTAATTCAGACTGCTTTTATTATTTTTGTTCATTCTCATCAACTTGTTTTTCCATTGTGATGGTGAGAAAACCATGAGATAGCTCAACTCAATGAACTATGAATGCTGAATTGACTGAGTTTTAGTGTACAATAATAGTCTTTTCTTGCTGAGGATGATACAGAGATGTGTAGCTGGCCATTGTGGAAGGATAACACGCATATCTTGAATTGCTCCACAGTTTTACTGTAGATGTATGCTTTAGTTTTAAGAATTCATTATATAATTGGTTTCCAGTTTTATTTCAGTTCACCTTTGAAGTTTTTTTTGCCTTAGTTACTTTTTTATTTCTTTAGCTCCAGGTATAGACAGAAGTCCACATCAAAGCTGGGCCATAATTGTAATATAAAGAGGTTAATGAAAGGGAAAAATAAGAGATGTGGATAAGTATTTACAAATTTTGGAGGATGTGAATAACTTTTTTTGTCATAGTTATTGGGAAAGCCATGAGAGGGTGGAGGGCTCCAAAGCTTTGAGGTAAAGGGAAAGAAACTGGTTTCAAAATGGTTTACCCTTCAGTTGTCATTGGCCACACATTAATTACATGATGTGGTAGCTTGCCAAGTATTGCATGGTCCAGCTAATGGTGAAGGCACACAAGCAGCCAGCTTTAATGAGCAAAAATGAAAGTATTACTTAAAAAATAGGAAAAGTGAACTGACATTGCAGCACAGGGCAAGTGGGTCAAGTTTTGAGATTAACCTGAAAGATTTGATAATTTGGATTGCTTTTGACTCAATCCTGTCAGGTAATGATACAGAGGTAGAACCAACCTGGATGTGAGAGCATACTCCATACAAGGACGGATTGGTCCTTTGTTTAAGTGGTAGCAACCGCTAGATTTGACAGTTTTTCTCAAACCTTCCTTATTCATTTATGTGTGCTCTCATGCTCACAGGACAGACAAGATAGAAATGTAGGTTTTGAAGTTTGAAAAATCTTTTCATTCCAAGACAGTGTCCCACGAGCAAATGTTTCTGGTTTTAGTACCTTGGCTAGGCAACCCCCCCCCCCCCCCCCCTCTCTCTCTCTCTCTCTCTCTCTCTCTCTCTCTCTCTCTCTCTCTCTCTCTCTCTCTCTCTCTCTCTCTCTCTCCCTTAGTGTGAGCTTCTGTTGTAGTTGTTGATGAGTGTCAGGTAGGTGATATCAAACTGGAGTTGATTGTTGATTGGCCAAGGGTGGACCTCATTAGCCAGTCAGTTGTCACAGACACCACTGAACTGTTAGCAAAGGATGAACATAGGCTACTGCCTCCTTACCATAAGTGGAGTTGGACAGGGTTATATCCAGTATACTATATCCAAGAAATGTATCTCATACTTCCAAGACACCACATAGGATAGAAAAGGTTTTTCATCCAGCAAATCTTACATTTTTCGTGTGTTTTCAGTATATTCAAGTTATTTACCACTAACACTGCCTGTGTATGAAATAAGAATAGATTCTGGAACCAAGTTGAACAAAAACAAACAAACTTGTTCTGTTTTCACTTATCAGGAGGCTTCAAACATGTCAACTACACCTTACACCTATCTCCACCCCTTACTCAGCTACAAATCAGGTCATCACTAAGGTATTCAATTGATTTTATGAACATGTATTCTAGTGCTCATTTCTTCGTATCTTTTTTCACTTTCATGTATATTGAATATGAACACTGCAGCTGGTACTGCCATGTAAGAATTAAACGGATAACTCGGTGAACTGGATGGAGTCGGGTTCCAGTTGACCTTGTTTAATGGGAACTCCTTATACTTTTTTTCATGGAATGAATAAAAGGGGACTTTTAGGGATGTTGAAAATGCTTTTCCCTTTTTCCAATATGTTATTAGGTCCACTTTGTGCAGATTCACTGTACAGTGCATGCATTTTCACAAAGCAGGGGAAAGGTGTACTGTATTAAATGTCAGATTAGTGCTTACATCATCAGCATGGAAAATCCATATATTTTTAGCTAAACATTAGTCAGTCTAAAATATTGGGCAGGCAGATTTTCTTTTTTCATGTTTGACATTACTCCAGTGTCCCTATCTCAAAAAATTTAAAGAGTGCATTTCCAAATGAAACCTGAACGTTTGTTGCTAATGCAGGTAGAATGTTAATTAAGGCACCAGTTGCCTTCCTGGTAATTGGAAACTCTTAAGAATCCAGAAATGTATCATTTTTGTATGAAAATGTGTTACATGTATATTATTGATACATACTTTGTATAACATCTTTTAATACTTATAACATATTTGGTTGCAGGGGATGACTGTAGATAACAGCAGCACAACAGTAGACACACACTTAGCCAACTCTGGCTTAAATATTTTTGGACAACCTTTGTCTCCAAGTGGCTCCCACCCAGCTAGCCCAGTAAGTCAGACTATGCCTTGCATTATTGTCCCTTTAGTTAATCTGTACGTGGTATGATTCATGTTTTTATGTAATATAACACCTTTGTTAGACATATCTTCATTTTTTTTAATATCATGATCACATTGACAGCATCTCTCATGATATCTGTTGTACAACAGTTATAACAGCAAGGACATATCTCAAGTCTGTTCACTTATACAGTTGTAATGTTTTGGTTGTTTTTTCTTACATGATAATGAATGCCATTTCAAGATCACATGAATTTATGATAGAAGTTAAAGTTTGATAACAAAGTATCTCATGTAATCGTATAGTACTTTGATGTCTCAGCCATTATATAGGAAATTAATTGATAGCTTTGATAGAGAATATATTCCTTTGTGCTGTTTAAATTACAGTCCATATAAGTATAACATTGTCTAATAGAGACATTGAAAAGGTAAGTATAAATCAGATTCTTCACTCTGTGATCCACGTCTTTCTACATATGTGTATGGATGTAGTGCACCCGGTTTTCCATATGCATAGGCAAGCTTATTTTTATCATCTGTCAAACCATATATATATATATATATATATATATATATATATATATATATATATATATATATATATATATATATATATATTTTTTTTCTATACTTTGCCGCTGTCTCCCGCATTAGCGAGGTAGTACAAGGAAACAGACGAAAGAATGGCCCAGCCCACCCACATACACATGTATATACATAGACGCCCACGTACGTCTATACATTTCAGTGTATACATATATACATACACAGACATACATATATATATACACTTGTGCATATTCATACAAGCTGTCTTCCTCCATTCCCACTGCCACCCTGCCACTGCCCCCTCCCCCCACATGCACGCAAGGTGGCATTAGGAAAAGACATCAAAGGCCACATTCGTTCACACTCAGTCTCTAGCTGTCATATATATATATATATATATATATATATATATATATATATATATATATATATATATATATGAGAGGTGCAACTGGAGGGATGTCTGATCATTATCTTGTGGAGGCTAAGGTGAAGATTTGTATGGGTTTTCAGAAAAGAAGAGTGAATGTTGGGGTGAAGAGGGTGGTGAGAGTAAGTGAGCTTGGGATGGAGACTTGTGTGAGGAAGTACCAGGAGAGACTGAGTACAGAATGGAAAAAAGTGAGAACAATGGAAGTAATGGGAGTGGGGAGGAATGGGATGTATTTAGGGAATCAGTGATGGATTGCGCAAAAGATGCTTGTGGCATGAGAAGAGTGGGAGGTGGGTTGATTAGAAAGGGTAGTGAGTGGTGGGATGAAGAAGTAAGATTATTAGTGAAAGAGAAGAGAGAGGCATTTGGACGATTTTTGCAGGGAAAAAATGCAATTGAGTGGGAGATGTATAAAAGAAAGAGACAGGAGGTCAAGAGAAAGATGCAAGAGGTGAAAAAGAGGGCAAATGAGAGTTGGGGTGAGAGAGTATCATGAATTTTAGGGAGAATAAAAAGATGTTCTGGAAGGAGGTAAATAAAGTGTGTAAGACAAGGGAGCAAATGGGAACTTCAGTGAAGGGCGCAGATGGGGAGGTGATAACAAGTAGTGGTGATGTGAGAAGGAGATGGAGTGAGTATTTTGAAGGTTTGTTGAATGTGTTTGATGATAGAGTGGCAGATATAGGGTGTTTTGGTCGAGGTGGTGTGCAAAGTGAGAGGGTTAGGGAAAATGATTTGGTAAACAGAGAAGAGGTAGTAAAAGCTTTGCGGAAGATGAAAGCCGGCAAGGAAGCAGGTTTGGATGGTATTGCAGTGGAATTTATTAAAAAAGTGGGTGACTGTATGATTGACTGGTTGGTAAGGTTATTTAATGTATGTATGACTCATGGTGAGGTGCCTGAGGATTGGTGGAATGCGTGCATAGTGCCATTGTACAGAGACAAAGGGGATAAGAGTGAGTGCTCAAATTACAGAGGTATAAGTTTGTTGAGTATTCCTGGTAAATTATATGGGAGGGTATTGATTGAGAGGGTGAAGGCATGTACAGAGCATCAGATTGGGGAAGAGCAGTGTGGTTTCAGAAGTGGTAGAGGATGTGTGGATCAGGTGTTTGCGTTGAAGAATGTATGTGAGAAATACTTAGAAAAGCAAATGGATTTATATGTAGCATTTATGGATCTGGAGAAGGCATATGATAGAGTTGATAGAGATGCTCTGGGGAAGGTATTAAGAATATATGGTGTGGGAGGCAAGTTGTTAGAAGCAGTGAGAAGTTTTTATTGAGGATGTAAGGCATGTGTACGTGTAGGAAGAGAGGAAAGTGATTGGTTCTCAGTGAATGTAGGTTTGCGGCAGGGGTGTGTGATGTCTCCATGGTTGTTTAATTTGTTTATGGATGGGGTTGTTAGGGAGGTTAATGGAAGAGTTTTGGAAAGAGGGGCAAGTATGAAGTCTGTTGGGGATGAGAGAGCTTGGGAAGTGAGTCAGTTGTTGTTCGCTGATGATACAGCGCTGGTGGCTGATTCATGTGAGAAACTGCAGAAGCTGGTGACTGAGTTTGGTAAAGTGTGTGAAAGAAGAAAGTTAAGAGTAAATGTGAATAAGAGCAAGGTTATTAGGTACAGTAGGGTTGAGGGTCAAGTCAATTGGGAGGTGAGTTTGAATGGAGAAAAACTGGAGGAAGTGAAGTGTTTTAGATATCTGGGAGTGGATCTGGCAGCGGATGGAACCATGGAAGCGGAAGTGGATCATAGGGTGGGGGAGGGGGCGAAAATTCTGGGGGCCTTGAAGAATGTGTGGAAGTCGAGAACATTATCTCGGAAAGCAAAAATGGGTATGTTTGAAGGAATAGTGGTTCCAACAATGTTGTATGGTTGCGAGGCGTGAGCTATGGATAGAGTTGTGCGCAGGAGGATGGATGTGCTGGAAATGAGATGTTTGAGGACATGTGTGGTGTGAGGTGGTTTGATCGAGTAAGTAACGTAAGGGTAAGAGAGATGTGTGGAAATAAAAAGAGCGTGGTTGAGAGAGCAGAAGAGGGTGTTTTGAAATGGTTTGGGGACATGGAGAGAATGAGTGAGGAAAGATTGACCAAGAGGATATATGTGTCGGAGGTGGAGGGAACGAGGAGAAGAGGGAGACCAAATTGGAGGTGGAAAGATGGAGTGAAATAGATTTTGTGTGATCGGGGCCTGAACATGCAGGAGGGTGAAAGGAGGACAAGGAATAGAGTGAATTGGAGCGATGTGGTATACCGGGGTTGACGTGCTGTCAGTGGATTGAATCAAGGCATGTGAAGCGTCTGGGGTAAACCATGGAAAGCTGTGTAGGTATGTATATTTGCGTGTGTGGACGTATGTATATACATGTGTATGAGGGTGGGTTGGGCCATTTCTTTTGTCTGTTTCCTTGCGCTACCTCGCAAACGCGGGAGACAGTGACAAAGCAAAAAAAAAAAAAAAATATATATATATATATATATATGTATGTATATATATATATATATATATATATATATATATATATATATATATATATATATATATATATATAGAAATTTTTGTTGAATGTGTTTGATGATAGAGTGGCAGATATAGGGTGTTTTGGTCGAGGTGGTGTGCAAAGTGAGAGGGTTAGGGAAAATGATTTGGTAAACAGAGAAGGGGAAGAGTGGTATGGGAATGTCTGGGGAGTAAAGTCAGGGGTTAGTGAGAGGACAAGAGCAAGGGAAGGAGTAGCAATACTCCTGAAACAGGAGTTGTGGGAGTATGTGATATAATGTAAGAAAGTAAATTCTCGATTAATATGGGTAAAACTGAAAGTTGATGGAGAGAGGTGGGTGATTATTGGTGCATATGCACCCGGGCATGAGAAGAAAGATCATGAGAGGCAAGTGTTTTGGGAGCAGCTGAATGAGTGTGTTAGTGGTTTTGATGCACGAGACCGGGTTATAGTGATGGGTGATTTGAATGCAAAGGTGAGTAATGTGGCAGTTGAGGGAATAATTGGTATACATGGGGTGTTCAGTGTTGTAAATGGAAATGGTGAAGAGCTTGTAGATTTATGTGCTGAAAAAGGACTGATGATTGGGAATACCTGGTTTAAAAAGCGCGATATACATAAGTATACTTATGTAAGTAGGAGAGATGGCCAGAGAGCATTATTGGATTACGTGTTAATTGACAGGCGTGCGAAAGAGAGACTTTTGGATGTTAATGTGCTGAGAGGTGCAACTGGAGGGATGTCTGATCATTATCTTGTGGAGGCTAAGGTGAAGATTTGTATGGGTTTTCGGAAAAGAAGAGTGAATGTTGGGGTGAAGAGGGTGGTGAGAGTAAGTGAGCTTGGGAAGGAGACCTGTGTGAGGAAGTACCAGGAGAGACTGAGTACAGAATGGAAAAAGGTGAGAGCAATGGAAGTAAGGGGAGTGGGGAGGAATGGGATGTATTTAGGGAATCAGTGATGGATTGCGCAAAAGATGCTTGTGGCATGAGAAGAGTGGGAGGTGGGTTGATTAGAAAGGGTAGTGAGTGGTGGGATGAAGAAGTAAGAGTATTAGTGAAAGAGAAGAGAGAGGCATTTGGATGATTTTTGCAGGGAAAAAATGCAATTGAGTGGGAGATGTATAAAAGAAAGAGACAGGAGGTCAAGAGAAAGGTGCAAGAGGTGAAAAAAAGGGCAAATGAGAGTTGGGGTGAGAGAGTATCATTAAATTTTAGGGAGAATAAAAAGATGTTCTGGAAGGAGGTAAATAAAGTGCGTAAGACAAGGGAGCAAATGGGAACTTCAGTGAAGGGCGCAAATGGGGAGGTGATAACAAGTAGTGGTGATGTGAGAAGGAGATGGAGTGAGTATTTTGAAGGTTTGTTGAATGTGTTTGATGATAGAGTGGCAGATATAGGGTGTTTTGGTCGAGGTGGTGTGCAAAGTGAGAGGGTTAGGGAAAATGATTTTTTAAACAGAGAAGAGGTAGTGAAAGCTTTGCGGAAGATGAAAGCCGGCAAGGCAGCAGGTTTGGATGGTATTGCAGTGGAATTTATTAAAAAAGGGGGTGACTGTATTGTTGACTGGTTGGTAAGGTTATTTAATGTATGTATGACTCATGGTGAGGTGCCTGAGGATTGGCGGAATGCGTGCATAGTGCCATTGTACAAAGGCAAAGGGGATAAGAGTGAGTGCTCAAATTACAGAGGTATAAGTTTGTTGAGTATTCCTGGTAAATTATATGGGAGGGTATTGATTGAGAGGGTGAAGGCATGTACAGAGCATCAGATTGGGGAAGAGCAGTGTGGTTTCAGAAGTGGTAGAGGATGTGTGGATCAGGTGTTTGCTTTGAAGAATGTATGTGAGAAATACTTAGAAAAGCAAATGGATTTGTATGTAGCATTTATGGATCTGGAGAAGGCATATGATAGAGTTGATAGAGATGCTCTGTGGAAGGTATTAAGAATATATGGTGTAGGAGGAAAGTTGTTAGAAGCAGTGAAAAGTTTTTATCGAGGATGTAAGGCATGTGTACGTGTAGGAAGAGAGGAAAGTGATTGGTTCTCAGTGAATGTAGGTTTGCGGCAGGGGTGTATGATGTCTCCATGGTTGTTTAATTTGTTTATGGATGGGGTTGTTAGGGAGGTAAATGCAAGAGTTTTGGAAAGAGGGGCAAGTATGAAGTCTGTTGGGGATGAGAGAGCTTGGGAAGTGAGTCAGTTGTTGTTCGCTGATGATACAGCGCTGGTGGCTGATTCATGTGAGAAACTGCAGAAGCTGGTGACTGAGTTTGGTAAAGTGTGTGGAAGAAGAAAGTTAAGAGTAAATGTGAATAAGAGCAAGGTTATTAGGTACAGTAGGGTTGAGGGTCAAGTCAATTGGGAGGTGAGTTTGAATGGAGAAAAACTGGAGGAAGTGAAGTGTTTTAGATATCTGGGAGTGGATCTGGCAGCGGATGGAAACATGGAAGCGGAAGTGGATCATAGGGTGGGGGAGGGGGCGAAAATTATGGGGGCCTTGAAGAATGTGTGGAAGTCGAGAACATTATCTCGGAAAGCAAAAATGGGTATGTTTGAAGGAATAGTGGTTCCAACAATGTTGTATGGTTGCGAGGCGTGGGCTATGGATAGAGTTGTGCGCAGGAGGATGGATGTGCTGGAAATGAGATGTTTGAGGACAATGTGTGGTGTGAGGTGGTTTGATCGAGTGAGTAACGTAAGGGTAAGAGAGATGTGTGGAAATAAAAAGAGCGTGGTTGAGAGAGCAGAAGAGGGTGTTTTGGAAGTGGTTTGGGCACATGGAGAGAATGAGTGAGGAAAGATTGACCAAGAGGATATATGTGTCGGAGGTGGAGGGAACGAGGAGAAGAGGGAGACCAAATTGGAGGTGGAAAGATGGAGTGAAAAAGATTTTGTGTGATCGGGGCCTGAACATGCAGGAGGGTGAAAGGAGGGCAAGGAATAGAGTGAATTGGAGCGATGTGGTATACCGGGGTTGACGTGCTGTCAGTGGATTGAATCAAGGCATGTGAAGCGTCTGGGGTAAACCATGGAAAGCTGTGTAGGTATGTATATTTGCGTGTGTGGACGTATGTATATACATGTGTATGGGGGGGGGGGGTTGGGCCATTTCTTTCGTCTGTTTCCTTGTGCTACCTCGCAAACGCGGGAGACAGCGACAAAGTATAATAAAAAAATAATAAAAAACAGAGAAGAGGTAGTAAAAGCTTTGCGGAAGATGAAAGCCGGCAAGGCAGCAGGTATGGATGGTATTGCAGTGGAATTTATTAAAAAAGGGGGTGACTGTATTATTGACTGGTTGGTAAGGTTATTTAATGTATGTATGACTCATGGTGAGGTGCCTGATGATTGGCAGAATGCGTGCATAGTGCCATTGTACAAAGGCAAAGGGGATAAGAGTGAGTGCTCAAATTACAGAGGTATAAGTCTGTTGAGTATTCCTGGTAAATTATATGGGAGGGTATTGATTGAGAGGGTGAAGGCATGTACAGAGCATCAGATTGGGGAAGAGCAGTGTGGTTTCAGAAGTGGTAGAGGATGTGTGGATCAGGTGTTTCCTTTGAAGAATGTATGTGAGAAATACTTAGAAAAGCAAATGGATTTGTGTGTAGCATTTATGGATCTGGAGAAGGCATATGATAGAGTTGATAGAGATGCTCTGTGGAAGGTCTTAAGAATATATGGTGTGGGAGGCAAGCTGTTAGAAGCAGTGAAAAGTTTTTATCGAGGATGTAAGGCATGTGTACGTGTAGGAAGAGAGGAAAGTGACTGGTTCTCAGTGAATGTATGTTTGCAGCAGGGGTGTGTGATGTCTCCATGGTTGTTTAATTTGTTTATGGATGGGGTTGTTAGGGAAGTGAATGCAAGAGTTTTGGAAAGAGGGGCAAGTATGAAGTCTGTTGGGGATGAGAGAGCTTGGGAAGTGAGTCAGTTGTTGTTCGCTGATGATACAGTGCTGGTGGCTGATTCATGTGAGAAACTGCAGAAGCTGGTGACTGAGTTTGGTAAAGTGTGTGAAAGAAGAAAGTTAAGAGTAAATGTGAATAAGAGCAAGGTAATTAGGTACAGTAGGGTTGAGGGTCAAGTCAATTGGGAGGTAAGTTTGAATGGAGAAAAACTGGAGGAAGTAAAGTGTTTTAGATATCTGGGAGTGGATCTGGCAGCGGATGGAACCATGGAAGCGGAAGTGGATCGTAGGGTGGGGGAGGGGGCGAAAATCCTGGGAGCCTTGAAGAATGTGTGGAAGTCGAGAACATTATCTCGGAAAGCAAAAATGGGTATGTTTGAGGGAATAGTGGTTCCAACAATGTTGTATGGTTGCGAGGCGTGGGCTATGGATAGAGTTGTGCGCAGGAGGATGGATGTGCTGGAAATGAGATGTTTGAGGACAATGTGTGGTGTGAGGTGGTTTGATCGAGTAAGTAACGTAAGGGTAAGAGAGATGTGTGGAAATAAAAAGAGTGTCGTTGAGAGAGCAGAAGAGGGTGTTTTGAAATGGTTTGGGCACATGGAGAGAATGAGTGAGGAAAGATTGACCAAGAGGATATATGTGTCGGAGGTGGAGGGAACGAGGAGAAGTGGGAGACCAAATTTGAGGTGGAAAGATGGAGTGAAAAAGATTTTGTGTGATCGGGGCCTGAACATGCAGGAGGGTGAAAGGAGGGCAAGGAATAGAGTGAATTGGATCGATGTGGTATACCGGGGTTGACGTGCTGTCAGTGGATTGAATCAGGGCATGTGAAGCGTCTGGGGTAAACCATGGAAAGCTGTGTAGGTATGTATATTTGCGTGTGTGGACGTATGTATATACATGTGTATGGGGGGGGGGGGTTGGGCCATGTCTTTCGTCTGTTTCCTTGCGCTACCTCGCAAACGCGGGAGACCGGCAAAAAAAAAAAAAAAAAAAAATATATATATATGTAGGTATGTATATTTGCGTGTGTGGACGTATGTATATACATGTGTATGGGGGGGGTTGGGCCATTTCTTTCGTCTGTTTCCTTGCGCTACCTCGCAAACGCGGGAGACAGCGACAAAGTATAAAAAAAAAAAATATATATATATATATATATATATATATATATATATATATATATATATATATATATATATCATTGTATACATTGAGGAGGGTAGACTGAATTGGAGTTGGAAGGATGGAGGGATGAGGACTGTGTGGAAGGAGAGAATGTTATCCTAGAGAGCAAAACTAGCATGCTTGAAGGAATAGTAGTTCCATCAATGTTATATGGTTGCAAGGCATGGGCTATAAACAGGGTTGTACGAAGGAGGGTGGATGTTTTGGAAATTAGATGTTTGAGGACAATATTTGGTGTGAGGTGGTTTGATCAAGTAAGTAATGAAAGTGTAGGAGAGATGTTTGGAAATAGAAAGATTGTGGTTGAGAGAGCAGAAGAGGGTGTGCTGAAATGGTTTGGATATATAGAGAGAATGAGTGAAGAAAGATTGACAAAGAGGGTATATGTGTCAGTGGTGGAGGGAACAAAGAGAAGTGGGAAACCAAATTGGAGGTGGAAGGATGAATTGAAAAAGATTTTGAGCAATCGGGGCATGAACATACAGGAGGGAGAAAGTCGTGCAAGGAATGGGGTAGATAGGAATGATGTATACTGGGGTTGAAGTGCTGTCAATGGACTGAACCAGGACATGTGAAGCATCTGAGGTAAACCATGGAAAGGTCTGTGGGGCCTGGATGTGGAAAGGGAGATGTGGTTTCGGCACATTATGTACACATGACAGTTAGAGACTGCCTGTGAACGAATGTGGCCTTTTTTTGTCTATTTTCCTGGCGCTACCTCGCTAACATGGGAAGCAATGATTTAGTATAATAGATAAATAGATATGAAATAAATGTATATGTAAGTGGGTGGGCCATTCCTTGGTTTCCTGGTGCTACCTCGCTGACGTGGGAAACACTCATTAATCATTATTATAATAATATAAAGTTATTAACTTTAGCTTTAGGGAAGAACATACTGTATAGAATGATGTGGAGAAAATGTATGAAAAATGCTATTTACCATATCGTTTACCAATTGTAAGAGTAGTGTCTTGATCTCAAGTCAGTCCAGGCATTCATGATACATAGCAATTCTAGTTCTACTGCCAACTTTTTTCTGTTAATTCCGAGTATGTTGATGAATGATATTCTTTCCTGACTTTATGTACATATTATATATGTTTTAGATATATTTTAGAGCTTGAGGGGGTGACTGTGTTGTTGACTGGTTGTTGAGGATATTCAATGTATGTATGGTTCATAATGAAGTGCCTGAGGATTGGCGGAATACATGCTCAGTGCCATTTTACAAAGGCAAAGGGGATAAAGGAGAGTGTTCAAATTACAGAGGTATAATTTTGTTGAGTATTGATGGGAAATTAAATTAGAGGGTATTGATTGAGAGGGTGACGACATGTGCAGAGCATCAGATTGGGGAAGAGCTGTGTGGTTTCAGAAGTGGTGGGGATGTGTAGATCAGGTGTTTTCTTTGAAGAATGTATGTGAGAAATACTTTGAAAAACAAATGGATATGTATGTAGTATTCATTGATCTGGAGAAGGTATATGATAAAGTTAATAGAGATGCTCTGTGGAAGGTATTTAAGAGTATATTGTGTGGGAGGTAAGTTGCTAGAAGTAGTGAAAAGTTTTTATCGAGAATATAAGGCATGTGTACAAGTAGATGGAGAGGAAAGTGATTTGTTCCCAGTGAGTGTCGGTTTGGGGCAGTGGTGCGTGATGTCTCCATAGTTGCTTAATTTGTTTATGGATGGGGTTGTTAGGGAAGTGAATGCAAGAGTTTTAGAGAGAGGGGCAAGTATGCAGTCCGTTGTGGATGAGAGGGCTTGGGAAGTGAGTCAGTTGTTGTTCACTGATGATACAGCACTGATGGGTGATTCATGTTAGAAACTGCAGAAGCTGGTGACTGAGTTTGGTAAAGTGTGTGAAAGAAGAAAGCTGAGAGTTAATGTAAATAAGAGCAAGGTTATTAGGTACAGTAGGGCTGAGGGATGAGTAAATTGGGAGGTAAGTTTGAATGGGGAAAAACCGGAGGAAGTGAAGTGTTTTAGATATCTGGGAGTGGATCTGGCAGCAGACGGAACCATGGAAGCAGAAGTGAATCACCGGGTTGGGGAGAGGGCGAAGGTTCTGGGAGCATTGTGGAAGGTGAGACCATTATCTCAGAGAGTAAAAATGAGTGTGTTTGAAGGAATAGTGGTTCCAACAATGTTATATGGTTGTGAAGCATAGGTTGTGCGGAGGAGGGTGGATGTGTTGGAGATGAAATATTTGAGGACAGTATGTTGTGTGAGGTGGTTTGATCAAGTAAGTAATGAAAGGTAATGAAAGGTAAGAGAGATGTGTTGTAATAAAAAGAGTGTGGTTGAGAAAGCAGATGAGGGTGTATTGAAGTGGTTTGGTCACATGGGGAGAATGAGTGAGGAAAGATTGACCAAGATGATATATGTGTCAGAGGTGGAGGGAATGAGGAGAAGTGGGTGACCAAATTGGAGGTGGAGGGATGGAGTGAAAAAGATTTTGAGCGATCAGGGCTTGAACATAGAGGAGGGTGAAAGGTGTGCAAGGAATAGAGTGAATTGGAACATTGTGGTATACCGGGGTCGACATGCTGTCAGTGGATTGAACCAGGGCATGTGAAGCATTTCGGGTAAACAATGGAAAGTTTTCTGTGGCCTGGATGTGGAAAAGGAGCTGTGGTTTTGATGCATTAACATGACAGCTAGAGACTGAGTGTGAACGAATGTGGCCTTTATTGTCTTTTCCTAGCACTACCTTGCATGCATGCGGGGGGAGGGGGTGCCATTTCATGTGTGTTGGGGTTGCGTCAGGAATGGATGAAGGCAGCATGTATGAATATGTACATGTGTATGTATGTATATGTCTGTGTATGTATATATATGTATATGTTGAAATGTAGGTGTATATGTGCGTGTGTGGGCGTTTATGTATATACATGTGTATGTGGGTGGGTTGGGCCATTCTTTTGTCTGTTTCCTTGCTCTACCTCGCTAATGCAGGAGACAGCAACAAAGTATAGTAAATAGATATAGATAAAAGGAGACTTTTAGGGTTTTATCTGTGTGTTATTCGGGGCCACCATTCCCTAAACCGAAAGATATATATGGGAAGCCTTTGAACTTCACTGTATACAATTAAGATTCTCAGTTTCTTGGTCCTTTTTGCATGGAATATTAAGGCGGTAGTGTATGAGGATGAGTTGAAGATAGTGAATGGTAAGCACATGGGTTGGACATGTTTATTTGTTTAATTATGAATGAAATTTATGCCTATACACTGTAATTATTGCCTGCATTATTAGTTCATGAGAAAGGTGGTAGACATATGTGAAGGGAATTGCAAAAAATGATTCATTGAAAAATATAAAAGGTGTCATAAGTCCTCATGGGAAGACAATGAACTGCAAACTCAAGGGTCAAACAACTTTTATAATTGGAGTGATAATTATTCATTTGATTAATCTCCTCCCTCCTCAACACTCTCCCTTCTCAGGACTCCCTCCCTTCACCAACTCCAACCTCCCTTCCCACCTCCCCATCCCAGAAAGACTTTCCTCCCGATTCCACACCCTCATCCCTACAGAAAACTCTCCTCCCTGTCCACATTCTTTCCCCTCTCTGAATTCATCCCCCCCCCCCTTAACAGTTGTTTTTCTTCCAAATACCCCTTCACTTTCCCTTAATTACTCCCTCTGAAACACCCTTTTTCCTTCTTCCTCAAACCTCTCCTCTATGATTGCTACATGTGGCCCCACCATTCAAGCAAAACCTGTGTATAGGTACTCATAGGTGCTACCTCTGAACACTGAATTGCTTTCCCAGCATTAATCTCCTTCCCAATACCCTTCCCACTTTGTAACGCCTTCTTGTTTTCCTTACACATTCAACTTTCTTCAGCATCCTTCCCCTTTCTCTCTGATAATCTCATTTCTTTCCAACACATTCCTCCCCAAAGGGTTTCCCCAACACTTTCTTTACCATGAGAACCTTGTTGTGTATCAGTTCCCCCCCCTGCCTAAGACCTATGTGAAGTTACATCTTTTTAATGTGAATCTGCAATTTCCACCCATTAACAGACCATTAAGTTACCATTAAATACTGGTAAGGTAAGTCTTTTAAGATATGATGATCCTTTAAACTCCTGTATTTAGACACACTTTTAAAGCCAATCATTCATGCACGAAATTTAAAAGTCCTAAATTTGCTATGTGTTGGGTTTGGCACCAAAGTGGCAGGCTAGCTGAGGATGCCATATATGGTTATTATAGAATACTTTCTTTTCACTTTTAATGAATATTTCTAGTACCTTCAGAATCACTTTTGTTACTTTAAGTATAGACTTATTTACATTATGTTTAACAGTAATTTAACAAGAGTATGAAAGATTAGAAAGATGATCTTTATAATGATCTTTGAAGATCAACTAGAGGTCATTGACCTTGTAACAAGGGTTAGCCAATTACACTATTGTCATTATGGTTGGATTTATTTCCATTAGATTTAACATAATTTTTTTTTTGTTGGTTGTTTCTCTTCAAATTAATTTTTTTGTGTTGGTTGCTTCTATTTCAAATGTTTACTTAAGAAAGAATTGTGTTGGTATTGTTTCCTACAAATGATTAGACATTTAGTCAAGTTCACAGTAAGCATTTTCTGTTCATTTTTCAGTCATTCATCCATCTCGATTTTGTCGCTCTGTCTCCCTGTTTTTGTGAAGTAATATATGACAGTTTATGATAACAAAACCTTTTATTCTCTGAGTATAATCAAAGTAAGAGTAGAAAATCATTTGTATTTAGATAGATTTTTAGGGCAAACCACAAAAAGCTCTGCTGGGCCCGGTTTTGGATAGGGGCTTTGGTTATGTTGCATTGTACATGATATCTAGATGTGAGGAGATGAGTTATATTATATATGATATCTAAAATTGATGAGGAAATGAGTTATTTCTTCATCTGTTTCTAGCACTAACATGCTAATGTGGGAAATGGGGAACACGTATGAAAAAAATGACTCGTCATTTTCTGCATGGCAAGATAGTGCCAGGAACAGATGAAGAATGGCCACACTTGTTTACAGCCACTCACTAACTGTCATATATGATGCTTCAAAACCAGAGCCATGCTGTCCACAGGTCTTTTCATGGTTCCTCTGATCATTTCCTCTTATTCCTTGGATCAGTCTGCTGACAACACTTTGACCCATGCCGCATCCCACTGCACTCTGGCTCATACACAACTCACCCTCTTGCATGCTCTGGCTCTGACCTATGAAGGTTTCTTTCACTCCATTCTTCCATCTCTAGTTTGGTCTATCCCTTCTTTTCCCCTCCACTTCTGACATACTTTCTAAGTATGCCTCTCCTCACTTATCCTCTCCATGTGTCTAAACCATATCAGTACACCTTCTTCAGCTCTTTGATGTGTGATCTACTTACCAACTCACTTCCCCAGGTTCCTCTTCTCAAACATTCTACTATTTCTCCCTTCCCATTTTGATGAGGTTCACACATTCTCACTGGAAGCAGTGAAAAGTTTTTGTTAAGAGAGTAAGGTGTGTATGCAAATGAAGTGAGTGGTTCCAGAAGGAAGGTCTTGTACCAGGGTGTGTAGTGTCACTGTGGCTGCTTAATGTGTTTGTGGCTAAGGTGATGAGGGGGTAAATGTGAAGGTTTTGGAGAGAGTGGTAGATTTGCAGCCTTATGGGGTAGGGGAGCCTGGTAGATGAGTCATATTTTGTATGTAGATGGCTCAGTTCTCGTGGCATACCTAAGTGAGAAACTGCAGAAGTTAGTTTCTGAGTTTGGGAGAATGTGTTAAAGGAGGAATTTGAGCACTGATATGAATAATACTAAGGTAATAAGGGTTAGCAGGGGAGAGAGACAATATATTTTGAGTGTGAGTTTGAATGGATAACCTAAAGAAAGTGGGATGTTTCAAATAACTGGGAGTGGTCATGGCAGTGAATAGAACTATAGGAACTGAAGTTAACCATCAGTGGGCGAGGAGGCAAAAGTTCTGGGTGCTTTAGGAAATCTGGAAATAGAGGTCATTGTATGTGAAGGAAAAATGGGTATGTTTAATGGTATAGGAGTCTAATGCTGCTGTATGGATGTGAGTCATGGGCCCTAAATTCAACAGTATGGGAGAGGGTGGATGTGCTGGAAGTGAAATGCTTGATGACAGTATGTGGTATGAAGAGGTTTGATCATGTAAAGAACGACATTATGAGAGAAAGGTTTAATAGAAAGCTGAATATGTTTGAGAGAGCTGAGCATAATGTGTTGAAGTAGTTTGGAGATATGAATATATGCACCAAAAGTGGAGGTTACAAGGATGGAAGGATTGAAAATTGTTTTGATTATATAGGGCCTGAAGATGCAGGAGAAGGTAATGTATCATCCTGGGATAGAGCCAGTTGGATTGATATCACACACAAGGGGGCGATATGTTGTCGATGTGTTAAACCAGAGTATGTGAGAGTTAAGGGAAACTACAGAAAGGTTTGTTGGGTTTGGCTGTGGATAGGGCTGTGGGTTTTGGTTCATGATACATGACAGCTAGAGAGTAGATGAAAGCAGAGGAGGGGCATAATTTTGTTCTTGGCACTACTTCACAAATGCAAGAAATGGCATACAAACTTGAAAGAAACACACACACACACACACACACACACACACACACACACACACACACACATACAGGTGTTACTGAATTTCACCTGCATAGGATTAAGTTGTAAGTGAAAAGTCACCATCTTTAAGATTATCTCATTATCATTGTCAGCAGGCAAGGAGCTTCTCACCCATAATTGTTTAATTTCCCAGTTACTGATCGTGATACAACCTTAATGCTGTAGGAGCCTCATAAAGTAGTTTTGGTATTTTATAATGATATATGATGATGTAAGAACACACACACACACACACACACACACACACACACACACACACACACACACACACACACACACACACACACACTTCCATGGCATAGTGGTTAACATTACTGACCATGAGTCAGCACAGGCTGTGTGGGGTTGGACCCTCTTGGTTTCAAATTTGGGCACAGCCATCATCCTGTAGCCAGTCCTAGCTGTTCATCATCCCCTCTAGGTTGGTCAGTAAATGCATACTTGGTTTAGGCTGGGGTGCGTGTGTGTGTATATACCCCAGTGTAACCCAGGTATGCATTTATTGACCAACTTAGAGAGGATGATGAACAGCTAGATCTGGCAATGGGATGACTGGTAAGAGTAAAGATATGGTACATATATTTAAGGATATGAGACAGGACAACATGAGTGTAAACTCTTTGCCCCTGACATGCAAATAGTAATCAGACACCCATTTTACAGGTGAAGCATGTCAGTCTTATCAGAGTTGGATAGCATGATGGATATTTAATTTTAGTGTATCATAGAAGCACAAAGTGAATTATGCATCATGTTCTCTTACCATGAGAATAAGTTTTTTGTAGCTACTTGACATTTCAGCTTAGTGTTAGTGTGTGTTGTGTTGTAATGCTCCTCCAAGTTTTTTTTCTCTGCAGGCTAGTGAAGCCTCTCATATGACAAATGTAAGGAGCCAGTGGCAGGCTGAAGCTGATTAAGGGGGCATTATGAGACACTTAAGATTTGTCAACTGATTTTGAGAGAAATAACAGGGCAGTTGTGTAAATGTTAACAGAATTCTCCAAATTTTTATTTCTGCCTCAGCTAGATCTTAGGATAGACAATTGATCATCCCAGAAGATTGTAATTATATACTTTTACAGACAGGGCCCCCATCTCCTGAACTTTTTCAACCATTTTAGCTTTTTGAATTTTTTTTGTACTGCTGTTATTCACAGTTTCATCACTTAATCTGTTCCAAACATGTATCACCCTGATGCTAAAAGATTACTTTTCACATCACTTGTAACAAGCTTCATTTGTAGCTTTTTGCTATGATCTCCAATTTCCACTTCACAAATAAATCTTCACTATGAACTTCATCAAACTGATTTTGGAAGTTTAAGTTGTGATACAAAGGAGTGTACAGGAATGCAAACAACAAAAGACCATTGAGTTCTTTTATGGCTGTTTGTGGTAGCGATAGAGATAAGATACTGGAGATTAGTGTGTTAAGAATAGAAAATCAAACATGAATTGAGGAGAAATACCTGGAAACTTAATAGCTAACAATATATTTGCAAGTGTTGTTTGTCATAGGTGTGAGGCAAAAAGAATTGTGAGGTCTGATCTTAGATACATTTGTGGTACTGCTTTTGCTACTCTCATTGGTGAATAGTACTACATGCTAACAATCCTATTGATGAAAACGTACTTTGCCTCATTCAAAGCAGAACATTTGCCCTTGAGTTTTATCCATTCTTACAAGTGTTATAACCTTGGATAGGTTTGAATTCGTGTATCAGATCACTTCTTAACCTTCCCTTTCGTGAGGTGAATAGAATTGTCATGCTTACTTTCCTAAGATTTGTTTTTCAGTTCAGGGAATCATCTTTCCAGTTTGCCAGTGTACTCCTTATAAGTGCCTTTATGCAGTTAGGATGACTGAGATTGAGCACTGTATATAAGCTGGGAACGCACCAGTGAAATGTATGGAGTGGGGATTAGTGTCTGAGACTTGAATCTGAATGTCCTGTACGCAAAGCCTAAGAATTTTGTTCTCCGTTTTTACTGCTTCTTTGCACTGCATTCTTGACTGTAGGTCTCTAAGCATAGTTACATTCTACATTCTACACACACACACACACACACACACACACACACACACACACACACACACACACACACACACACAGCTAAATTCATAGTTTAGGTAACCTTCTCATTTTTTACTGATGTTTAGAACTGCATTTGTTGATTTTAAGATTTATATGCCACATGAGCCCAGTTTGCTAGCTGTAGATGTTCAACTTTCTGGTGTTGCTAGATTTTTCATCTTGTATCATCTGCACATTTTGATGTCTTATGTTTTAGCCCATTAGCATTCTCGATGATATATATACAAAGAAGGGAACTGGGCACAAGGTAGGTCCCTGGAGTACATCATATGATACATTTAACCATTCTGAGGGTTGACCATTAATCACTACTTTGTGTGTATGGAAAGTCACCCAGTTTTCTAGCCATTGAAATGTAGCTTCATCTATACCATGTAACTTATTGATTGCTATTAATCTTTGAAGTAGAACTTTATCAAATGCTTCCTCAGAATGTAAATAGATGGCATCCACCACGTTACCCTCATCATACATGTTGATCAATTAAAACGTAGAAGAAATTAAGCAATTTGTGACAAGCAGTTTTGTTGAGTGTGGTAGGAAGAAAAGTATGTATGAGATAGCTGTAGTTTTAGTGCATTACACATGACAGCTAGAGAATAGATGGGAGCAGATGTGGCCTTTCTTTGTTCATTCCTGGTGTTTCCTCACTAACATGGGAAATGACAATTGGATATGGAAAAGAATATATATGAGAAAGCTGGAGAGGATCTCCTGAAATGATTTGGGGTTAGAGAGGGTAACTAAGTAGATATACATGTCAGAAGTGAAGGAAACAAGGAAAAATAGGGAAACCAAGGAGGAAGTGAAGAAATGGACTGAAAGATGCTGTGAGTGTTTGGAGCCTCACCATGAAGGATGTTATGAGGGTTGCAAGGGATAGGGCAAAGTGGAGTGATTTGGCATGTATGATTATTTTTAGTCTCTGTTAGGGGAAAGATTTACCAACAGTTTGGTGAAAATGAATGTGCAACTAGAAGGAGCATGCATGTAGATGCAAGAGTCTTGGAAAGAGAGGTGAGTGTGCCATCTGTAAGGGATGAGGGGACCTGGGAAGGGAGTCAGTTGTTGTTTTCTGGTGACAGATTGGACTGAAAACTATAAGAGTTGGTGACTGAGTGTGGAAGAGTGTGTGAAAGGATGAAGTTAAGAGTAAATGGGAATAAAAACAAGGTTCTTAGGTTATGTAAGGTAGAGGAACAGGTAAGATGGGGTGTGAGTTTGAATAGAGAGAAATTGTAGGAAGTGAAGATTCTAGATGTCTTGGATGGATGCAGTATTAAATGGAACCTTGGAAATGGAATTGTGTTGTAAGGTGGTTAGGGGACAAAGGTTCCAGGAGCATTGAAGCATTTGTGGAATGTGAGGTCGTTATCTGTGAGGGCAAAAATTGGTATGTCTGAAGATAATGTAGTTCCAGCAATGTTTTATGGATGCAAGGATGTGTGAAGGAGGGTGGATGTGTTGGAAATGAAAAGTTTGAGGACAGTATGTGGTGTGAGGTGGTTAGATCAAGCAAGTAGTAAAATGGTAAGAGGGATGTGCTTAAAAAAAAAAATAAATGTGGTTGAGTGAGCTGAAGTGGGTGTGCTGAAATGATTTGGACATATGGAGAAGTTAATTTGAGAGTATATTTGTCAGAAATGGAGGGAACAAGGAGAAAGGGAGACCAAAGTAAAGATGGGAGAATGGAGTGAAAAAGACAGTGATTGGGGCCTGGACATGCAGGGGTGTAAAAAGCATGCACAGGATAGAGTGAATTAGAATGATGCAGCATACAGGGGTCAATGTGCTGTCCATGGACTGAACCAGAGCATACTGAAGTGGCCGGGGGAACCATGGAAAGGTCTTTGGGGACCTTGTTGTGGTTTTGGGGCATCACACATGACAGTTAGAGGATGTATGTGGATGAATGCGGCCTTCCTTCCTGTGTTCCTGGTGCTACCCAGCAAATGTGGAAAAGGCAGTCAAGTACAACAAGAATAACTTCATTAATTTTTTGTTCATAGTTGACTGCCATTACCTGCTTTAGCTAGGTAGCACCAGGAACTCATGAAGAAAGGCTGCATTTATTCTTAGCCAAATGCAGCATCCCAAAACCATAGGCCCCTATTCACAGTCATGCCCCACAGACCTTTCCTTGGTTTTTTGGCCACTTCACACACACACACACACACACACACACACACACACACACACACACACACACACACACACACCCTGGTTCAGTCCACTAACCATCAGCCCATGTATACCACATAGTTCTGATTCACTCTTATCCTGTGCATGCCTTTCACATTCTTGCGTGTTTAGATCCCCAATCACTCAAAGTCTTTTTCACTTCATCCTTCCTTCTCTGATTTGGTCTCCCCCTTCTCCTTGTCCCCTTCATTTCTGTGTCAACCTCTTTTCACTCATTCCTCCCATATGTCCAAACCATTTCAGCACACTCTCTTCATCTCTCACAACCACACTACTTTTATTACCACACCTCTTTCTTACCCTTATACTACTTACTTGGTCATACTGCATTACACCACATATTGCCCTTAAGCATTTTATTTCTAACACTTCCACCCTATACAGCACATCCTCATCTACAGCCCATGCCTCACATCCTTAAAACATTCTTGGGACTACTGTGTCCTCAAACTAATGATCCCATAATATCCTTCTCGCCTATCATATGACTTGCTTCCATTTCCATGGTTCCAGTTGCTGCCATGTCCATTCCCAGGTAACTAAAACATTTCATATCCTCCAAATTTTTCCCAGTCAAACTCACATCCCAACCTGACCCTTTACCCTGCTAAACATAGTGACCTTGCTTTTATTCCCATTTACTCTCAACTTCCTCCTTTCACAGATCCCAAACTCAGTCACCAACTCCTGCAGTTTCTCAATTTGCCACCAGTGCTGTGTTGTCAACAAACAACATTTAACTCACTTCCTAGGCCCCCTTATATCTTGCAGAATGTGTACTCACTCCTCACTCCAAGACTCTTGCATTTATCTCCGTCGCTACCCCATCTGTTAACAAATTAAACGGTCATGGTGACGTCACATTCCTCTCAGCCAACCTTTGCTTATAACCACTCACTCTCCTCTCTCCCTACTCACACACATCTTCATCCTTGATGAAAAACTTCTCATTGCTTCTAGCAGCTGTACACCTACACCATATATTCTTAAAACCTTTCACAAGGCATCTCTATCAACCCTGTCATATGCCTTCTCCAGATTCACAAATGCCACACACAAATCCTGTTTCTCTAAGTATTTCTCACACATTCTTCAAAGCAAACACCTGATCCACATATCCTCTGTCACTTCTGAAACCACATTTTTCCTCAAAAATCTGATGTTTTGTACATACCTTCATACTCTTAGTCACTACACCTCCATACAACTTACCAGATGTACTCAACAAATTTATACCTCTGTTGTTTGAACGCTCCAATTCTCAGGCACTCAACCATAACCCATACATTCATTAAAAGTGTATGTTTTATAAATTTAACAATTATGGGAGTATATGGGAAGGACAGATAACAGGAGACTTGGTTGTCTGTAATGAAGTTATCTGTAATATTTTCCTGAATTTCAGTGAAAAATGGGTAGCTAAGCTAAAGGCACTTCCCCAACCGCCTCTTCCCCTGGTTCAGTTGTTGGCAAGAAAAAAGTTAAGAATCACCTTCAGTATGTGGGAGTGATACGACTATGGAAATTTTCGTTGGAAAATGTGGAAGGGAAAGAGGTTTTCTGCTCCAGGGGGGCTGGATTCTCAAAAAGAAAAATAAGAATTATTTACTGATATACTATAAAGGATTTTAAAGTATTTGTTTTGCCTTGATTTGAAGGTGTTGATAATTATTGCATATGTGTACGTGTAGGAAGAGAGGAAAGTGATTGGTTCTCAGTGAATGTAGGTTTGCGGCAGGGGTGTGTGATGTCTCCATGGTTGTTTAATTTGTTTATGGATGGGGTTGTTAGGGAGGTGAATGTAAGAGTTTTGGAAAGAGGGGCAAGTATGCAGTCTGTTGTGGATGTAAGAGCTTGGGAAGTGAGTCAGTTGTTGTTCGCTGATGATACAGCGCTGGTGGCTGATTCATGTGAGAAACTGCAGAAGCCGGTGACTGAATTTGGTAAAGTGTGTGAAAGAAGAAAGCTGAGAGTGAATGTGAATAAGAGCAAGGTTATTAGGTACAGTAGGGTTGAGGGACAAGTCAACTGGGAGGTAAGTTTGAATGGAGAAAAACTGGAGGAAGTGAAGTGTTTTAGATATGTAGGAGTGGATATGGCAGTGGATGGAACCATGGAAGAGGAAGTGAATCATAGGGTGGGGGAGGGGGCGAAAGTTCTGGGAGCGTTGAAGAATGTGTGGAAGTCGAGAATATTATCTCAGAAAGCAAAAATGGTTATGTTTGAAGGATTAGTGGTCCCAACAATGTTATATGGTTGGGAGGCATGGGCTATGGATAGAGTTGTGTGGAGGAGGGTGGATGTGTTGGAAATGAAATGTTTGAGGACAATATGTGGTGTGAGGTGGTTTGATCGAGTAAGTAATAATAGGGTAAGAGAGATGTGTGATAATAAAAGGAGCGTGGTTGAAAGAGCAGAAGAGTGTGTTTTGAAATGGTTTGGTCACATGGAGAGAATGAGTGATGAAAGATTGACCAAGAGGATATATGTGTCGGAGGTGGAGGGAACGAGGAGAAGTGGGAGACCAAATTGGAGGTGGAAAGATTGAGTGAAAAAGATTTTGAGTGATCGGGTCCTGAACATGCAGGAGGGTGAAAGGCGTGCAAGGAGTAGAGTGAAGTGGAATGATGTGGTATACCGGGGTCAACGTGCTGTCAATGAATTGAACCAGGGCATGTGAAGCATCTGTGGTAAACCATGGAAAGTTGTGTGGGGCCTGGATGTGGAAAGGGAACTGTGGTTTCGGTGCATTATTACATGACAGCTAGAGACTGAGTGTGAACAAATGTGGCCTTTTGTTGTCTTTTCCTAGTGCTACCTTGTGCACATGAGGGGGAGGGGGTTGTTATTTCATGTGTGGTGGGATGGCGATGGAAATGAATAAAGGCAGACAGTATGAATTATGTACATGTGTATATATGTATATGTCTGTGTGTGTATATATATATATATACATTGAGATGTATAGGTATGTATATTTGCGTGTGTGAACGTGTATGTATATTCATGTGTATGTGGGTGGGTCGGGCCAATTCTTTCGTCTGTTTCCTTGCACTACCTCGCTAACGCGGGAGACAGCGACAAAGCAAAATAAATAAGAATAAAACAAATAGTACATTTGGAAGCTTTAATATCAGTGCTTTGTTTGTCACTTATGGGCTGAAAAACTTTTGTCCATATTGTTATTACATATGCCTCCTTTTATCTTCATATCATTAATTCTGGTTGTAGAATCTTTGTCAAAAGTTATGGAAGTTTTTTATGGTATATTGTCAAAGTTATTTGATAATTTGTAAACTTTGGTCTCCCAGGAGTCTTTGCTTTTGTAGGGCGAATAATTTAGGTTTTTGAGTCATTCGTCACATAGACTTTTTCTGGTTGTTCTGCTCTACATACATCTTAGTTTTCTTTACTTTTGATTAGATTTGGTGACCAGACTGAACGTCATATTCCAAGTGAAATTTGATCAAAGCTTTGTATTCTTTGTCTTGTAATTTATATTTCTGACTGAATCATATTATCCTGTTGGCTTTGCTGTTTGCAGCTCGGAATTGTTTTCCATGTTTTAAGTCATTACTGATAATCATTTCAAGGTCTTTTTCTCCCTTTACTTGAATGATGATTACCAAGCATTTCAGATTTGCAATTTACCATAAGGTAGAAGTAGTCAGTAGGAATGTTAGGTAGGAGCTTCTGCAGATACTGTGCTAGGCCTGTTAATGGTGAGGCACTAAAGGCTGAGAAGCGGTATTGGAGTTCACTAGTTATGGAGACTCTTTTGCCATGGCCACCCTTTTGAGGGAGTTCCAGAAGGCAACAGGCATCAGAGATAGATAGATAGATAGAAATTTATATTGGTAGAAATTTTTAGGCAGGAGCATTAGGTAGTAGTAGTTTAGATAGAAGTTTATATAGGTAGGAACATTGAGGCAGGAGCATTAGGTAGTAGTATTGGTAGGAAGATTAGGCAGGAGCATTAGGTAGAAGTATTCAGTAGGAACATTAGGTAGTAACCTTTGCAAACTGCGCTAGAGTTGCCCTCTGCTAGTGGTCTGTTAAATGTGAGTCTTTAAAGGCAAAGAAGTGCCATTGGGCTGCCTGGAGTTCACTAGCTATGGGGACTCTGTTGCTGTGGCCATCTCTTTGAGGGAGTTCCAGGAAGGAATAGGCATCAGAGATTTAGATAGTTAGATTTATATTTTTCATGTCAAAGTTCATTACTTTGCATGTGTGTCTTTTGAAATCTACATGCCAGTCATTGACATTCCATCATTTTGTTAGGTACCCTTGAGCTTTCAGGCAGTCTTCCTTTGACTGAAGATTCAAAGGGATTTAGACACTCTGATAGATTGATCAGAGACATGGCAAATGGATTTCATTGCAGATGAATGTGAAGTAATGCACTATGGCTCCAGTAATATAAATCAAGGATATAGAATGCCTGGCAAACCATTATTAGAAGTAAAAGAATAGAATAAACCTGTAAGTGATTGTTAGTACTGACCTAGAGTGCAGAAAGGAATGCATAGCTGCATACAACAGGGCCAACATCAAACTGGAATTCATAGCTAGAAAAATATTGCAAGACACAGCGTACAGTATTCATCAGGTAGCTTTGAACAAATTCATTGAAACTAAGAGAGGAACAATAAAAACAATGTCACAAGCTTAAGAGTTTCATGAACATTTATGGATTGGTCACCACTAGTTGCTGCACTCTGTGCTGACAGTGCGGATGATAGCTATGTCCTTGCCAGAGCCCCAGAAATGTTGATTGCATGGAGAAGGAAGTATTAAGCAAATTATTCTCAGTATGCGTTAGACCAAAGTTAGAGTATGCTTCTCAAGTTTGGTTATTTTATCTAAAGAATTACAAATAGGTACCATTATTGTTAATGCCCAGTGGAAGGCAACACCATTGGTCCTTGCATTAAGAGAGCCAAGTTACGTTGAGAGGTTAAAGGCCATTTTTTTTTTTTTTCTTTTTTATACTTTGTCGCTGTCTCCCGCGTTTGCGAGGTAGCGCAAGGAAACAGACGAAAGAAATGGCCCAACCCCCCCCCCCATACACATGTATATACATACGTCCACACACGCAAATATACATACCTACACAGCTTTCCATGGTTTACCCCAGACGCTTCACATGCCCTGCTTCAATCCACTGACAGCACGTCAACCCCGGTATACCACATCGCTCCAATTCACTCTATTCCTTGCCCTCCTTTCACCCTCCTGCATGTTCAGGCCCCGATCACACAAAATCTTTTTCACTCCATCTTTCCACCTCCAATTTGGTCTCGCTCTTCTCCTTGTTCCCTCCACCTCTGACACATATATCCTCTTGGTCAATCTTTCCTCACTCATCCTCTCCATGTGCCCAAACCACTTCAAAACACCCTCTTCTGCTCTCTCAACCACGCTCTTTTTATTTCCACACATCTCTCTTACCCTTACGTTACTCACTTGATCAAACCACCTCACACCACACATTGTCCTCAAACATCTCATTTCCAGCACATCCATCCTCCTGCGCACAACTCTATCCATAGCCCACGCCTCGCAACCATACAACATTGTTGGAACCACTATTCCTTCAAACATACCCATTTTTGCTTTCCGAGATAATGTTCTCGACTTCCACACATTCTTCAAGGCCCCCAGAATTTTCGCCCCCTCCCCCACCCTATGATCCACTTCCGCTTCCATGGTTCCATCCGCTGCCAGATCCACTCCCAGATATCTAAAACACTTCACTTCCTCCAGTTTTTCTCCGTTCAAACTCACCTCCCAATTGACTTGACCCTCAACCCTACTGTACCTAATAACCTTGCTCTTATTCACATTTACTCTTAACTTTCTTCTTCCACACACTTTACCAAACTCAGTCACCAGCTTCTGCAGTTTCTCACATGAATCAGCCACCAGCGCTGTATCATCAGCGAACAACAACTGACTCACTTCCCAAGCTCTCTCATCCCCAACAGACTTCATACTTGCCCCTCTTTCCAAAACTCTTGCATTCATCTCCCTAACAACCCCATCCATAAACAAATTAAACAACCATGGAGACATCACACACCCCTGCCGCAAACCTACATTCACTGAGAACCAATCACTTTCCTCTCTTCCTACACGTACACATGCCTTACATCCTCGATAAAAACTTTTCACTGCTTCTAACAACTTTCCTCCCACACCATATATTCTCAATACCTTCCACAGAGCATCTCTATCGACTCTATTGTATGCCTTCTCCAGATCCATAAATGCTGCATACAAATCCATTTGCTTTTCTAAGTATTTCTCACATACATTCTTCAAAGGAAACACCTGATCCACACATCCTCTACCACTTCTGAAACCACACTGCTCTTCCCCAATCTGATGCTCTGTACATGCCTTCACCCTCTCAATCAATACTCTCCCATATAATTTACCAGGAATACTCAACAAACTTATACCTCTGTAATTTGAGCACTCACTCTTATCCCCTTTGCCTTTGTACAATGGCACTATGCACGCATTCCGCCAATCCTCAGGCACCTCACCATGAGTCATACATACATTAAATAACCTTACCAACCAGTCAACAATACAGTCACCCCCTTTTTTAATAAATTCCACTGCAATACCATCCAAACCTGCTGCCTTGCCGGCTTTCATCTTCTGCAAAGCTTTCACTACCTCTTCTCTGTTTACCAAATCATTTTCCCTAACCCTCTCACTTTGCACACCACCCCGACCAAAACACCCTATATCTGCCAGAAGAAGGAGTCGCGCGGGGAGTGCTCATCCTCCTCGAAGGCTCAGAGTGGGGTGCCTAAATGTGTGTGGATGTAACCAAGATGTGAAAAAAGGAGAGATAGGTAGTATGTTTGAGGAAAGGAACCTGGATGTTTTGGCTCTGAGTGAAACGAAGCTCAAGGGTAAAGGGGAAGAGTGGTTTGGGAATGTCTGGGGAGTAAAGTCAGGGGTTAGTGAGAGGACAAGAGCAAGGGAAGGAGTAGCAATACTCCTGAAACAGGAGTTGTGGGAGTATGTGATAGAGTGTAAGAAAGTAAATTCTCGATTAATATGGGTAAAACTGAAAGTTGATGGAGAGAGGTGGGTGATTATTGGTGCATATGCACCTGGGCATGAGAAGAAAGATCAAGAGAGGCAAGTGTTTTGGGAGCAGCTGAATAAGTGTGTTAGTGGTTTTGATGCACGAGACCGGGTCATAGTGATGGGTGATTTGAATGCAAAGGTGAGTAATGTGGCAGTTGAGGGAATAATTGGTATACATGGGGTGTTCAGTGTTGTAAATGGAAATGGTGAAGAGCTTGTAGATTTATGTGCTGAAAAAGGACTGATGATTGGGAATACCTGGTTTAAAAAGCGAGATATACATAAGTATACTTATGTAAGTAGGAGAGATGGCCAGAGAGCGTTATTGGATTACGTGTTAATTGACAGGCGTGCGAAAGAGAGACTTTTGGATGTTAATGTGCTGAGAGGTGCAACTGGAGGGATGTCTGATCATTATCTTGTGGAGGCTAAGGTGAAGATTTGTATGGGTTTTCAGAAAAGAAGAGTGAATGTTGGGGTGAAGAGGGTGGTGAGAGTAAGTGAGCTTGAGAAGGAGACCTGTGTGAGGAAGTACCAGGAGAGACTGAGTACAGAATGGAAAAAGGTGAGAACAATGTAAGTAAGGGGAGTGGGGGAGGAATGGGATGTATTTAGGGAATAAGTGATGGATTGCGCAAAAGATGCTTGTGGCATGAGAAGAGTGGGAGGTGGGTTGATTAGAAAGGGTAGTGAGTGGTGGGATGAAGAAGTAAGAGTATTAGTGAAAGAGAAGAGAGAGGCATTTGGACGATTTTTGCAGGGAAAAAATGCAATTGAGTGGGAGATGTATAAAAGAAAGAGACAGGAGGTCAAGAGAAAGGTGCAAGATGTGAAAAAGAGGGCAAATGAGAGTTGGGGTGAGAGAGTATCATTAAATTTTAGGGAGAATAAAAAGATGTTCTGGAAGGAGGTAAATAAAGTGCGTAAGACAAGGGAGCAAATGGGAACTTCGGTGAAGGGCACAAGTGGGGAGGTGATAACAAGTAGTGGTGATGTGAGAAGGAGATGGAGTGAGTATTTTGAAGGTTTGTTGAATGTGTTAAAGGCCATAAATTTGGAAAAAGAGAGGAGCAAAGAAAGACTTGATCACAATCTTTAATCGCCTGAACCAGTTTGATGATCTTATCAGTGAACAGCTCTTTGGAAAATACAAAGGGAGAGCAACCAGAGGCCACAACAAGAATTTAAGCAAGAAATGTTATGGGAGGTTGGAAAGAAGTGCTTTTTAAGTATCATCATAGTGGATGAATGGTATAAACTAAATGATGAAATTGTGAAAGTTGACAGCACACAAAAGTTAAAAAATTTGTATCACAGAGAAAGTTCAAAGATGGTACCCGTGAGTGTAGAGGAACTCCTTCCTTGTTGCACAAGTAGGTAATTACTTTAGGTTATTTAAGAGATTGGAAACCCATTAGTGTAAAAGATTCTTCTTAGAATACACAGATGTTACATAGTATTCACTACCCAAACTTTGGTGATGCCTGCCTTGGTCTCCTTTTGAATTTTGAATGATTTGTGTTGTTACGCCAGGCTTTTATGGTAGACTTTTTTTTAAGCTCGTTTGTTAACAACCCTTCAGCCATTTTTTCTCATGTGAATCTTGAGTCAGCTTGACTACCTCTTGGCATCAGCTGTTCTTTGCAGAGAAAGAAGACTTGTTTTTTTTTTTTTCTAAATGCTTATGAATTGCTGTTGCTTATTCCTGTTCATTTGTGTGTGTGATTTATTTTCATTTGAATTCTTGGCAGAAAGCCAGAGGTACCAAAAGTTACTAGGCATGCCTCAACTTCAAGTAAATGAGTATATCTTTTGATTTGTAAACTTGCTGAAAAGATCAGTCAAAAAATTTTTCACATTCTTTTTTATGATATTGTTTTTGTTACATGTAAGCAGATTGTAGTAAATTCATGTCCCTGAGAATGTCATTATATTAGATCATTTTAAGTACAAGCTCATGCTTCTTTTAGGTATGATTTCTTAATTTGTTTTTAAAAAGAAACAAGATCACAAGATCAGCTTGATCTTTGAATGTGGGCTGCCAGCCAAGGCTTCATTTTTAACAAGTTTTTTTAAGTTTGATTGATAGTTGTCTCTGTATTTTATCATCATTGAATGTAGAAATACAGGTAATGTAAATATTTCTAAGGAAAATATTTATGGGATAGCAGCTGGCAGGCAGCACAGACTAGCATGGGTGCATGAGTAGAGATATAATGCTTGTGATGGATGTATTGTTACAGAACCACCTCCCCTTCATGGATTATAGAAATCCTGTTAGTCCTCAGCTCAGTCCGAGAAGCTCACCTGGACCATGTCATTCCCTTCACGTAAGTATACATGAATTGTGTTTTTATGCTGTTGGTAACCAAGGAAAGTCATTAAGAAAAAATCTTGATAATAAGCATCATAGTAATTTCTTCTTTTTATAAGCTGTAGTAGACTACAGAACAGATTACTCTTCATGATATTTCATCATTTTTCCTTCCAGAGATGAAACTGAGTCATTTTTCATCAGTCTGTAAGTGTATTTTATTAGCAAAGTTAGTACTTATCAGTGAGTGTTTTATTCACAGACATGAAATTTTTTTCTTTTGGGAGATTTTTTTCCTCATACGGGAGCTGTAAGACGAGTGTAAATACAGTGAAAAAATATAACTTTTCCTTGTTATGAATGAGTTTGCCATAAATGAATTCATATATAAACAATTCATTTTTGCCACTGAAAATGTGGTATGGATAAGATTGATTACACTTGAATTGTTAAGAACAAATATCATGTTATGCATAATGTGTTGCTGGTGGGTATCACAGTGAATCATTGGAGGTACATGCTGTTGACTACCAATTTGCTTTTGTTACTAATTGTGCAAAGTTGTTCCATTTTATACTGTTGGTCCAGTAGAAAATGACAAAATTTAAGATTCTGTGAATCGGTCAACCTCACTCTCAGCCAAGATTTATAAAGAGTTATTAATCCAGACACCAAGATTATTTCAAGAATAAGGAATCTCAGACACCAACTTTTGAAGTGTCTTTTTCAAATCTGCCACTAGTTCCACATCATCAGCAAATAGCTTTTACTTACTTCCCCAGGTCCCTCTCAACATACTGCAAACCTGTCCCTCCCTCACTACCCCATCCCTGAGCAAATTCAACAGCCATAGTTACATCACACACCCCTGCCACAACCCACCACCTATTACCGCTAACTCTCCTGTCTGCTTAGTCACATACCTTACTCTCGTGATGAAAACCTCTCTGTTGAAATAGCTTAACGCCCATGCCATGTATTTTGAAGACCTTCCACAAGGCATCTTTATCAACCATACATATGCTTTCTCCAGATCCGTAAATGCCACATACATATCCCATTATTTTTCTTCGTATTTCTGCGACACATTCATAAAGGAAATATCTATTCTTCACTTCCTCTTCTGCTCCTTAAACCACATTTTTCCTTCCCAGTCTGATGCTCTGTGCTTGCTGCTTTCTCTCAATCATCATTCTCCCTTAAAACCTTCAGGTATGCTCAGCAAACGTGTACCTCTGTAATTTGAACACTCATTTGTCTCCCCCCCTCTCCTTTATACGTTGGTACTATGCATGCATTCCACCAGTCCTCTGACATCCCACCATAATCCATATGTACATTAAAAATTCTGACTAACCAATCAACAACACAGTCACCCCCATTCATAAGAAACTCAGCTGCAATCCCATCCACTTTACCTACCTTACCATGTTTTATCATACACAGAGTTTTCACCACCTCTTACTTCACCAAACCACTTGCCATTACTCTGACTTCATATACCTCCCTTACCTAAATGCCATACACTTGCCATCCTGTTATTAAACACGTTCAGCAATCCCTGAAAATACTCATTTCATCTCTTTATCTCATCTCTGCTTTTTACCACTTCCCCATTTGCCCCATTTACTGATGTTCCCATGTGTTCTCTTGTTTATCTTGCTAATACTATAAACCCCTTCCAAAACATCTTATTCTCCCTGAAGTTTGCTGATACTGGCTTACCCCAGCTCTCATATGCCCTCTTTTTTAACCTCTGCACCTTTGTCTTGACCTCCTGCTACTTTCTCTTGTACATCTAATCACTCACTTTTCTTCCCTGTAAGACCACCCATACATCTTTCTTCTGTTTTCTTTTGCCAGTAACTCTGCTTCAACATCCCACCACTCATTACACTTTGTCTCTTGTCCTGCACCCACCATATGCATGCTACACACTTATCTTGCTCATGCAAGCACTGCTTCCATAGATACTTCCCATTTCTCATCCACTTAACTATCTTTGTTTATTTGCTCCTTTTGTTGTTCACCAATCAGATACCACAAATTATTAAGTGTTCATGCTAAAGTAAGTTGGCTTCAAAAATAGCAACAATGATTTTAGTGATGGCAGACTTATGATTATTATTAAAGGAGATTCACCAATGAAACAGTCAGCAAGTGTTACGATGTACATGGAGATTTAGTAAAACATAGCTCAACAAAGCAGTCCACCTGTTCTCAGATTTTAAGGTCTGCCTTCCCATCCCTGAGTGGTGCTAGCACCCTCAGCTAACATACACACTTGTTTTCTCTGGATTGTTGCAACAGTGTCCTAGGTTTTAGCACATTTTTGTTTAAGATTCATTATAGCCCACTTGAAGAGCCCTCTTCACTGACACTTTCTGCTCCTCTGACTGAAAACTTCAGTCTGTATTGACAAGTATTATGTATTTGAATACACCCATCACTTACTGTATGCATGGATTTTATTCTGCAAAAGCCTCACACAAAAGAAATTACATATAATGAACAAATAAACTTAGAGAAAAATGGGACATTGACACTTTCTACTGCAGACATCTGCATAGTAGCAAAATTTGACCACATAGAAAGAGGGACTGGTAGAAGTAAGTCTTCACAGAAAAGTGAAATCTCATATAGTAATCCTGCATCAAGCAATGGATGGGTGTACTTTCTCAGTAGATTTATGTGCCTTAGATGTAAATGTTTCTCAGAATTCTGTTTTTTGAAATGTACAATTCAGTAGCCTTTTACAGATGAAACCTGCTGGTGCTTTGGTTGATTTCCCTTTCACCTTTTTCCAGAAATTTATCCCCATTTATAGTGAGGATAAGATTATTTTGATATTTGGAAGGGGATGTGAACTTCAAAATATTTCTTTAATTTCAGTATCATAGTAGTTCATGGCTATTCAGGTGAAAATGTAGCAGCCAGCTGCTCATTTGTTGACTGCTTTCCTTATAAGATAAAGACAGATGCAGAATTCTAGATATTTTGTTTGTGGATTATTATATGGATGCAGAATTCTAGATATTTTGTTTGTGGGTTATTATATGGAATTTCTTTGACAGATGCAGAATTCTAGGTATTTTGTTTGTGGGTTATTGTATGAAATTTCTTTGTATCATTTGTAAATCATTTGTTTATGTATGAGAATCATAGCTTGATTCCATATTTTTCATTCTTGATATTCATTTTCTAATATGATCTTATGTCTGGACATTTCAGAATGTTTCATTGATAATGTTTTCATGTACTTATGTGATCATGTAATATTCCTAAGTTTCATTGTTTTTCTATGCCTGAGAGTAAGCTAGAGGATAATTACTCCAAACCCTTGTCTGAGTGATGAGTTGATAAAGTATTCCATGGAAAGATTGTTATATGTTTAAATTCATTGATCACATTACCACACTCCATTGATCACATCAGCACCCCTCACTATAGGTGACTGCACAGTGATATTTAGATTCAAAGAAACTAAAAGAAATCCTTGCTACCTTGTCAGTGTCTTTCAGCAGATGGTGCCATTCTACATCAGTTTTTCCTGGCATGGCATGTACTTAAATGATTTTCTGTCGGCAAAACATTTAAAAGGTGTGAGTCATGTTAGATATTAAGAAAAGCAAAGTGTTTGATAGCTTTCTATTTTTATAGAGTAAAAACAAGAGATGATTATGAACCTTATTCTTCACTTTTGCATTTATAACTAGATTGTTCATATATCAGTCAGAGATACACAGTCAAAGTAACAATCTTCTAATGAGTCAGTTGGCTGTGGCATAGCCTCAGGTTTGCTTTGTTCTTCAACTGATTGTTTCATCAGTTGCTTGGTACTTATTCCATTTTGAAAATGTAGAGCAGCAACCTTCATTTTGTACTTGTTAATGTTGCTTATTGCGATGCGTTCACAGGCTATCTAAGGCTATCTATCTAACCCACATAGGTTTAAATCCTGGTTGTGGTAGTTGATTTACAGTCATCCTAGCTGTTCATTCACTGTTAGGGACTGATTGATAAATTAGGTACCTGGCTTATGCTAGTATGTATGGGCATTATTTGCAGGGAAGTACAGATGATTGGGAAATGTACAAGAGAAAGTGGAAAGAGGTCAAAGGAAGGTGCAGGGGCTAAGAAAGAGGGCATATGAGAGCTGGAGTGAGCAAGTATAAGTAAACTTCAGGAAAAATAAGAAAATTTTTGGAAGGAGGTTGATAATGCGAGAAAAACATGAGAATAAATGGGGACATTGTTGATAGGGGAAAATAGGAAATTGGTAACAGACAGCAATGAGGTGTAGAGGAAATGGTGTATTTTGATGAATCATTATATATGATCGATGATAGGGTAGCAGATGTGTGATGTTTAGGATGTCCAGGTATAAGAAGTGATAGAATCTGAAAAAGTGGTTTGATGGAAAGAGAAGAGGTGGTGAAAGCCTTGCAAAAGGTGAAATGTTACAAAGTAGGTGGAGTGGATGGAATTACTGCTGAATTTCATACGAAAGGGTGATAGTGTTGTTATTTGGTTTGTTAAGATTTCAGTGTATGTATGGATCATGGTGAGATGCCTACAAGATTGATGGAATGCTTGTATGCTGCCATTGGGTAAAGACAAGGGGAACAAAAGTGAAGGTTGAAATTACTGAGATATAATTATGCTGAGTATACCTGCTAAGTTGTATGGGGGAATAGTGATTGAGAATATGGTGGCATGCACGTAGTTTTATAATGGGAAGGAACAGTGTGGTTTCAGGAGTGGTAGAGAATAAGTAAATATGGTGTTTGAAGAATGTATGAGCAGTACGTAGAGAAACAGAAGGACTTGTATGTGGCATATATGGATCTGAAGAAAGCAGATGATGGATTGATAGAGATGCTCTTTTTTTTTCTTTTTGAAGGTATTGCAAATATATGGTGTGGGGGAGAAAGCTGCAAGAAGTAGCGAGAAGCTTTTGACAAGAGAGTAAGATGTGTGTGCAAGTAGGAAGAAAGGAGGTGAATGGTTCCAGGTGAGGGTGGGTCTACAGCAGGGTTGTGTCATGTCACCATGGTTGTGTCATGTCACCATGGTTGTTTAATTTGTTTATAGATAGGGTGGTGAGGGAGGTGGATGCAGGTCTTGGAAAGAGGTGCACGTGTGCTTTGGGGGGGGGGGCCTCTGGTGCTAGATATGAGTGAGAAACTGTGGAAACAAGTGTCTGAGTTTGGGAGTGTGTGAAAAAAGAAAGTTAAAAGTGAATTAAAGCAAGGATGTTAGGTTTTGCTGTGAAAAGAGACAGTGTTCTTGGAGTGAGTTTGAATGGAAAGAACTTAGAGGAAGTAGAGTATTTTGGATATTTGGGAGTAGAGATGGTAGGAAATAATCATAGAAGCTGAAGAGAGATAGGATGAGTGAGGGAGAAAAGGCCTTGAGGCACTGAGAATAGTGTGGAGAGAGGTTACTGCCTTTAAAGTCTAAGATAGGTCTGTTTGATTGGTATAGTAGTCCCATCAGGCTGTATGGATGTCAGGTATAGGCTTTAGACAGAAATGTAATGGATAGAGTTAATGTGTTGGAAATAAATTGTTTTGAGGTGTGAGGAGGGTTGATCAAATAAGAATAAAAAGGGTAAAAAAGAGTAGTAAGAGGAGTATGTATGAGAGAAACGAAGTGGATGTGCTGAAATGGTGTAGACATTTGACAAAGAATACCAAGATTACTAAGAAAGTTTACATGTTAGTAGTGGAAAGAACAGGGAAAGGGGTATACAAAGGAGGTGGCAGAAGGGTGACATGAAAGATGCTTTGAATGCTTGGGGCCTGAAAATGCTGGAGTTTGCATTGTGTGCAAGGGATAAAGGGAAGTGAAATGATTCGTTTTACATGTGATAGAATGCTGTCAGTGGGGTGAACCAAGGCATACAAAGCAGTAAAGGGAAACTGTGGCATACTCTTGGCAACTTTGTTGTGGAGAGGGGGCTCTGGTTTATTGTGGTATTCATGACATCTAGAGAATGAATTTGAATTAATGAGATACTTACTTCTTCTTCTGTTCCTGAGGCTACTTCTCTAATGCAAGAAATTGCCTATGATATAGCACTGGTGGCTGATTCAAGTGAGAAACTGCAGAAGTTGGTGGCTGAGTTTGGAAAAGTGTGTGAAAGGAGAAACTTGAGAGTAAATGTGAATAAGAGCAAGGTTATTAGATTCAGTAGGGTTGAGGGACAAGTTAGTTGGGATGCAAGTTTGAATAGAGGAAAACTGGAGGAATTGAAGTGTTATAGATATCTGGGAGTGGACTTAGAAGTGAATGGACCATGGAAGTGAAAGAGTCACAGGGTGGGGGAGGGGTCTATGGTGCTGGGAGCAATGAAGAATGTGGGGAAGGAAAGAACGTTGTCTTAGAGAGCAAAAATGGGTACGTTTGAAGGAATAGTAGGTCCAACAATATCATATGTTGCGAGGCATGGGCTATAGATAGGGTTGTACGGAGGAGGGTAAATATGTTGCAAATGAAATGTTTGAGGACAATATGTGATGTGAGGTGGTTTGATCAAGGAAGTAATTCATATACATATAAGCATATACATACACATACGCAGACATTCCATACATACACATTTGCACATTCCTACTTGCTTGCCTTCAACCATTGCTGTCGCTACCCCACCCCACAGGAAAACACCATTGCTATATATCCCTGGGGATAGGGGAGAAAGAATACTTCTCACGCATTCCCCACGTGTCGTAGAAGGCAACTAAAGGGGACGGGTGCAGGGAGCTAGAAACCCTCCCCTCCTTGTATTTTAACTTTCTAAAAGGGGAAACAGAAGGAGTAATGCAGGGAGTGCTCATCCTCCTCGAAGGCTTAGATTGGGGTGTCTAAATGTGTGTGGATGTAACCAAGTTGAGAAAGAAGGAGAGATTGGTAGTATGTTTGAAGAAAGGAACCTGGATGCTTTGGCTCTGAGTGAAACGAAGCTCAAGGGTAAAGGGGAAGAGTGGTTTGGGAATGTCTTGGGAGTAAAGTCAGGGGTTGGTGAGAGGACAAGAGCAAAAGAAGTAGTAGCACTACTCCTGAAACAAGAGTTGTGGGAGTATTTGATAGAGTGTAAGAAAGTAAACTCTAGATTGATATGGGTAAAACTGAAAGTTGATGGAGAGAGATGGGTAACTATTGGTACCTATGCACCTGGTCATGAGAAGAAAGATCATGAGAGGCAAGTGTTTTGGGAGCAGCTGAGTGAGTATTTTAGCAGTTTTGATGCACGAGATTGGGTTATAGTGATGGGTGATTTGAATGCAAAGGTGAGTAATGTGGCAGTTGAGGGAATAATTGGTGTACATGGGGTGTTCAATGTTGTAAATGGAAATGATGAAGAGCTTGTAGATTTGTGTGCTGAAAAAGGACTGGTGATTGGGAATACCTGTTTTAAAATGAGAGATATGTATAAGTATATGTATGTAAGCAAGATAGATGGCCAGAGAGCATTATTGGATTATGTATTAAATGATAGGCACATGAAAGATAGACTTTTAGATGTTACTGTGCTGAGAGGAGCAATTGGAGGGTTGTCAGATCATTATCTTGTGTAGGCGAAGTTGAAGATTTCTAGAGGTTTTCAGAAGAGAGAAAGTTGAATGAAGAGAGTGTTGAGAGTAAGTGAGCTAGGGAAGGAGACTTGTGTGAGGAAGTACGAGGAGAGACTGAGTGCAGAATGGAAAAAGATAAGAGCAAAGGGCATAAGGAGAGTGGGGGAGGAATGGGATGTATTTAGGGAAGCAGTGATGGCTTGCGCAGAAGATGCTTGTGGCATGAGATGCGTGGGAGGTGGGCAGATTAGAAAGGGTAGTGAATGGTGGGATGAAGAAGTAAGATTATTATTTAAAGAGAAGAGAGATATATTTGGATGTTTTTTGCAGGGAAATAGTGCGAATGACTGGGAGATGTATAAGAGAAGGGCAGGAGGTCAAGAGAAAGGTGCAAGAGGTGAAAAAGAGGGCAAATGAGAGATGGGGTGAGAGAGTATCATTAAATTTCAGGGAAAATAAAACGATGTTTTGGAAGGAGGTAAATAAAGTGCGAAAGACAAGAGAACAAATGGGAACATCGGTGAAGGGGGCTAATGGAGAGGTAATAACTAGTGGTGATGTGAGGAGATGGAGTGAGTATTTTGAAGGTTTGTTGAATGTGTTAGTTGATAGAGAGGCAGATATAGGGTGTTTTGGTTGAGGTGGTGTGAGAAGTGAGAGGGTCAGGGAGAATGGTTTGGTAAACAGAGAAGAGGTAGTGAAAGCTTTGTGGAAGATGAATGCCAGCAAGGCAATGGGTTTGGATGGTACTGCAGTGGAATTCATTTAAAGGGGGGGGGGGGGACTGTGTTGTTGATTGGTTGGTGAGGATATTCAATGTATGTATGGCTCATGGTGAAGTACCTGGGGATTAGTGGAATGCATGCATAGTGCCATTGTACAAAGGCTAAGGGGATAAAGGTAAGTGCTCAAATTACGGAGGTATAAGTTTGTTGAGTATTCCTGGGAAATTATATGAGAGGGTATTGATTGAGAGTGTGAAGGTATGTACAGAGCATCAGGTTGGGGAAGAGCAGGGTGGTTTCAGAAGTGGTAGAGGATGTGTGGATCTGGTGTTTTCTTTGAAGAATGTATGTGAGAAATAATTTGAAAAACAAATGGATTTGTATGTAGCATTTATGGATCTGGAGAAGGCATATGATAGAGTTGATAGAGATGCTCTGTGGAAGGTATTAAGAGTATATGGTGTGGTAGGTAAGTTGCTAGAGGCAGCGAAAAGTTTTTATCGAGGATGTGAGGCATGTGTACGAGTAGGAAGAGAGGAAAGTGATTGGTTCCCAGTGAATGTCGGTTTGTGTCGGGGTGTGCATGTCTCCATGGTTGTTTGATTTATTTATGGATGGGGTTGTTAGGGAGGTGAATGCGAGAGTTTTGGAGAGAGGAGCAAGTATCATCAGCAAACAACAACTGCCTCACTTCCCATGCCTTCTCATCTACAACATTTACTCTCAGCTTTCTTCTTTCACACACTTTACCAAACTCAGTCACCAGCTTTTGCAGTTTCTCACCCCATCATAGGATTGAAGGAGGGGGCGAAAGTTCTGGGAGCGTTGAAGAATGTGTGGAAGTCGAGATATTATCTTAGAAAGCAAAAATGGGTATGTTTGAAGGAATAGTGGTTCCAACAATGTTATATGGTTGCGAGGGTTGGGCTGTAGATAGAGTTGTGCAGAGGAGGTTGGATGTGCTGGAAATGAGATGTTTGAGGACTGTATGTGGTGTGAGGTGGTTTGACCGACTAAGTAATGAAAGGGTAAGAGAGATATGTGGTAATAAAAAGGATGTGGTTGAGAGAGCAGAAGAGGGTGTTTTGAAATGGTTTGGTCGCATGGAGAGAATGAGTGAGGAAAGATTGACAAAGAGGATATGTGTGTCAGAGGTGGAGGGAACGAGGAGAAGTGGGAGACCAAATTGGAGGTGGAAAAATGGAGTGAAAAAGATTTTGAGTGATCGGGGCCAGAACTTGCAGGAGGGTGAAAGGCGTGCAAGGAATAGAGTGAATTGGAACGATGTGGTATAACGGGGTCGACGTGCTGTCAGTGGATTGAATCAGGGCATGTGAAGTGTCTGGGGTAAACCATGGAAAGTTCTGTGGGGCTTGGATGTGGAAAGGGAGCTGTGGTTTTGATGCATTATGCATGACAGCTAGAGACTGAGTGTGAACAAATGGGGCCTTTGTTGTCTTTTCCTAGCGCTGCCTCGCACACATAAGTTGAGATGTATAGGTATGTATATGTGCATGTGTGGACGTGTATGTATATACATGTGTATGTGGGTGAGATGGGCCATTCTAATGCGGGAGACAATGACAAAGTATAATGAATACGAATATAAATGATATATATATATATATAAGTGGGAGACGAAATTGGAGGTGGAAGGATAGAGTGAAAAAGATTTTGAGCAATCCGGGCCTGAACATGCAGGAGGGTGAAAGGCATGTAAGGAATAGAGTGAATTGGAACGATGTGGTATACCAGGGTGGACGTGCTGTCAGTAACGTCCACACACGCACATATACATACCTATACGTTTCAATGTCACCAATAGTGTCCTGGTTCTTTGCTCCCTGACTGTACATTGGCACTAAACATGCATTCTGCCAATCTTCATGCTCTTCACCATGATTCATACATGCATTGAATATCCTTCCCAGCAAATCAACATTATAGTCACCCCTTTTTTGTTAAATTCAGCTGTAGTACTGGATTTCATCTTCCACAAAGCTTTCACCACCTATTCTCTCCACCAAACCACTCTCCCTGACTCTTTCATTTTGCACACCATCCTGACCAAAACATCCTACATCTGCCATCAAGCACATTCAACAAACCTTCAAAATACTCTCTTCATCTCCTCTTCACTTCATCACTACCTGTTATCACAACCCCCGTCACCTACACTTATGTTCCTATTTGTCTTCTTGTCTTACGCACGTTATTTACTTCTTCCAAAACATCTCTCTCATTTGCCCTCTTTTTCAACCCTTGCACCTCCTGCTGCTTTCTTTTATACATCTTCCAGTCATTTGCACTCCCTCCTTGCAAGTATCATCTAAACCAAACACCTCTCTTTCTCATTCACTAACAACTTTACTTCTTCATCTTGCCACTCTCTACCCTTTCTAATCTGCCTGCCTGCCACCTTTCTCATGACATGCTTCTCTTGCATATACCATCACTGCTTTCCTAAATACATCCCATACCTCACCCACTCCCCTCATGTCGTTTGCTCTCACCTTTTGCCATTCTACTCTCAATCTCTCTTGGTATTTCCTCACACAGGTCACCTTTCCAAGGTCATTTACTCCCACTACTGTCTTCTCCCCAACATTCTCTCTTCTTTTTTGAAAACCCTCTACAAATCTTCACCTTTGCACCACAAGATAGTGATCTGACATCCCACCAGCTGCCCTTCTCCTCATCACATTGACTTCCAAAGATTCTTTCTTTCACATGCCTATCAATTAACAAGTAATCTAATAATGCCCTTTGACCATTTCCTTCTCACATGCATATAATTGTGTATGTCTATTTTTAAACCTGGTATTTCCAATCACTAGTATTTTTTTCAACACTCAAATCCACAAGCTTTTCACCATTTCCATTCACAACACAATACCCCATGTATACCATTTATACCCTCCACTGCCACATTACTCACCTTCACATTTAAATCTCCATCGCTAATACCCAGTCTCGTGCACATAAACTGCAGATACACTCACTCAGCTGCTCCCAAAACTTTTACCTCTCAATATCTTTCTTCTCATGACCAGGTGCATGAATACCAATCATCACCCACCTCCACCCACTTTCAGTTTTACCCACTTCAGTCTAGACTTTACTCCCTTACACTCTCTCAAACACTCCCACAACTTCTTTAGGAGTAGTCCTCCACTAACCCCTGTCTTTTTTTCCCCCCAAGACTTTTCTACACCATTCTTCCCCTTTACCCTTGAGCTTCGTTTTGCTCTGAGCCTGAACATCCAGGTTTCTTTCCTCAAACATACTACCTCTCTCCTTTCTTCTCATCTTGGTTACATCCACACACATTCAGACGTCCCATTCGATGAGGATGAGCGCTGCACGGTTGACTCCTGTTTCCTCTTTTAGAAATTGAAATACAAGATTGTTATCTAGTTACTTTTTTTTTTTATCCAGATACCTTTGATAATCAAGACAAAGACTTGTACAGTAATTTAGTTTAAAAGACTAATTTCTTAACATGTTAGGAGTAAAATGTATGACAGTTAGGAGTAAAACGTATAACAGTTATGAGGAGGCATGTACTTCAATCTGCATGGTAACAGGACAACTTCTTGCTGGAAGTAATATCATACATTTTTTATGCATTTTATTAGTAAATGATATTATTTTGTATTTTATTTTGTTCATATTGCATTGTTAACATTGTATATATAATAATACATATTTCATTTCATTTATAGGGATGAAATAACTTATGTAATTGTGATTTTTTCATATTTTAATTGCATATCAGTTTTCCCACTTTGTGTTGAAGAAATAGCTTCTTGTTTTAGTAAGTCACACAAGGTATTGGACTACCTGGGATGTCAAGTGTAGTTCAACTGAACCAATATTGAGAAAGTTTTGAGCACTTTAGGATAATTTGTTTTTGTATGTTAGACTTATTATGGAAATACATTTGGGCTTCAAAGGTTTACATAATTCTAAGATGTCATAAGGGCCCCAGAGGCAGTACTTGTATGTATTGTAGTACAAAAACTCATACTGCTTACCTCATGGATCTTGATTCTTCCAACTTTGATGCCATGTGACTCAGAAGTTCTCCACCCTCCAAACTTTTGCTTTTATGTTTCATACATCCTTACCCCCACCTTCTCTATCTTTGCACAGTTCTTCAAATATTTGACTTTCTGCCACAAGCTATTGTTTTCCTCACATCCACTTGCTGAGATATTTTTAGTGTAAAGCCCAAAGATTACCTTGGTTCAACATAGGGTGATTTTTGGTGATGATGAGACCCCCTCTTTTCCTTACTTTGATATTGTAGAAGAAATAATAAAATACTCAGTATTTGTTCATTATCTCAATGATCACTTATTTAGCATACTTGATCTCCCATTTTTCCACCTCTGAAACCTCTTGCTGTTTTTTTTTTTTTTTATACTATTCGCCATTTCCCGCATTAGCGAGGTAGCATTAAGAACAGAGGACTGGGCCTTTGAGGGAATATCCTCACCTGGCCCCCTTCTCTGTTCCTTCTTTTGGAAAATTAAAAAAAAAAATGAGAGGGGAGGATTTCCAGCCCCCCACTCCCTTCCCTTTAAGTCACCTTCTACGACATGCAGGGAATACGTGGGAAGTATTCTTTCTCCCCTATGCTGTAAATGCTCTATTTCTCTTCCCTGCCCCTTAGTGTTCTGAGATCAGTCTTTTCTATCTGACTGGGTACATTCACCCATATCCTTCCTTGAATTTCCAACTTTGGCTCTTTTAAAGGACTAAGTGGTTTTCTTTGCACAGCTTTTATTCTGGATTTGTTTTTGTGACTAGTACTGCTTTGTTGGCTTGGATGGTATGAAAGAAGCTGTCTTGGCTGGAATGAAATCCTACATCCCTTTTTGGATTAAACCTCACTTATGGTTTGATTAATCTTGATCTGAAGCTTGTCATCTGGTACAAAGCTGGGAACTTTCTCATTCTTCTAAGTCTCACTATGCCTCCATTTCTGCTGAGAATTATTAGAAAACTGTTGTTTGTATCAAGTATGCTTTTATGAAAAGAGTGTGCTTATTTCACTTGCACTGAAAAATCATTTGCTACCTAACCAAAAGCACGATCCATAACTAAAAGCATCTTGAGCAGCTTCTTTGATTCACCTTTTCCAGCCCGATTAGTTTTTAGCTGAAAATTAAATAAGGTCACTCATTTATTTTCCTAACTCCATCTTGGATGATTGTACTTTGAACCCCCCTTCCTGATACAGAATGTTTCCTCATCACCATGTCTTTTTTGTTCAAGGTCTTTTTAAGTTCTTTCTATGCTACAAGTGGATATGGTATATGGATTGGATGGATACCACCTTTTGTCTCAGAGGAGTGTGCTCAGGTGTTTCATTTTTATCGTAAAACCCATACTCACCCTTCTTTGTGTAAGCATACCTTGTTGCAGCTCATCCTTATGGAGACTTCTAACTATTTCCTTATCTCTCTCACTTCAACTATCTCCAGAAACATACTTAACTTTCCCTTTCTTAAACTCTGGTTGTTGTAGTTATGAAGGAGACACTTCTAATGATTTCCTCATCTTTCTTCTGCTATCTCTGCTATATCAGATCACCATTACAGCTTTTGCAGCTCTAGGATTTCTGGTGCTTTCAGTCCTGTGTGACCTGCCTCTCTTACCCTTAACAATTTTAAAGCGCTTGGTGTGGCACAAGTCTTTCTGTACTAAGCTTCCTTCCTCTGACTTTTCTGCTTATTTTTGTTTTTTAATACATAGCTTTCTTTGTAGTTGTTACATTTCTCTAGTTGCTGATGGAGTGACATATTACCCTGTCAACATTGGTTTCCCTTAGGGTTCTGTGCAGTTGCTTACCCTCTTCTCTCCTTGAATAGTCTTTCTTCAGCCTCTAAGATTACTCACTTTTATGCCAATTATTTAGTATACTTTCAACTCACTCTTCCTTACTCTAGTACTTATTTTCTGTCTTGATTTAGACCTCTGCAACATCACGAAATGGGGAATCAGTAACCTCATTAAGTTCATCTGTGCAGATATGTATTTTCTTTCTCTGTCTCTTTTTAAATCATATTTGATTCTTGCTTTTAACTTTTATAGCAGTACTGTTCAGCTCTGCAGTAGAATAAACATATTGGGTATAATCATATTCTCCACTCTATCCTGCAAATCCCACATTATGAATATTACAAAATCTGCATTGCAAAAGCTGTGAGTGCTGCATAGGTTCCAAAATTATATTTCTTTTGAGCAGTTCCACATATACAGGGGTCTCATCCATGCCTGTTTAGAGTACTACTCACATATCTGGGGTGGCTCTTGTTCCACATCTTTCTTAGGTAGATTGGAATTGAGAATCCTCTACCTTATAGCTTTTCCTCTAATCGCCTCTGTGCACTGAAGTTTCTGCTTTGGTGTTACTCTCCACTTTCTATTCTATAAGTATTATTTCAGCCACTGCTCTTGTGATTTATCTGCATGTGTCCCAGCCTCTGTGACCTATAGCCAAAGCATATATCTGGCTGCTGCTTCCCATACTTTCAGAAGGGAGACCTGGCCCTATGAGGATTGACCATTATGATACCTCCTTTTTTCACATTGCAAAGCTGTGGAATTGTCTTCTTTCTTTTTTCTTTTCTTCCATGTTTAAGTTTTTTTACCTTAAAGAGTCAGGTTTACTAATGCTTGAGGATCTCAGATTCATCCTTACTACTTTTTTTCCTTGTTTTTGCTTCATTACTTTCCACTGACATGGTCATGATTAGGGCATGCTTTTACCCATGCCATTTTGCCAATATAAAGAAAAATTCCCCAGGTGTAATTCTTTGGTTTCCATTTCCTGTTACAAGATTTTGTCATGGACAAAACTTACTGTAATTCTCATATTTATGACAGACTGGTGGATTGGGGAGCTACAGTAGTAACAGCCCAAGTGATTCACGCAGTGCTCCACCATCTCCCAGTGCCCCTCAAGCATCTCCAGCATCATCACCAGGGGTTTCCATCTCTAAGCCATTCAATTATGAGTATCAAACGCTTGCACAAACTAATCAACTCAATCAACAATTTGAGCAGTGTAATATGGTAAGTGGTAATGATGTTAAGTATTGTGATTATTAACTGTCTTCCTCTGATGTATCCATATAGGTTGATTTTGCCTGAGCTGAAATGAATTGACACAGACATAAGGGAAAAGGTACTGCTTCACATGTGTATCAGCTTGGATAATTTTATTATTGTCCTCAGTCGTATTATTAGATATTCAATGGTAAGCCAAACTTTTTAGACCACATTATCTTACTCCAGTATGTGGGTTAGCAAGATATACAAAAGAAAATTCCTTTTAGAATAAAGTATTTGTTGAAAATATTTCTATTTGTTCATGATATTGCCATTTGCCCACATTTAGGGTAGGGCTTTAGATGAAACAGTATTCTGACAATGAAAACATACTTTCATTATATCTTAACTGCATCAGGCACAACAGAAACTCAAATAATTTGCAAGAGTTCCTTATATTTTATGTTTGATAATAGGAGTTGTTCTCATGCCCCTGCATAAAGCATTACAGATTTCTAAAGAGTAAGAAGGTTCTTTAAGCACATATGTGCAAGGGAGAAAAAATTAAGGATGTAGAAAAATAAGAGAGGGAAAATTTTTCTCTCGAGTAAGTTTTTGCCAAAAAAACAGGGAAAATGGTGTTTCAGATCTCCAAGTGTTTGAAATCTCCTAAGCTTTTGTCTTACTGGGGTGGTACATGCTTCTTGCCTTCCATTAACCCCCTCCCAAGTAGATAATGGCATGACTCAGCTTGGGTTTTCCCTCTGACCAACAACTGACCTGTACTCAGTGATTTTGTCATCGTCCCTGGGCCATTTGTTGATATGCACTGCATTACCCCTCAGAGCAAGGTCAGTTCCTGTTCAGTTATAGCTTCTGGCTTCTTTCAGGTCAGCATCTCTCATCCTGACGTGGATAACTATTGTTGCCTGACTTACACCATTAGCTCAACATTAGGTGTGTGGACAGGGTGTACTTTGTGGTCCAGGTCTCTATGAGCCATGGGTTTACTCTGCCATCCCATTCCCAACAGACCTCTTGTTTTGCATGGGTGTTTTTGCTTTCCTGTGAAAACTTTCATTGTGTAGATCCCATCCAGGGGAAATACACAGAGGAAGGGAATAGAATGGTATTTTTCCAGAGCAACAGTACTGATTCCCACATTTGGGTCATACTACTTAAGGCATGTGCATCATTCAATCAAGACTCCTTTGTTTAGGTTTTATCTTCAGTGACTTTGATTGGTATTTCAATAGACAAGTGGCTCCCACCCAGAGAAGCAGTACCCATCCCAGGGAAATCCCATGAAGAAACACTGTGCTATGTTTACCCTCTTCCCATAACCTGGTAAGGATGAGGCACCAAAGGCTAAGAATCATCACCGGAGTTCACCAGTTATGGAGACTCTTTTGCCATGCCACCCACTTAGAGGAGTTTCCAGAGGGAACAGGCATCAGATATCAGTAGAATGAGACTCCTTTAACTCAATCTTGGGGAAGGGAGTTCTTTGTATGACCACTTTTCTGACAGGATTAGTGTTCTTGAGAACTCTTTGTTAACAAAGATCACCCTCCAATCCTTGTTGTTTGGGTTGGAATCATTTGGCTTGCCAATCTAGCAGTTCCTCACCATGATCATTGCTGCACCATGAAGCTTAAGGAATCAGGGCTACCTCCTGAATAGGAAAAAAAGTATTCCCAAAGAAAGGCCAAGCTTTTCAAATAATGAAATATAAATGATAATTATAGAAGTGCATGAGTTCCAGGGTACCTTTGGTAAGCGTTTCTTAGGTGTTTGTGTCTTTAGAAACCATTTTTTTTCCATTGATCATGTTCATTGGATTTTTAAAGTAGGAACCCATTCAAAAGGTTATTAGGCCCAGCTGGTATATGTAGAGAAAAAGCTAGCTTAACCTTTCCCACATTAGTTCTCCTGAGGAGTGCTCTATTCCTTCAAGGTTTTTGTTCTTTCCCTGAGTTCATAATTTTCAGGTAGCCCATGGTACACATGCCTAAAGTTCCTGGTGTACCATAAAGATCATGTTAAACAAGATTATCTCATTCCCAAACTCATCGTTTGGAGATGCAAGAGATGACCTTTAGTTCTTTTGCCCCAGCTGATTTTTTTTGTATGATAAATGACAGCATGTGCAAAACATGAAGTGAGCAAGGCCATCTCATGTGAAAGAAAATAGTTAAAGAAAAAGGAAGAAATTAATCAGGGTTCTGTAGGTGTTTTATACGTGACACTATAAAGAATAAAGGAAGAGAATTCCACTGCTTAGCTTATCCAGTCTGTACACAGAAACTGTAGGAAGCAGCAGCTAAACATGTGCCCTGTTTGCAAACCTTATAGGATGGGGATGTGCAGACATCTTACAAGAACAGTGGCCAAAATATTAATTGAAAAATAAAGCAGCAACATCATCGCTTTTGAGAAGGTAAAGTTGAAGAGAGGTGATGCCAGGAGAACTGATGAGGTGGAAGGCCTTGCATTCCACCCAGGTATTATAATAGAGAGGTAAAGGATGAGCTGCTCCAGATCTGAAGGCAGTGCTCCATACTTAGGCTGATATGACCCCTGTAGATAAGAAATAGCAGTTCACACAAAAGATAATTATGGCACCTGTACATTACTCATAGCTTCTGGGAAGCATACATCATGATGCTGAGTATATGGGGTTTCCAGAAAAGTGGAGGATACAGTAATGTCCAACATATGTTTTTACAGGGTTTAACTGTGATGTTTTGAAATTGAACAGACACAAGTAAATGATTCTTTGGTAGATATATGGGAAGAAATTACATTTTAGCACTATTGAATTGAACATAGTGACTGGTTCCCATATTAAATTGGACATAGTGACTGGTTTTCCATTTGGAAATGCTTTATAGTTCCGAACTGAAAGAGTTAACATGATCAGTATGAGAAAGAGAATGAGAAGTAAAGGGAGGAGGTAATTAAGATTTAGTTGAAGTATATAAAGTGGTATCATCAGTGTAAGTGTGAATTGAGTTAGAAGAGGAAGCAGGGACATCATTTATTGAAAGAGAGTAGGAGATAGGACAGAACCCTGAGGAATGCCAACTACTGTAAAAGAACATTCAGAGGGGAAACTGTGCATTAAAAAGCAAGGAAACACAGAGAAACTGAGGGAAGAAGGTTAGAAAGCAAAGACACACACCTCGACATTGCATTATATCTTTTTATTTCTTTCAAACTATTCGCCATTTCCCGCGTTAGCGAGGTAGCGTTAAGAACAGAGAACTGGGCCTTTGAGGGAATATCCTCACCTGGCCCCCTTCTTTGTTCCTTCTTTTGGAAAATTAAAAAAAAATAATGAGAGGGGAGGATTTCCAGCCCCGCTCCCTCCCCTTTTAGTCGCCTTCTACGACACGCAGGGAATACGTGGGAAGTATTCTTTCTCCCCTATCCCCAGGGATAATTGCATTACATATATATATATATATATATATATATATATAAGGTGGAAGGTATTAAGAATATATGGTGTGGGAGGGAAGTTGTTAGAAGCAGTGGAAAGTTTTTATCGAGGATGTAAGGCATGTGTACGTGTAGGAAGAGAGGAAAGTGATTGGTTCTCAGTGAATGTAGGTTTGCGGCAGGGGTGTGTGATGTCTCCATGGTTGTTTAATTTGTTTATGGATGGGGTTGTTACGGAGGTAAATGCAAGAGTTTTGGAAAGAGGGGCAAGTATGAAGTCTGTTGGGGATGAGAGAGCTTGGGAAGTGAGTCAGTTGTTGTTCGCTGATGATACAGCGCTGGTGGCTGATTCATGTGAGAAACTGCAGAAGCTGGTGACTGAGTTTGGTAAAGTGTGTGAAAGAAGAAAGTTAAGAGTAAATGTGAATAAGAGCAAGGTTATTAGGTACAGTAGGGTTGAGGGTCAAGTCAATTGGGAGGTAAGTTTGAATGGAGCAAAAGTGGAGGAAGTAAAGTGTTTTAGATATCTGGGAGTGGATCTGGCAGCGGATGGAACCATGGAAGCGGAAGTGGATCATAGGGTGGGGGAGGGGGCGAAAATTCTGAGAGCCTTGAAGAATGTGTGGAAGTTGAGAACATTATCTCGGAAAGCAAAAATGGGTATGTTTGAAGGAATAGTGGTTCCAACAATGTTGTATGGTTGCGAGGCATGGGCTATGGATAGAGTTGTGCGCAGGAGGGTGGATGTGCTGGAAATGAGATGTTTGAGGACAATGTGTGGTGTGAGGTGGTTTGATCGAGTAAATAACGTAAGGGTAAGAGAGATGTGTGGAAATAAAAAGAGCGTGGTTGAGAGAACGGAAGAGGGTGTTTTGAAATGGTTTGGGCACATGGAGAGAATGAGTGAGGAAAGATTGACCAAGAGGATATATGTGTTGGAGGTGGAGGGAACGAGGAGAAGTGGGAGACCAAATTGGAGGTGGAAAGATGGAGTGAAAAAGATTTTGTGTGATCGGGGCCTGAACATGCAGGAGGGTGAAAGGAGGGCAAGGAATAGAGTGAATTGGATCGATGTGGTGTACCGGGGTTGACGTGCTGTCAGTGGATTGAATCAGGGCATGTGAAGCGTCTGGGGTAAACCATGGAAAGTTGTGTAGGGCCTGGATGTGGAAAGGGAGCTGTGGTTTTCGGGCATTATTGCATGACAGCTAGAGACTGAGTGTGAATCATAGGGTGGAGGAGGGGGCGAAAATCTTGGGAGCCTTGAAGAATGTGTGGAAGTTGAGAACATTATCTCGGAAAGCAAAAATGGGTATGTTTGAAGGAATGGTGGTTCCAACAATGTTGTATGGTTGCGAGGTGTGGGCTATGGATAGAGTTGTGCGCAGGAGGGTGGATGTGCTGGAAATGAGATGTTTGAGGACAATGTGTGGTGTGAGGTGGTTTGATCGAGTAAGTAATGTAAGGGTAAGAGAGATGTGTGGAAATAAAAAGAGTGTGGTTGAGAGAGCAGAAGAGGGTGTTTTGAAATGGTTTGGGCACATGGAGAGAATGAGTGAGGAAAGATTGACCAAGAGGATATATGTGTCGGAGGTGGAGGGAACGAGGAGAAGTGGGAGACCAAATTGGAGGTGGAAAGATGGAGTGAAAAAGATTTTGTGTGATCGGGGCCTGAACATGCAGGAGGGTGAAAGGAGGGCAAGGAATAGAGTGAATTGGATCGATGTGGTATATCGGGGTTGACCTGTTGTCAGTGGATTGAATCAGGGCATGTGAAGCGTCTGGGGTAAACCATGGAAAGCTGTGTAGGTATGTATATTTGCGTTTGTAGACGTATGTATATACATGTGTATGGGGGTGGGTTGGGCCATTTCTTTCGTCTGTTTCCTTGCGCTACCTTGCAAACGCGGGAGACAGCGACAAAGGAAAAGAAAGAAGAAAGAATATATATACATATATATATATTTTTTTTTTTTTTTTACACTTTGTCGCTGTCTCCCGCGTTTGCGAGGTAGCGCAAGGAAACAGACGAAAGAAATGGCCCAACCCCCCCCCATACACATGTATATACATACGTCCACACACGCAAATATACATACCTACACAGCTTTCCATGGTTTACCCCAGACGCTTCACATGCCTTGATTCAATCCACTGACAGCACGTCAACCCCGGTATACCACATCGCTCCAATTCACTCTATTCCTTGCCCTCCTTTCACCCTCCTGCATGTTCAGGCCCTGATCACACAAAATCTTTTTCACTCCATCTTTCCACCTCCAATTTGGTCTCCCTCTTCTCCTTGCACCCTCCACCTCCGACACATATATCCTCTTGGTCAATCTTTCCTCACTCATCCTCTCCATGTGCCCAAACCACTTCAAGACACCCTCTTCTGCTCTCTCAACCACGCTCTTTTTATTTCCACACATCTCTCTTACCCTTACGTTACTCACTCGATCAAACCACCTCACACCACACATTGTCCTCAAACATCTCATTTCCAGCACATCCATCCTCCTGCGCACAACTCTATCCATAGCCCACGCCTCGCAACCATACAACATTGTTGGAACCACTATTCCTTCAAACATACCCATTTTTGCTTTCCGAGATAATGTTCTCGACTTCCACACATTCTTCAAGGCCCCCAGAATTTTCGCCCCCTCCCCCACCCTATGATCCACTTCCGCTTCCATGGTTCCATCCGCTGCCAGATCCACTCCCAGATATCTAAAACACTTCACTTCCTCCAGTTTTTCTCCATTCAAACTCACCTCCCAATTGACTTGACCCTCAACCCTACTGTACCTAATAACCTTGCTCTTATTCACATTTACTCTTAACTTTCTTCTTCCACACACTTTACCAAACTCAGTCACCAGCTTCTGCAGTTTCTCACATGAATCAGCCACCAGCGCTGTATCATCAGCGAACAACAACTGACTCACTTCCCAAGCTCTCTCATCCCCAACAGACTTCATACTTGCCCCTCTTTCCAAAACTCTTGCATTTACCTCCGTAACAACCCCATCCATAAACAAATTAAACAACCATGGAGACATCACACACCCCTGCCACAAACCTACATTCACTGAGAACCAATCACTTTCCTCTCTTCCTACACGTACACATGCCTTACATCCTCGATAAAAACTTTTCACTGCTTCTAACAACTTGCCTCCCACACCATATATTCTTAATACCTTCCACAGAGCATCTCTATCAACTCTATCATATGCCTTCTCCAGATCCATAAATGCTACATACAAATCCATTTGCTTTTCTAAGTATTTCTCACATACATTCTTCAAAGCAAACACCTGATCCACACATCCTCTACCACTTCTGAAACCACACTGCTCTTCCCCAATCTGATGCTCTGTACATGCCTTCACCCTCTCAATCAATACCCTCCCATATGATTTACCAGGAATACTCAACACTCTTATACCTCTGTAATTTGAGCACTCACTCTTATCCCCTTTGCCTTTGTACAATGGCACTATGCACGCATTCTGCCAATCCTCAGGCACCTCACCATGAGTCATACATACATTAAATAACCTTACCAACCAGTCAACAATACAGTCACCCCCTTTTTTAATAAATTCCACTGCAATACCATCCAAACCTGCTGCCTTGCCGGCTTTCATCTTCTGCAAAGCTTTCACTACCTCTTCTCTGTTTACCAAATCATTTTCCCTAACCCTCTCACTTTGCACACCACCTCGACCAAAACACCCTATATCTGCCACTCTATCATCAAACACATTCAACAAACCTTCAAAATACTCACTCCATCTCCTTCTCACATCACCACTACTTGTTATCACCTCCCCATTTGCGCCCTTCACTGCAGTTCCCATTTGCTCCCTTGTCTTACGCACTTTATTTACCTCCTTCCAGAACATCTTTTTATTCTCCCTAAAATTTAATGATACTCTCTCACCCCAACTCTCATTTGCCCTTTTTTTCACCTGGGGATAGGGGATGAAGAATACTTCCCACGTATTCCCTGCGTGTCGTAGAAGGCGATTAAAAGGGGAGGGAGCGGGAGGCTGGAAATCCTCCCCTCTCATTTTTTTTTTCTTTTTTTTCCCAAAAAGAAGGAACAGAGGGGGGCCAGGTGAGGATATTCCACAAAGGCCCAGTCCTCTGTTCTTAACGCTACCTCGCTAATGCGGGAAATGGCGGATAGTTTAAAAGAAAGAAAAAGAAATATATATATATACTTTTAATAGGTGATTGGCATCCCTTTCTTTTTTGTACATTGTTGAATGCATGAAGGCACCAATTTTGCCAAGTTTAAGAGAAGGTGTGGGTCCAAATTGTACCACACTTCACAAAGGCCCCCTCAAGCTTAGTGACAATGCTAGTATCCTTCCCTGAAAGTCGGCACTCAATGATGCTCCACAAGTTCTCTATCAGATTAATATCTGGGCTGTTTCCAGGCCAGTCCTTGATGAAGTGGATTCCCCAATCAGTAAGCCAGTGCTTCACAGATTTTGCTATATGGCAAGGAGTGCCATCCTGCCTGAACATGTCTGCATGGCACTTCTGATTACAGTCTGGTAAATAACCCATTAGTAGCTTGAGGTAGTTGTGCTAATTCATGGTTTGATGTCTTCTCAATATTACAAGGTCATCAATTCCATAATAAGAAAAACAAACCCAGACCATGAGAGAATCAGGGTGTTTAACAGTACTGAAGGTGTATTTGGGATCGAGAAGGTCGCTCCCAGCACACCGACAAACATGCTAACTCTGTTCCCAGTCACAGAAAACGTGGCTTCATTGCTCTATAGCATAGGCTTCTACTTGGTTTATCCTACTGAAGGTATGTCTTGGCAAACGCGACTCTAGGCTGCCCATGCATAAGAGTGAGGAGGGGTTTCTCTCGGGCTCGATGGCAGTTGAAGTGTAGGTTGTCATGGATGCACCAATGAACGGTCCTTAGTAGCGCTTCACCAAGCAGTCTTAGGTTTTTATTTTGATTCCTATGCTGCAAAAGTGGATTAGCTTCTATCTGACATTTCAGGATGGTTAGTGCATGTGGTGAAGTCTTCCGAACCTTCCTGGGTCTTCCCATGTGCGCTGGTGTTGCCTTACCTCCACTATTGCAAAATCTTAATGACCATACCAGCACTGATTGAACACTAGCACTGACGGTCTAAGGTATTTCCCTTACTGGCATCTGTGCTTTGTACAGACAAATATTTGAAGCTATTTTCTCTTTTGTCAAGTCTTTTCACTTCTCCATTGGGGCTGGAGAGCATGAAAACCTTCGGCAGATGGGTATGGGTATCAGAAGGGGACAAACCCGGGTAAGCTATCAACATTTATCATCTTTCTACTGATGATAAAAGACAGCCCATGGTTGTTTCCTTGGGTTTGCTTGTAGCTCCACCCTCTTGCTGGCTGATGCTAGATGACAGAAACTTCAGCACTCTGGCTGCAAGGGATAGTGAACTGGAGTCAGTCAAAGGATTATGTGTTGGCTCGGCCCTTTCACGCATAATGCAATGTTAAGGTGTGTATGCCACACCCTGTATAATACTTCAGAGGTGTTGAGGGCTGTGACAAAAGTTTTACCAGAATCCTTGAGAGAGGAGGACAAGAGGCAGGTCACGTGGGAGAGGTCAACAGTAGACCTAATACAGCAAAATTCATACTAGTGATTTGAAAGAAGAGAGTGGGATTATAAGTGTTGGAGAAAGTGAGATTTTAGGAGAGGCTGAAAAGGCTTTGTGGATGGCAGAAGTGAAAGTAATGGGGCAATAGTTGGAGGGGTTAGAACAGTTACTTTCCTGAAGGATGGGCTGCACCAAGGCTTGCCTCTAAGCAGAAATAAAAGTCTAGATCTTTAGACACTAGATGCAAAATAGGCAAGCAAAAACTGGAGCTAGATTAGAAGCACGTTCCCTTAGAACTCACGAAGGTATGCCATCAAGACCATTGCTTTGTCTGCCTGGAGACAGGAAAATGCTTAGAAGGGCCTGTGTGAGGAAAATATAGGAGATGGCATAATTTCAGTGGGAGATAGGGGCAGGGGATATGGTTTGAATCATACAAAGGTGAGTTAGAAGAAAATCATGTACCAAAAAGAGCAGCTTTATCAGTTGGAGAGTTAGAAGTAGGTTAATCAAGTTGGAAGAGAGGAGGAAAGACTGAATTACAGAAGTTGTTAGGGATATTTTTGGTTAAGGGTGAAAAAGATTTGACAGTAGAAGAAAGAGTTGTTTCAGCACACTCTCTGTTTGTGAAAATGTGCTTGACTTTATGAAGAACAGCTCTGCAATGAATCTGAGCATGTATGAAAGCAGAGTTATTTTTTTGGAGGTGACGGGAAGAGTTTCATGGTCTGGTGCGCACTATCCCTGGTGCAACAAGCGCCATGCCAGGAGTGAATAAACCACAGTTAAGGGGGAAAAGATTTAGTGTATGAGATTAAGACTTCATCCCAGCCAAGATAAATTCTATTATGCTTTCAAAACAATGTGAGGCATCTCAACCAAAAATGCAGTACCTTTCCTAGGAAAAGTCAAGAAGCTTTGCAAGAACAACCTTTGTGCCCTCCCAAATAGCCACAGTTGTTGTTTCGAGGAGGATAGAGGATGGGCTTTATGCGATGATATACTGGTTGATCTTTTTGTCAATGAGGCACCAGTCCAAGCTAGATCAATGCCCCATCCTTAGACTAATATGCCACGACAAAATCAATAGAAAGAGTTAGCTTCGGCCAAAAAAAACTGCATGATGGGATTTTATTTATAGAAGCATATGATGAGAACAGGTCACATCTCTTGAGTCCTCACTTATGTACATGGAGATAAAATGGTGTTCCTAAAGTACCATGTCCTACCAGTGACATGCTAGGGTATATGAGGAAGGGGTTAATCATGATATTGTTGTTGCTTCCAATTGGGTCCCATCAATATCTTGTATGTTATGTCATATGGATACATGTTGGTGGAACTCCACCCATAGGACTAAAAGCTTAGTGTTACACCATAGTTGATATATCCTCTAGATTTTTTCTCTTGGGCAGTTACATGGGATTTATGATGTTTTACACTAGTTAAGTTTATGATCAGCAGGTAATCACTTGCCTCTCCTTGTAGCAAGTTTCTGATCAGCAGGTAATCACATGCTTCTCCTTGTAGCAAGGTTGAAAAAAGTTGCCTTCCTATTTATATGTTGGCATTATCACTCTTTTTCAGGACTTGTGATACATGCAGTATTTAGATTTATATTAAGATCTAGTTCTTGTTGGGTCATTTTATTTGTATTTGTTGAAGAAGGGAGATCTGCTTGTACATGTTTCTGAAGAGTGATGCAGGGGTCCTTCCAACCCAGTCTTAATCACTGCCCTGCCAGACATACATTTGTGAGTAATTTTATTCCCCAGACATACATGGTTTAATCTTTCCCATCTATGCTCTGGAAAACCATCCATTGCTCCTATGTTTTAAACACCATTTTAGTATATCATTAGAATCCTCATGTCCACTGTACAACGTTCACAGTGAAAAAACTGGACACTTAATGCTCAGTTACCCCACACCTTTCCTGCATAGACACACATAACGTTACCACACTTTATGACCTATGGATTCCTCCAGTGGCTGTAGCCAACTTCTTGAGCACTGCAGATGCCCCATTAAAGATATAAGGTAAGTATTTTTTGTTCTTTGATACTTTATATTCTTTTTGCACTTTGCTGTTTCTTGTGTTAGCAAGGTAGTGCCAACAATAGACTAAGAAAGGCAACCCTCTCACATCCATCCTCTACCTCTCCACAACCAGGGCCCACAGGCCTTTTCATTGTTTACCATAGCTACTTCACTTGCCTTGGTTCAGTCCATTGATAGTATGTTAACACCCTGTATACCACATAATTCCAGTTTACTCTATCCTGTGCACACTGTTTACCTTTCTGCATGTTCAGGTCCCCAGTCTCTAAATCTTTTTCACTTCGTCCATCTTTCTAGAAATTGGTCTCACTCTTCTCTTTGTTCCCTCCACTTCTGGCACATATGTTCCCTTTGTCAGTGTCTCCTCACTCATTCTCTTCATATTTCTTGACTATTTCAGCACATCTTTTTCTGCTCTTTCAACCACACTCTTTTTATTACCATACCTCTCTCTTACCCTTTGTGCTTACCCAATCAAACCACCACATAACACATACTGGCTTCAAACATCTCATTTCCAATACATCCACCCTTCTTCACACATCCTCATCTATAGCCGATGCCTTACATTCATATTACATTGTTGGAACTACTATACCTTCATACATACCCATTTTTGCCCTCCCAGATAACGACCTCTCATTCCGCACATTCTTCAGTGATCCCAGAACCTTCGTTCCCTCACCCAACCTATGTCTCACTTCCGTTTCTTTCTCTCCATTAGTCCACTCCCAGATAATGTCAAACACTTCACCTCCAATTTCTTTCCATTCAGACTCGCACCTTATCTAACCTGTCCTACTTTGCTGAACCTAATAATTTTGGTTTTATTCACATTTACTCTCAATTTCCTCCTTTCACACTCTCTTTTAAACTCAGTCACCAACATCAGCAATTTCTCACTGTTGTGCCATCTGCAAACAAGAATGACTCATTCCCAGGCACCTCCCCCTATACATACCCTATAAACTGTGAACTTGCTCCTTTGTCCAAAACTCTTGCAATTGCATCCCTTACCACTCCAGCCATAAACAAATTCAACTGCCTTGGTGACATCACACACCCATGCCACACACCAACCTTCACTTGGAGCCATTCACTCTCCTCCCTTCCTTTTCTTACTCACACCTTGCACTCACAAGAAAAACTTTTCTACTTCTTGCAGCTATCCTTCCCCACCCAACCCTGTCATGTGCTTTCTCCAACTCCATTAGTGGCACATACAAATCCTTCTGTTTCTTCAAGTATTTCTCACACATTCATTAAAGCAAACACTTTATCCACACAGCCTCTACCACTTCTGAAACCACATTGTTCTTCCCCATCGTGATGCTTTGTACAACTCCCTCTTCCAGTTGCTACTTTCCCATTGCTCAAAAAATGTATACATATGCTTCTGTTGTTTGAAGACTTTTTTTTTTTTTTTTTTTTATACTTTGTCGCTGTCTCCCGCGTTTGCGAGGTAGCGCAAGGAAACAGACGAAAGAAATGGCCCAACCCCCCCCATACACATGTGCATAACACACGTCCACACACGCAAATATACATACCTACACAGCTTTCCATGGTTTACCCAGACGCTTCACATGCCTTGATTCAATCCACTGACAGCACGTCAACCCTGTATACCACATCGCTCCAATTCACTCTATTCCTTGCCCTCCTTTCACCCTCCTGCATGTTCAGGCCGCGATCACACAAAATCCTTTTCACTCCATCTTTCCACCTACAATTTGGTCTCCCTCTTCTCCTTGCTCCCTCCACCTCCGACACATATATCCTCTTGGTCAATCTTTCCTCACTCATCCTCTCCATGTGCCCAAACCACTTCAAGACACCCTCTTCTGCTCTCTCAACCACGCTCTTTTTATTTCCACACATCTCTCTTACCCTTACGTTACTCACTCGATCAAACCACCTCACACCACACATTGTCCTCAAACATCTCATTTCCAGCACATCCATCCTCCTGCGCACAACTCTATCCATAGCCCACGCCTCGCAACCATACAACATTGTTGGAACCACTATTCCTTCAAACATACCCATTTTTGCTTTCCGAGATAATGTTCTCGACTTCCACACATTCTTCAAGGCCCCCAGAATTTTCGCCCCCTCCCCCACCCTATGATCCACTTCCGCTTCCATGGTTCCATCCGCTGCCAGATCCACTCCCAGATATCTAAAACACTTCACTTCCTCCAGTTTTTCTCCATTCAAACTCACCTCCCAATTGACTTGACCCTCAACCCTACTGTACCTAATAACCTTGCTCTTATTCACATTTACTCTTAACTTTCTTGTTCCACACACTTTACCAAACTCAGTCACCAGCTTCTGCAGTTTCTCACATGAATCAGCCACCAGCGCTGTATCATCAGCGAACAACAACTGACTCACTTCCCAAGCTCTCTCATCCCCAACAGACTTCATACTTGCCCCTCTTTCCAAAACTCTTGCATTTACCTCCGTAACAACCCCATCCATAAACAAATTAAACAACCATGGAGACATCACACACCCCTGCCACAAACCTACATTCACTGAGAACCAATCACTTTCCTCTCTTCCTACACGTACACATGCCTTACATCCTCGATAAAAACTTTTCACTGCTTCTAACAACTTGCCTCCCACACCATATATTCTTAATACCTTCCACAGAGCATCTCTATCAACTCTATCATATGCCTTCTCCAGATCCATAAATGCTACATACAAATCCATTTGCTTTTCTAAGTATTTCTCACATACATTCTTCAAAGCAAACACCTGATCCACACATCCTCTACCACTTCTGAAACCACACTGCTCTTCCCCAATCTGATGCTCTGTACATGCCTTCACCCTCTCAATCAATACCCTCCCATATGATTTACCAGGAATACTCAACACTCTTATACCTCTGTAATTTGAGCACTCACTCTTATCCCCTTTGCCTTTGTACAATGGCACTATGCACGCATTCTGCCAATCCTCAGGCACCTCACCATGAGTCATACATACATTAAATAACCTTACCAACCAGTCAACAATACAGTCACCCCCTTTTTTAATAAATTCCACTGCAATACCATCCAAACCTGCTGCCTTGCCGGCTTTCATCTTCTGCAAAGCTTTCACTACCTCTTCTCTGTTTACCAAATCATTTTCCCTAACCCTCTCACTTTGCACACCACCTCGACCAAAACACCCTATATCTGCCACTCTATCATCAAACACATTCAACAAACCTTCAAAATACTCACTCCATCTCCTTCTCACATCACCACTACTTGTTATCACCTCCCCATTTGCGCCCTTCACTGCAGTTCCCATTTGCTCCCTTGTCTTACGCACTTTATTTACCTCCTTCCAGAACATCTTTTTATTCTCCCTAAAATTTAATGATACTCTCTCACCCCAACTCTCATTTGCCCTTTTTTTCACCTGGGGATAGGGGATGAAGAATACTTCCCACGTATTCCCTGCGTGTCGTAGAAGGCGATTAAAAGGGGAGGGAGCGGGAGGCTGGAAATCCTCCCCTCTCATTTTTTTTTTCTTTTTTTCCCAAAAAGAAGGAACAGAGGGGGGCCAGGTGAGGATATTCCACAAAGGCCCAGTCCTCTGTTCTTAACGCTACCTCGCTAATGCGGGAAATGGCGGATAGTTTAAAAGAAAGAAAAAGAAATATATATATATACTTTTAATAGGTGATTGGCATCCCTTTCTTTTTTGTACATTGTTGAATGCATGAAGGCACCAATTTTGCCAAGTTTAAGAGAAGGTGTGGGTCCAAATTGTACCACACTTCACAAAGGCCCCCTCAAGCTTAGTGACAATGCTAGTATCCTTCCCTGAAAGTCGGCACTCAATGATGCTCCACAAGTTCTCTATCAGATTAATATCTGGGCTGTTTCCAGGCCAGTCCTTGATGAAGTGGATTCCCCAATCAGTAAGCCAGTGCTTCACAGATTTTGCTATATGGCAAGGAGTGCCATCCTGCCTGAACATGTCTGCATGGCACTTCTGATTACAGTCTGGTAAATAACCCATTAGTAGCTTGAGGTAGTTGTGCTAATTCATGGTTTGATGTCTTCTCAATATTACAAGGTCATCAATTCCATAATAAGAAAAACAAACCCAGACCATGAGAGAATCAGGGTGTTTAACAGTACTGAAGGTGTATTTGGGATCGAGAAGGTCGCTCCCAGCACACCGACAAACATGCTAACTCTGTTCCCAGTCACAGAAAACGTGGCTTCATTGCTCTATAGCATAGGCTTCTACTTGGTTTATCCTACTGAAGGTATGTCTTGGCAAACGCGACTCTAGGCTGCCCATGCATAAGAGTGAGGAGGGGTTTCTCTCGGGCTCGATGGCAGTTGAAGTGTAGGTTGTCATGGATGCACCAATGAACGGTCCTTAGTAGCGCTTCACCAAGCAGTCTTAGGTTTTTATTTTGATTCCTATGCTGCAAAAGTGGATTAGCTTCTATCTGACATTTCAGGATGGTTAGTGCATGTGGTGAAGTCTTCCGAACCTTCCTGGGTCTTCCCATGTGCGCTGGTGTTGCCTTACCTCCACTATTGCAAAATCTTAATGACCATACCAGCACTGATTGAACACTAGCACTGACGGTCTAAGGTATTTCCCTTACTGGCATCTGTGCTTTGTACAGACAAATATTTGAAGCTATTTTCTCTTTTGTCAAGTCTTTTCACTTCTCCATTGGGGCTGGAGAGCATGAAAACCTTCGGCAGATGGGTATGGGTATCAGAAGGGGACAAACCCGGGTAAGCTATCAACATTTATCATCTTTCTACTGATGATAAAAGACAGCCCATGGTTGTTTCCTTGGGTTTGCTTGTAGCTCCACCCTCTTGCTGGCTGATGCTAGATGACAGAAACTTCAGCACTCTGGCTGCAAGGGATAGTGAACTGGAGTCAGTCAAAGGATTATGTGTTGGCTCGGCCCTTTCACGCATAATGCAATGTTAAGGTGTGTATGCCACACCCTGTATAATACTTCAGAGGTGTTGAGGGCTGTGACAAAAGTTTTACCAGAATCCTTGAGAGAGGAGGACAAGAGGCAGGTCACGTGGGAGAGGTCAACAGTAGACCTAATACAGCAAAATTCATACTAGTGATTTGAAAGAAGAGAGTGGGATTATAAGTGTTGGAGAAAGTGAGATTTTAGGAGAGGCTGAAAAGGCTTTGTGGATGGCAGAAGTGAAAGTAATGGGGCAATAGTTGGAGGGGTTAGAACAGTTACTTTCCTGAAGGATGGGCTGCACCAAGGCTTGCCTCTAAGCAGAAATAAAAGTCTAGATCTTTAGACACTAGATGCAAAATAGGCAAGCAAAAACTGGAGCTAGATTAGAAGCACGTTCCCTTAGAACTCACGAAGGTATGCCATCAAGACCATTGCTTTGTCTGCCTGGAGACAGGAAAATGCTTAGAAGGGCCTGTGTGAGGAAAATATAGGAGATGGCATAATTTCAGTGGGAGATAGGGGCAGGGGATATGGTTTGAATCATACAAAGGTGAGTTAGAAGAAAATCATGTACCAAAAAGAGCAGCTTTATCAGTTGGAGAGTTAGAAGTAGGTTAATCAAGTTGGAAGAGAGGAGGAAAGACTGAATTACAGAAGTTGTTAGGGATATTTTTGGTTAAGGGTGAAAAAGATTTGACAGTAGAAGAAAGAGTTGTTTCAGCACACTCTCTGTTTGTGAAAATGTGCTTGACTTTATGAAGAACAGCTCTGCAATGAATCTGAGCATGTATGAAAGCAGAGTTATTTTTTTGGAGGTGACGGGAAGAGTTTCATGGTCTGGTGCGCACTATCCCTGGTGCAACAAGCGCCATGCCAGGAGTGAATAAACCACAGTTAAGGGGGAAAAGATTTAGTGTATGAGATTAAGACTTCATCCCAGCCAAGATAAATTCTATTATGCTTTCAAAACAATGTGAGGCATCTCAACCAAAAATGCAGTACCTTTCTTAGGAAAAGTCAAGAAGCTTTGCAAGAACAACCTTTGTGCCCTCCCAAATAGCCACAGTTGTTGTTTCGAGGAGGATAGAGGATGGGCTTTATGCGATGATATACTGGTTGATCTTTTTGTCAATGAGGCACCAGTCCAAGCTAGATCAATGCCCCATCCTTAGACTAATATGCCACGACAAAATCAATAGAAAGAGTTAGCTTCGGCCAAAAAAAACTGCATGATGGGATTTTATTTATAGAAGCATATGATGAGAACAGGTCACATCTCTTGAGTCCTCACTTATGTACATGGAGATAAAATGGTGTTCCTAAAGTACCATGTCCTACCAGTGACATGCTAGGGTATGTGAGGAAGGGGTTAATCATGATATTGTTGTTGCTTCCAATTGGGTCCCATCAATATCTTGTATGTTATGTCATATGGATACATGTTGGTGGAACTCCACCCATAGGACTAAAAGCTTAGTGTTACACCATAGTTGATATATCCTCTAGATTTTTTCTCTTGGGCAGTTACATGGGATTTATGATGTTTTACACTAGTTAAGTTTATGATCAGCAGGTAATCACTTGCCTCTCCTTGTAGCAAGTTTCTGATCAGCAGGTAATCACATGCTTCTCCTTGTAGCAAGGTTGAAAAAAGTTGCCTTCCTATTTATATGTTGGCATTATCACTCTTTTTCAGGACTTGTGATACATGCAGTATTTAGATTTATATTAAGATCTAGTTCTTGTTGGGTCATTTTATTTGTATTTGTTGAAGAAGGGAGATCTGCTTGTACATGTTTCTGAAGAGTGATGCAGGGGTCCTTCCAACCCAGTCTTAATCACTGCCCTGCCAGACACATTTGTGAGTAATTTTATTCCCCAGACATACATGGTTTAATCTTTCCCATCTATGCTCTGGAAAACCATCCATTGCTCCTATGTTTTAAACACCATTTTAGTATATCATTAGAATCCTCATGTCCACTGTACAACGTTCACAGTGAAAAAACTGGACACTTAATGCTCAGTTACCCCACACCTTTCCTGCATAGACACACATAACGTTACCACACTTTATGACCTATGGATTCCTCCAGTGGCTGTAGCCAACTTCTTGAGCACTGCAGATGCCCCATTAAAGATATAAGGTAAGTATTTTTTGTTCTTTGATACTTTATATTCTTTTTGCACTTTGCTGTTTCTTGTGTTAGCAAGGTAGTGCCAACAATAGACTAAGAAAGGCAACCCTCTCACATCCATCCTCTACCTCTCCACAACCAGGGCCCACAGGCCTTTTCATTGTTTACCATAGCTACTTCACTTGCCTTGGTTCAGTCCATTGATAGTATGTTAACACCCTGTATACCACATAATTCCAGTTTACTCTATCCTGTGCACACTGTTTACCTTTCTGCATGTTCAGGTCCCCAGTCTCTAAATCTTTTTCACTTCGTCCATCTTTCTAGAAATTGGTCTCACTCTTCTCTTTGTTCCCTCCACTTCTGGCACATATGTTCCCTTTGTCAGTGTCTCCTCACTCATTCTCTTCATATTTCTTGACTATTTCAGCACATCTTTTTCTGCTCTTTCAACCACACTCTTTTTATTACCATACCTCTCTCTTACCCTTTGTGCTTACCCAATCAAACCACCACATAACACATACTGGCTTCAAACATCTCATTTCCAATACATCCACCCTTCTTCACACATCCTCATCTATAGCCGATGCCTTACATTCATATTACATTGTTGGAACTACTATACCTTCATACATACCCATTTTTGCCCTCCCAGATAACGACCTCTCATTCCGCACATTCTTCAGTGATCCCAGAACCTTCGTTCCCTCACCCAACCTATGTCTCACTTCCGTTTCTTTCTCTCCATTAGTCCACTCCCAGATAATGTCAAACACTTCACCTCCAATTTCTTTCCATTCAGACTCGCACCTTATCTAACCTGTCCTACTTTGCTGAACCTAATAATTTTGGTTTTATTCACATTTACTCTCAATTTCCTCCTTTCACACTCTCTTTTAAACTCAGTCACCAACATCAGCAATTTCTCACTGTTGTGCCATCTGCAAACAAGAATGACTCATTCCCAGGCACCTCCCCCTATACATACCCTATAAACTGTGAACTTGCTCCTTTGTCCAAAACTCTTGCAATTGCATCCCTTACCACTCCAGCCATAAACAAATTCAACTGCCTTGGTGACATCACACACCCATGCCACACACCAACCTTCACTTGGAGCCATTCACTCTCCTCCCTTCCTTTTCTTACTCACACCTTGCACTCACAAGAAAAACTTTTCTACTTCTTGCAGCTATCCTTCCCCACCCAACCCTGTCATGTGCTTTCTCCAACTCCATTAGTGGCACATACAAATCCTTCTGTTTCTTCAAGTATTTCTCACACATTCATTAAAGCAAACACTTTATCCACACAGCCTCTACCACTTCTGAAACCACATTGTTCTTCCCCATCGTGATGCTTTGTACAACTCCCTCTTCCAGTTGCTACTTTCCCATTGCTCAAAAAATGTATACATATGCTTCTGTTGTTTGAAGACTTTTTTTTTTTTTTTTTTTTTTTTATACTTTGTCGCTGTCTCCCGCGTTTGCGAGGTAGCGCAAGGAAACAGACGAAAGAAATGGCCCAACCCCCCCCATACACATGTGCATACACACGTCCACACACGCAAATATACATACCTACACAGCTTTCCATGGTTTACCCCAGACGCTTCACATGCCTTGATTCAATCCACTGACAGCACGTCAACCCCTGTATACCACATCGCTCCAATTCACTCTATTCCTTGCCCTCCTTTCACCCTCCTGCATGTTCAGGCCGCGATCACACAAAATCCTTTTCACTCCATCTTTCCACCTACAATTTGGTCTCCCACTTCTCCTCGTTCCCTCCACCTCCGACACATATATCCTCTTGGTCAATCTTTCCTCACTCATTCTCTCCATGTGCCCAAACCATTTCAAAACACCCTCTTCTGCTCTCTCCACCACGCTCTTTTTATTTCCACACATCTCTCTTACCCTTACGTTACTTACTCGATCAAACCACCTCACACCACACATTGTCCTCAAACATCTCATTTCCAGCACATCCATCCTCCTACGCACAACTCTATCCATAGCCCACGCCTCGCAACCATACAACATTGTTGGAACTACTATTCCTTCAAACATACCCATTTTTGCTTTCCGGGATAATGTTCTCGACTTCCACACATTTTTCAAGGCTCCCAAAATTTTCGCCCCCTCCCCCACCCTATGATCCACTTCCGCTTCCATGGTTCCATCCGCTGACAGATCCACTCCCAGATATCTAAAACACTTCACTTCCTCCAGCCTCTCACCATTCAAACTCACCTCCCAATTGACTTGACCCTCAACCCTACTGTACCTAATAACCTTGCTCTTATTGACATTTACTCTTAACTTTCTTCTTCCACACACTTTACCAAACTCCGTCACCAGCTTCTGCAGTTTCTCACATGAATCCGCCACCAGCGCTGTATCATCAGCGAACAACAACTGACTCACTTCCCAAGCTCTCTCATCCCCAACAGACTTCATACTTGCCCCTCTTTCCAAAACTCTTGCATTTACCTCCCTAACAACCCCATCCATAAACAAATTAAACAACCATGGAGACATCACACACCCCTGCCGCAAACCTACATTCACTGAGAACCAATCACTTTCCTCTCTTCCTACACGTACACATGCCTTACATCCTCGATAAAAACTTTTCACTGCTTCTAACAACTTGCCTCCCACACCATATATTCTTAATACCTTCCACAGAGCATCTCTATCAACTCTATCATATGCCTTCTCCAGATCCATAAATGCTACATACAAATCCATTTGCTTTTCTAAGTATTTCTCACATACATTCTTCAAAGCAAACACCTGATCCACACATCCTCTCCCACTTCTGAAACCACACTGCTCTTCCCCAATCTGATGCTCTGTACATGCCTTCACCCTCTCAATCAATACCCTCCCATATAATTTACCAGGAATACTCAACAAACTTATACCTCTGTAATTTGAGCATTCACTCTTATCCCCTTTGCCTTTGTACAATGGCACTATGCAAGCATTCCGCCAATCCTCAGGCACCTCACCATGAGTCATACATACATTAAATAACCTTACCAACCAGTCAACAATACAGTCACCCCCTTTTTTAATAAATTCCACTGCAATACCATCCAAACCTGCTGCCTTGCCGGCTTTCATCTTCCGCAAAGCTTTTACTACCTCTTCTCTGTTTGAAGACTTACCTATACATACATTCTGCCAAACTTCACACACCTCACCTTGATTCATACATAGTTGAAAATACTAACTAACCAACCAACAACAGTGTCACCTCCCTTCTTAATGAATTCACCTGCAATACCATCCACTCCAGCTGCCTTGCAACATTTCATTGAATGTAAGGTTTTCACCACATCTTCACCTAGCCACTCTCCTTGACTCTCCCACGTCACTTACCACCTCGACCGGAATTCCCTACATCTTCCACCCTATCCATGAATATATTCAACAGTCTTTCAAAATACTCTCCATCGCCACCCAACTTCACTACCTTATCTCCACTTACCCCCTACACCAATGTTCCATTTGTTCTTGTTTTTCTGAACATTATTAACCTCTTTTCAGAACATTGCTTACACTACCCTCATTTGCCCTCTTTTTTCAACCTGTGTACTTTCCTCTTTACCTCCTGCTGCTTTCTTGTACATCTCTCAGTTATATCCACTCCCTCTCTTTAAGTATTACCGATATGCCTCTCTTTTGTCTTTCACTAGCAATTTTACTTCATCCCACCACACAGTACCCTTTCTAATCTGCCCACCTCCCATCATACATATATATGTAATTCAGTAATGCACATAGCAGCACCACTTCCCTTAATACCTCCCAGCCTTCACCCACTCAACAAGCTTCATTTACTTTCACCATTTGCCTTTCAGCACTCAGTCTCTTCTGATATTTCTTCACACAGGTGTTCTCCAAGCTCACTTACTCTCACTACTCTCTTCTCACCCATAATGTTTCCTTTTTTCCAAAAACCTCTACAAGTCTTCACCCTACCCTCCCTGCAGTAATGATCAGACATCCAGTCAGCTTGTACAAAGGAGAAGAATAGTTTGAAAATGTCTAAAAAGTAAAGGGGTAGTACCACTGCTGAAGCAGGAGCTGTGTATGTGACAGGGTGTAAGGAAATGAGCTCTAGACTGATGTTGGTAAAAATGAAAATGTATTGTGAGAGAGGTGATTATCAGTGCTTATGCACCTGGCAATGAGAAGAAAGATCATGAAACAAGTATTCTGGGAGCAAATAAGTGAGTGTGTCATAAGTTTGGATGCAAGAGACCAGGTAGTACATATAGGTAATTTAAATATGAAGGTAAGTGATGCGGCAGTTGAGGGTATAATTGGGGGTGCATGGGGTATTCAGGATCATGAATGGGAATGATGACCAGCTTGCAGAGTTGCATACTGAAAAAAGAACTGGTGACTAGGAATACCTAGTTTAAAAAGAGGGACACACAAGAACATGTTCATGAGTTAAAAAGATGGTCTGCGAGCATTATTGGATCACATACTAATTAATAGGTGTGCTAAAGAGAGACTTTTGGATGTGAATGTGCTGAGAGCAAGGTAGCACTAGGAAACAGATGAAGAAAGGCCACATCTGCCTACACCCATACATAAGAGGATGTTTGTAATGCATGGAAACCCTCCACATCCAGGCCCCACAGACTTTTTCCATAGTTACCTCAGACATTTCACTTGCCTTGGTTCAGTCCATTGATGGTACCTTGACCCCGGTGTACCACATTGTTCCAGTTCACTGTATTTCATCTTACATGTTCAGACCCCAGTCACTCAAAATCTTTTTCTCTCCATCCTTCCATCTCTAGTTTGGTCTCCCACTTCTTGTTCTCTCCACTTCTGACACATATATCCTCTTTGTCAACTTTTCCTCACTCATTCTCTCCATATGTCTAAACCATTTCAAGACACCCTCTTCTACTCTCTCAACTACAAACTTTTTTATTTTCCCACATCCCTCTTACCCTTTCATTGTCCACTCAATCAAACTACCTCACACCTAGATATTGCCCTGAAACATTTCATTTCCAGCATCCATCCTTCCTCTGCACAACCTTATCTATAGCCCGTACCTTGCAACATATGTTATTATTGGAACTACTGTTTCTTCAAAAATACCCATCTTTGTTCTCCAAGATAATGTTCTCTTCACACATTCTTCATTTGAAAGCTTAGGTTTTAGCTAGTGCTGAATTGCATATAATTACATAAGATTGAATGGATGGCCCAGACATGTGTTGCATATCACAGTCTTTGCTATAAAAAGCTGGATTTTGATTAAGCTTTAATAATTCCCTTTTCAGGTTTGAAGGTCAAGATCAATCATCCACTGGTATTTGCATCCATGCAAATATTGCAGCCTGTATTTTTTGATGACTAGCTTGTTTAGGACTTATGTAATGCAACTTTGTGAGGTTACTTTCCATGAGTAATATCTATTGGTGTAGGTAGTTATGTTACATCAGCATAGAAAGTTATTGGATGTGTAGTTGCTCAGTGGCTCTTGTATTTTGGTATTCATCTTTCACAAGTAATCCTGTATATTCACTTTCATAATGACTCATCCTCTTTCATACCAGACCTCTTTCCTCTTACCAGATGACAGATTAGAACTTTTATTACCCATCTCTCACAAATGCTAAATTTTTTTTTCCATTTCTTATGCTACCTGTATTTATCCTCTCACAGATCTCTACTCTCTGGATCTGTGAAACTTGTCCTGTGTCTCCCAAATTCTTGCTACTGAGTTTTGGACCTTATGTACCTAATCAGGGAAGACAGTTGAAAGAGAGGAAGGATGCAATTCCAGCTGATCATTTACTCAATTTTTATGATATTCAAAGGTTTTAATTATTTAATGGAAGGGAAAGTGATGTGGAGGAGAGAGCTTGGGATGTGTGTCAGTTGTTGTTCGCTAATGATACAGCGCTGGTGGCTGATTCGTGTGAGAAACTGCAGAAGCTGGTGACTGAGTTTAGTAAAGTGTGCGAAAGAAGAAAGCTGAGAGTAAATGTGAATAAGAGCAAGGTTATTAGGTACAGTAGGGTTGAGGGACAAGTCAGTTGGGAGGTAAGTTTGAATGGAGCAAAACTGGAGGAAGTGAAGTGTTTTAGATATCTAGGAATGGATTTGGCAGCGGAAGGAACCATGGAAGCGGAAGTGAATCATAGGGTGGGGGAGGGGGCAAAAGTTCTGGGAGCGTTGAAAAATGTGTAGAAGTCGAGAACATTATCTTGGAAAGCAAAAATGGGTATGTTTGAAGGAATAGTAGTTTCAACAATGTTATATGGTTGCGAGGCGTGGGCTATGGATAGAGTTGTGTGAAGGAGGGTGGATGTGTTGGAAATGAGATGTTTGAGGACAATATGGTGTGAGATGGTTTGACCGGGTAAGTGATAATAGGGTAAGAGAGATGTGTGGTAATAAAAAGAGTGTGGTTGAGAGAACAGAAGAAGGTGTTTTGAAATGGTTTGGTCACATGGAGAGAATGAGTGAGGAAAAATTGACCAAGAGGATAAATGTGTCAGAGGTGGAGGGAATGAGGAGAAGTGGGAGACCAAATTGGAGGTGGAAAGATGGAGTGAAAAAGATTTTGAGTGATCAGGGCCTGAACATGCAGGAGGGTGAAAGGAGGGCAAGGAATAGAGTGAATTGGAATGGTGTGGTATACCGGGATCGACGTGCTGTCAATGAATTGAATCAGGGCATATGAAGCGTCTGGGGTAAACCATGGAAAGTTGTGTGGGGCCTGGATGTGGAAAGGGAGCTGAGGTTTCAGTGCATTATTACATGACAGCTAGAGACTGAGTGTGAACAAATGTGGCCTTTGTTGTCTTTTCCTAGCGCTACCTTGCGCACATGAGGGAGGAGGGGGTATTATTTCATGTGTGGCTGGGTGGCGATGGGAATGAATAAAGGCAGACAGTGTGAATTATGTACATGTGTATATATGTATATGTCTGTGTGTGTATATATATGTATACGTTGAGATGTATAGGTATGTATATTTGCGTGTGGACGTGTATGTATATACATGTGTATGTGGGTGGGTTGGGCCATTTCTTTCGTCTGTTTCCTTGCGCTACCTCGCTAACGCGGGAGACAGCGACAAAGCAAAATAAATGAAATAAAACTTTTTTTTTTTTTTTTTTTTTTATACTTTGTCGCTGTGGAAATAAAACTATTATCATTATTATTATTATACTTGATCGCCATTTCCCGCATTAGCAAAGTAGTGCCAGGAAACAGATGAAGAATGGTCTTTCCGCTCTTATACACAAGTGTATACATAAATGCCTGTACACGCACATATACATATACATATCCACATTATTTTATTTCTGTTATTATACTTAACCGCTGTCTCCCACATTACCGAGGTAGGGCAAGGAAACAGACAAAAGAATGGCCCGACCCACCCACATACACATGTATATACATAAACGCACACACACACACACATATACATGCATATATATTTCAACATATACATACACCATAGACATATACTTATATACACATGTACATATTCATATTTGCTGCCTTCATGCGTTCCCGTCGCCACCCCGCACACATGAAATAGCATCCCCCCCACACACTCTCTAGCTGTCATATGTAATGCACTTTCCATGGTTTACCCCAGACGCTTCACATGCCCTGCTTCAGTCCACTGACAGCACGTCCACCCCGGTATACCACACTGTATTCCTTGCATACTTTTCACCTTACATATCATCATGTACACATATACACACATACCCAGACGTATACATATATACACATGTACATATTCAAAAGGTGATCAGTAATTCTGCATAATACAAACTGGGCCAATTATGATGGTTGAAGTTGTTAATATTGTAGTTTGTTTTCAATTGTTGAAATGGATTGGTTAACCATTGTTACTTTTTACTTTTCAGATTGATAATTCTCCAGGTTCCACCAGTAGTTATGCATCAAGTGGAAATAATAATATTCAGCAACAGGTAAGATGCCACATTTTTCCTTAATAATCTTTTCAGTTTTGAATTTCGCTGCTATAGTATATTTGGTCTGTATCCGTGTCATGAAGGATGAAGGTACCCGATAGTAATGATTTTATCCTTTGTTAATTGGAATTTCTTGGTATATTCAAGATCTCATGAATATAAAAGTTTATTATTGATTGTTATGATGATAACTGGCTGTACTCTTTTGTATTTTGATTTTGATAGCTGAATATGTAATGTAACTTTCTTTTTCCAGCCAAGACTGATAGACATTAGTTTAGAGAGCAGTGGAGGAAGTGGCTATTTCAGTAATACAACATCTTCAAGTCCCAGTGGTCCCCCGCCAGCATATCCCATCCCATCCAGCCAAGCACACAATCAGGCACTTTCTCAAACTGTTTCATCTGCTCACTCTCAAGCCCATTCCCAACATACGGGTCCACCACCTCCGTACCCTCAGCCCAGTCCAACCTCTCCTGCTCATCAGCAACAACAGCAGTCACAGCAACAACAGCAGCAGTCTCAACAACAGCAGCAGCAGCAGTCTCAGCAACATCAGCAACAGCAACAACAACACCAACAGCAACAACAGCAACAACAACAACAACAACAGCAACATCCATCTCCTACACATCCCCCTCAACACATGTCACAGTCTCCCAGTCATCCACAGCACCAGCCCCCTTCCCCTGTTCAGTCCATATCTTCACACCACCCACCATCCCCAGGTCAAAGCCCACTGAGTCCTTCCTCCAACCACAACCCATCATCAGTTCAACATCCCCCAACACCTCAGACACCACAAACACCAACTTTTATTCCAAGAGTTGTATTAACAAGTCATGGTTAGTATTAATATATAGTTGATATTGAGCTGTGGAAACATACTTGTCTGTTGCAGACCTGTTTGTAAGAACAATTTGACAGTTAGCAGGCAGAAATCATATTATTAAAAAGTGACCACCATTCCTTCAGACCTTTTTCTGCCTTAAACCGTTAAATCGAGGACCATATGTTTGACAATGACAGTCAGAAATTAAGTTGCCAAGTGAAACTATAGCTTTTCCTCTCCTCATAATGTTAATCTGTGTTAACTCCTATATCCTTATACATCTTTCAGATGTGACTTATTACAGGATTTCATCATTAGTCTTGGATTTTTTGTATTTATTTTTATTTCTTCTTGTATGCTGTTTACCACAATTCCTAATACCATTATACATCCTTCAGATGTGATTTATTACAGGATCTCTTCATTAGTCTTGGATTTTTTTGTATTTATTTTTTTCAAACGTGCACTGTTTACCACAATAGCGAGGTAAAGCCAGGAACAGATGAAGAAAAGGCTTGAGATATATATGTGTGTGTGTGTGTGTGTGTGTGTTGATGGGTGGGTGGGTTGGTGGGGTGGGGAATGGCAATGGGAATGGATGAAGGCAGCAAGTATGAATATGTACATGTGTATATGTGTATATATGTGTGTATGGGGAAGAGCAGTGTGGTTTCAGAAGTGGTAGAGGATGTGTGGATCAGGTGTTTGCTTTGAAGAATGTATGTGAGAAATACTTAGAAAAGCATATGGATTTGTATGTAGCATTTATGGATCTGGAGAAGGCATATGATAGAGTTGATAGAGATGCTCTGGGGAAGGTATTAAGAATATATGGTGTGGGAGGCAAGTTGTTAGAAGCAGTGATAAGTTTTTATCGAGGATGTAAGGCATGTGTACGTGTAGGAAGAGAGGAAAGTGATTGGTTCTCAGTGAATGTAGGTTTGCGGCAGGGGTGTGTGATGTCTCCATGGTTGTTTAATTTGTTTATGGATGGGGTTGTTAGGGAGGTGAATGCAAGAGTTTTGGAAAGAGGGGCAAGTATGAAGTCTGTTGTGGATGAGAGAGCTTGGGAAGTGAGTCAGTTGTTGTTCGCTGATGATACAGCGCTGGTGGCTGATTCATGTGAGAAACTGCAGAAGCTGGTGACTGAGTTTGGTAAAGTGTGTGAAAGAAGAAAGTTAAGAGTAAATGTGAATAAGAGCAAAGTTATTAGGTACAGTAGGGTTGAGGGTCAAGTCAATTGGGAGGTAAGTTTGAATGGAGCAAAAGTGGAGGAAGTAAAGTGTTTTAGATATCTGGGAGTGGATCTGGCAGCGGATGGAACCATGGAAGCGGAAGTGAATCATAGGGTGGGGGAGGGGGTGAAAATCCTGGGAGCCTTGAAGAATGTGTGGAAGTTGAGAACATTATCTCGGAAAGCAAAAATGGGTATGTTTGAAGGAATAGTGGTTCCAACAATGTTGTGTGGTTGCGAGGCGTGGGCTATGGACAGAGTTGTGCGCAGGAGGGTGGATGTGCTGGAAATGAGATGTTTGAGGACAATGTGTGGTGTGAGGTGGTTTGATCAAGTAAGTAATGTAAGGGTAAGAGAGATGTGTGGAAATAAAAAGAGCGTGGTTGAGAGAGCAGAAGAGGGTGTTTTGAAATGGTTTGGGCACATGGAGAGAATGAGTGAGGAAAGATTGACCAAGAGGATATATGTGTCGGAGGTGGAGGGAACGAGGAGAAGTGGGAGACCAAATTGGAGGTGGAAAGATGGAGTGAAAAAGATGTTGTGTGATCGGGGCCTGAACATGCAGGAGGGTGAAAGGAGGGCAAGGAATAGAGTGAATTGGATCGATGTGGTATACCGGGGTTGACATGCTGTCAGTGGATTGAATCAGGGCATGTGAAGCGTCTGGGGTAAACCATGGAAGGTTGTTTGGGACCTGGATGTGGAAAGGGAGCTTTGGTTTCGGGCATTATTGCATGACAGCTAGAGACTGAGTGTGAACGAATGGGGCCTTTGTTGTCATTTCCTAGTGCTACCTCGCACACATGAGGGGGGAGGTATTCCATGTGTGGCGATGGGAATGAATAAAGGCAGACAGTGTGAATTGTGTGCATGGGTATATATGTATGTGTCTATGTGTGTATATATATGTGTACATTGAGATGTATAGGTATGTATATTTGCGTGTGGGGACGTGTATGTATATACATTGTGTATGGGGTGGGTTGGGCCATTTCTTTCGTCTGTTTCCTTGCGCTACCTTGCAAACGCGGGAGACAGCGACAAAGCAAAATAAAAAATACATATGTATATGTATGTATACGTTGAAATGTATAGGTATGTATATGTGCGTATGTGGGTGTGTATGTTTATACATGTGTATGAGGGTGGGTTGGGTCATTCTTTAGTCTGTTTCCTTGCGCTACCTCGCTAACGCGGGAGTTGAAAAAGAGGGCAAATGAGAGTTAGGGTGAGAGAGTATCATTAAATTTCAGGGAGAATAAAAAGATGTTTTCGAAGGAGGTAAATAAAGTGCGTAAAACAAGAGAACAAATGGGAACATCAGTGAAGGGGGCTAATGGGAAGGTAATAACAAGAAGTGGTGAAGTGAGAAGTTGGAGTGAGTATTTTGAAGGTTTGTTGAATGTGTTAGATGATAGAGTGGCAGATGTAGGGTGTATTGGTTGAGGTGGTGTGCGAAGTGAGAGGGTTAGGGAGAATGATTTGGTAAACATAGAAGAGGTAGTGAAAGCTTTGTGGAAGATGAAAGCCGGAAAGGCGGCGGGTTTGGATGGTATTGCAGTGGAATTTATTAAAAAAGGGGGTGACTGTGTTGTTGACTGGTTGGTAAGGATATTTAATGTATGTGTATCTCATGATGAGGTGCCTGAGGATTGGCAGAATGCATGCATAGTGCCATTGTACAAAAGCAAAGGGGATAAAGGTGAGGGTTCAAATTACAGAGGTATAAGTTTGTTGAGTATTCATGGGAAATTATATGGGATGGTATTGATTGACAGGGTGAAGGCATGTGCAGAGCATCAGATTGGGGAAGAGCAGTGTGGTTTCAGAAGTGGTCGAGGATGTGTGGATCAGGTGTTTGCTTTGAAGAATGTATGTGAGAAATACTTAGAAAAATATATGGATTTGTATGTAGCATTTATGAATCTGGAGAAGGCATATGATAGAGTTGATAGAGATGCTCTGTGGAAGGTATTAAGAATATATGGTGTGAGAGGCAAGTTGCTAGAAGCAGTGAAAAGTTTTTATCGAGGATGTAAGGCATGTGTATGTGAGGGAAGAGAGGAAAGTAATTGGTTCTCAGTGAATGTTGGTTTGTGGCAGGGGTGCGTGATGTCTCCATGATTGTTTAATTAGTTTATGGTTGGGGTTGTTAGGGAGGTGAATGCAAGAGTTTTGGAGAGAGGGGCAAGTATGCAGTCTGTTGTGGATGAGAGCGCTTAGGAAGTGAGTCAGTTGTTGTTCGCTGATGATACAGCGCTGGTGGCTGATTCGTGTGAGAAACTGTAGAAGTTGGAGACTGAGTTTGGTAAAGTGTGTGAAAGAAGACAGCTGAGACTAAATGTGAATAAGAGCAAGGTTATTAGGTACAGTAGGGTTGAGGGACAAGTCAATTGGGAGGTAAGTTTGAATGGAGAAAAACTGGAGGAAGTGAAGTGTTTTAGATATCTGGGAATGGATTTAGCAGTGGATGGAACCATGGAAGTGAAAGTGAGTCACAGTGTGGGGGAGGGGGCGAAAGTTCTGGGAGCATTGAAAAATGTGTGAAAGGCGAGAACATTAACTTGGAAAGCAAAAATGGGTATGTTTGAAGGAATAGTAGTTCCAACAATGTTATGTGGTTGTGGGGCGTGGGCTATAGATAGAGTTGTGAAGAGGTAAGAGAGATGTGTGGTAATAAAAAGAGCAGAAGAGGGTGTTTTTAAATGTTTTGATCACATGGAGAGAATTAGTGTGGAAAGATTGACAAAGAGGATATATGTGTCTGAGGTGGAAGGAACGAGGAAAAGTGGGAGACCAAATTGGAGGTGGGAGGATGGCGTGAAAAAAATTTTGAGCGATCGGAGCCTGAACATGCAGGAGGGGGAATGGCGTGCAAGGAATAGAGTGAATTGGAACGATGTGGTATACCAGAGTCGATGTGCTGTCAGTGGGTTGAATCAGGGCATGTGAAGCGTGTGTGGGTAAACCATGGAAAGGTTTGTGGAGCCTGGATATGGAAAGGGAGCCGTGGTTTTGGTGCTTTATACATGACAGCTAGAGACTGAGTGTGAATGATTGTGGCCTTTGTTGTCTTTTCCTAGTGCTACCTTGTGCGCGTGCCGGGGGAGGGGGTTGTCATTTCATGTGTGGCGGGATGGCAACGGACATGAATAAAGGTAGACTATGAATTATGTACATTTGTATATATGTATATTTCTGTGTATGTATATATATGTATACGATGAAATGTACAGGTATGTATATGTGCATGTGCGGACATGTATGTATATACATTTGTACGTGGGTGGGGTGGGCCATTCTTTCCTCTGTTTCCTTGCACTACCTCGCTAACGTGGGAGACAGCGATAAAGTATGATAAATAAGATATAGATGATTTATTTATTTATTATACTTTGTTACTGTCTCCCGCATTAGCAAGGTAGCGCAAGGAAACAGATGAAAGAATGGCCCAACCCACCCATATACACATGTATATACATACACGTACACATACGCATATATACATGCCTATACATTTCAACATATACATACATAGACATATACATATATACACATGTACCTATTGATACTTGCTGCCTTCATCCATTTCCGTTGCCACCCCCCCCACACATGAAATGGCACCCCATCCCCCCGCATGCACGTGTGTGAAGTAGTGCCAGGAAAGACAACAAGGCCACATTCGTTCACACTCAGTCTCTAGCAGTCATGTGTGATGCACCAGAACCACAGCTCCCTTTCCACATCCAGGCCCCACAAAACTTTCCATGGTTTACCTCAGACGCTTCACATGCCCTGGTACAATCCATTGACAGCATGTCGACCCTGGTATACCACATAGTTCCAATTCTCTCTATTCCTTGCATGCCTTTCACCCTCTTGTATGTTCACTTCCTGATCACCCAAAATCTTTTCTCTCCATCCTTTCACCTCCAATTTGGTCTCCCACTTCTTGCTCCCTCCACCTCTGACTCATATATCCTCTTTGTCAATCTTTCCTCACTCATTCTCTCCATGTGACTAACCCATTTCAATACACCCTTTTCTGCTCTCTCAACCACACTCTTTTTATTACCACACATTTTTCTTACCCTTTCATTACTTACTAGATCAAACCATCTTACACCACATATTGTCCTCAAATATCTCATTTCCAACACATCCACCCTTCTCCGCACAAACCTATCTATAGCCCACCCCTCGCAAGCATATAACATTGTTGGAAACATTATTCCTTCAAACATACCCTTTTTTGCTCTCATAGATAACATTCTCGCCTTCCACACATTCTTCAACACTCCCAGAACCTTCCAAGGTTCCATCCGCTGCCAAATCCACTCCCAGATATCTAAAACACTTCTTTTCCTCCAGTTTTCTCCATTCAAACTTACCTCCCAATTGACTTGTCTCTCAACCCTACAGAACCAAATAACCTTGCTTTTATTCACATTCACTCTCAACTTTCTTCTTTCACACACTTTACCAAACTCACCCACTAGCTTCTGTAGTTTCTCAACCGAATCAGCCACCAGCGCTGTATCATCAGCAAACAACAATTGACTCACTTTCCAATCCCTCTCATCCACAACAGACTGCATACTTGCCCCTCTCTCCAAAACTCATTGCATTCACTTCCCTAACAAACTCATCCATAAACAAATTAAACAACTGTGGAGACATCACACACCCCTGCCACAAACCAACATTCACTGAGAACCAATCACTGCCACAAACCAACATTCACTGAGAACCAATCACTTTCCTCTCTTCCCTCACGTACACATGCCTTACTTCCTCGATAAAAACTTTTCACTGCTTCTAACAACTTGCCTCCCACACCATATATTCCTAATATCTTCCACAGAGCATCTCTATCAACTCTATCATGTGCCTTCTCCAGATTCATAAATGCTACATAAACCTCCATTTGCTTTTCTAAGTATTTCTCACATACATTCTTCAAAGCAAACACCTGATCCACACATCCTCTACCACTTCTAAAACCACACTGCTCTTCCCCAGTCTGATGCTGTGTACATGCCTTCACCCTCTCAATCAATACTCTTCCATATAATTTCCCATGAATACTCAACAAACTTATATCTCTGTAATTTGAACACTCACTTTCATCCCCTTTGCCTTTGTACAATGGCACTATGCATGCATTCCACCAATCCTCAGGCACTTCACTATGAACCATACATATATTGAATATCTTCACCAACCAGTCAACAACACAGTCACCCCCTTTTTTAATGAATTCCACTGCAATACCATCCAAACCCACCGCTTTGCCAGCTTTCATCTTCCTCAAAGCTTTCACTACCTCTTCTCTGTTTACCAATCCATTCTCCCTGACCCCTCTCACTTCACACACCACCTTGACCAAAACACCCCATATCTGCCACTCTATCATCAAACACATTCAACAGACCTTCAAAATACTCACTCCATCTCACTTCACCACTACTTGTTATTATCTCTTCATTAGCCTCCTTCACCAATGTCCCCATTTGTTCTCTTGTCTTACGCACTTTGTTTACCCCCCCCTCCAAAACATCTTTTTATTCTCCCTAAAATTGAATGATACTTTCTCACCCTAACTGTCGTTTGCCCTCTTTTTCACCTCTTGCCCCTTTCTCTTGACCCCCTGCCTCTTTCTGTTATGCATCTCCCAGTCATTTGCACTATTTCTCTGCAAAAATCATCCAAATGCCTCTCTCTTCTCTTTCACCAACAATCTTGCTTTTTCATCCCACCACTCACTACCCTTTCCAATCTACCCACCTCCCACTTTTCTCGTGCCACATGCATCTTTTGCGCAAGCAATCACTGCTTCCCTAAATACTTCCCATTCCTCCTCCTTTCCCCTTACGTCATTTTCTCTCACCTTTTTCCATTCTGCATTCAGTCTCTCCTGGTACTTCCTCACACAGTCCTGACAGTGTTTTATGGATGTCAGGCATGGGCTGTAAATGAGAATATACGGAAGAGGATGAACTTGGTTGGAGAAGGGTTGATCTTGCAATAAATAGTGAGAGAGAGAGAGAGGTGTGGTAATAAGATGAGTATGGTTGGGAGAATTGAAGAGGGTGTGATGAAATGATTTGAACATACTGAGACAATGAGTGAGAAGTTGACAAAGCAGAATTTTTTTCTCAGAAGTGTAGGTGACAAGGGGAAGGGGAGACTGAACTGGAAAAGAATAGATGGAGTGAATAAGATTTTGAGTGCTCAGGGCCTGAACATGCTGGAGGGTGACGGGCACAGAATAGAGTAAATTGGAGCATTGTGGGGTACAGGGGGCGATTTACTTGCAGTGGGTTGAACAGGACAAATTAATCTGCTTGGGAATCATGGAAAGGTCTGTGGGATCTAATTATGGATAGGAGCTTTGGTTTTGTTGCATTACACATGACATTTAGAGAATGGATTTGAGCAAATGAGGCCTTTTCTTTTTCTGTTGTTGCTATTACCTCACTAATGCAGGAAACAGCCAACAAGTGCAAAAGAAAGTAAAGAATATAGAAAAGAAAATGGGTCAAGTTTCCAGATTAGACAGAGTTCTTCAATTGGATTACTATGGATTAGACTCTGTCTAGTCAGTATGTAGAGCTAGAACTTCTCCAGATATGAGACAAGTACTCCAATAAGGGACAGCTCTGTCTATTTCATATTCTCATTAATGGTTCTGAAGAAAATGATTTATAGGATCAGAACAGGATTCCCAGTTTCTTTGGGGTAGAATTTTCTTTTTGAATACATGGGTTTTCCAAGACAGCTTAGATATTACAGTGATACCAAGTATGTTATTTTATTGGTTAGATTGGTTAGTGGAATTGCAGATCCATCAAAAGAGATGAAAAAAATTGAATGGTTTTAGAAAGACGTATGGGTACGAATTAAGTTTGAGAGACATTAAACTTAACTAGGCTACATCTTCCCTCATGGTATACCTTGTCCAAATGTGAGTTCATAGACGATATGTGGATAAGACAGATCAAGAGAAAGGGGCAAAGAATATATGTAAAGGAAGTGGAGGAATGTAGTGGCTTGTCATAAGTTTATGAATGCATATGGCTGTTGTCATAGAAATGAAATTTTTGAGAGAAATGAGAAAGAGGCTTTTGCTTTTACATTTTATGTGACAAATGTAGATTTTTATTTTTTACCTGTGTCCACCATATATCTCCTTAACCCATTGGCTAATACAGAACATGTTCTGTAGATTACAAGAGACTTATATATTTTAATGAACAAGAATTAGAAACTGAATTGCCATCCCATATTCTGAATCTTTTTTGGGATTTGACTTCATGCCTGTCATGTTCCATCTTGCTTGATTTTTGACTGTCTTGTCATTTTTCCAGTTGAAAAGAGATGCTGACAGACAGTAGTAGGAGGTGGAGAAAGTCACTTTATTTGGTAGTTTGATTTCTGATTGATAGCAGTCCTGTTATTATTACTGACTGGTTGGGACACTTGTGAGTCTCCATAGCTCCTTTGTGTAAGTCTTCATACTATGATTATTCCCTTTTGTGTGCATTAAAACTGTAATAAAAGATGTTGCATGCTAATTGCACTAATGCTCTCAGCAGTTGATAGAGGCTTAGTATCCTGTGTTGCTTTTGAAATTGAATTCTCACAGCAGTAAATGTTTTTCAAATCTTTGTTGAAGAGCTGGTGATAGATGCATGCTTTCCTCTTTTTGGAATTCATTTTTCTGATTCAGGCTAAAGAGATATGCAAGATTATATATAAACCTACCCAACACTCAAGTTTGACCCCTCAAGCTGAGGAAAGATTGATAGGGAGTATAATACTACTGGACAGTCTTCAGAAAAATAGAATATAGTAGGTAGGACTAAAAGCTTGCTAGATAAGTGAATTTTTTATTTAACTAGGAAGGCTGCACTTTTATGCCTTTCTTGAAAACTGAGCGCTTGCAGTGTATTTGACAATTTGGTGTTAACCCTTTATGTGCTATCACCATATGAGAAATGACAGTTGAGTAGAATGGTGTCACCACATGACACATGGTATTATTTTTCCTGCCACTCTTTGAATTCATTTGTGTGCTCTGGGACTTTAAGTTTTTATGTGTTTCCTGTAGTAGTAACTCACCCATAGAAACAAAAATATTATTCATATACCCTGAGGAATCTGTGGTGTTGCCTTCTTGCCAGCACTACGCTGCTCAATGTTAACAAAGGTGAATTCTGAAGGGTTCTGATACTAATAGCCACCTATCATATTCAAACATATCAGGTGATAATAAGGAGTAATTTTGAATATAAATGATAATGCTTTGAATTTGATTTTAGAAGAAGACTTATTTTTCAAGCAGAGCAGAAGAAAATGGGAGGACATAAAAGAGTGGGGTTGCAACAGGATTTAGAATCCTCATACTTATACCAAGTTTTGAATAACTGTGGTGCACTGGTTTCAGGTTCTGTAATTGTCAAACCTCTTCCTTTAAGCATTTCTTGTTGTATATTTTATATTTTGCTTTATCGCTGTCTCCCGCGTTAGCGAGGTAGCGCAAGGAAACAGACGAAAGAATGGCCCAACCCGCCCACATACACATGTATATGCATACACGTCCACACACGCAAATATACATACCTATACATCTCAATGTGCACATATATATACACACACAGACATATATATATATACACATGTACATAATTCATACTGTCTGCTTCTATTTGTTCCCATCGCCACCTCGCCACACATAGAATAACAACCCCCTCCCCCCACATGTGTGCGAGGTAGCGCTAGGAAAAGACACCAAAGGCCCCATTCGTTCACACTCAGTCTCTAGCTGTCATGTAATAATGCACCGAAACCACAGCTCCCTTTCCACATCCAGGCCCCACACAACTTTCCATGGTTTACCCCAGACGCTTCACATGCCCTGGTTCGATCCATTGACAGCACGTCATACACATACATTTCTTGTATGTTTAAAAAATCTGACATCTGTATTTTGGTATCAGAATGTTTAAATGTGTGCAGAGTAACATGCTATTCTTATTGAGATTTTTTTTTTTTTTTTTTTTTTTTTTTTTTGGCTTTGTCGCTGTCTCCCGCGTTTGCGAGGTAGCGCAAGGAAACAGACGAAAGAAATGGCCCAACCCACCCCCATACACATGTATATACATACGTCCACACACACAAATATACATACCTACACAGCTTTCCATGGCTTACCCTAGACGCTTCACATGCCTTGATTCAATCCACTGACAGCACGTCAACCCCGGTATACCACATCGCTCCAATTCACTCTATTCCTTGCCCTCCTTTCACCCTCCTGCATGTTCAGGCCCTGATCACACAAAATCTTTTTCACTCCATCTTTCCACCTCCAATTTGGTCTCCCTCTTCTCCTCGTTCCCTCCACCTCCGACACATATATTCTCTTGGTCAATCTTTCCTCACTCATTCTCTCCATGTGCCCGAACCATTTCAAAACACCCTCTTCTGCTCTCTCAACCACACTCTTTTTATTTCCACACATCTCTCTTACCCTTACGTTACTTACTCGTTCAAACCACCTCACACCACATATTGTCCTCAAACATCTCATTTCCAGCACATCCATCCTCCTGCACACAACTCTATCCATAGCCCACGTCTCGCAACCATACAACATTGTTGGAACCACTATTCCTTCAAACATACCCATTTTTGCTCTCTGAGATAATGTTCTCGACTTCCACACATTCTTCAAGGCTCCCAGAATTTTCGCCCCCTCCCCCACCCTATGATCCACTTCCGCTTCCATGGTTCCATCCGCTGCCAGATCCACTCCCAGATATCTAAAACACTTCACTTCCTCCAGTTTTTCTCCATTCAAACTCACCTCCCAATTGACTTGACCCTCAACCCTACTGTACCTAATAACCTTGCTCTTATTCACATTTACTCTTAACTTTCTTCTTTCACACACTTTACCAAACTCAGTCACCAGCTTCTGCAGTTTCTCACATGAATCAGCCACCAGCACTGTATCATCAGCGAACAACAACTGACTCACTTCCCAAGCTCTCTCATCCCAAACAGACTTCATACTTGCCCCTCTCTCCAAAACTCTTGCATTCACCTCCCTAACAACCCCATCCATAAACAATTTAAACAACCATGGAGACATCACACACCCCTGCCGCAAACCTACATTCACTGAGAACCAATCACTTTCCTCTCTTCCTACACGTACACATGCCTTACATCCTCGATAAAAACTTTTCACTGCTTCTAACAACTTGCCTCCCACACCATATATTCTTAATACCTTCCACAGAGCATCTCTATCAACTCTATCATATGCCTTCTCCAGATCCATAAATGCTACATACAAATCCATTTGCTTTTCTAAGTATTTCTCACATACATTCTTCAAAGCAAACACCTGATCCACACATCCTCTACCACTTCTGAAACCACACTGCTCTTCCCCAATCTGATGCTCTGTACATGCCTTCACCCTCTCAATCAATATCCTCCCATATAATTTACCAGGAATACTCAACAAACTTATACCTCTGTAATTTGAGCACTCACTCTTATCCCCTTTGCCTTTGTACAATGGCACTATGCATGCATTCCGCCAATCCTCAGGCACCTCACCATGAGTCATACATACATTAAATAACCTTACCAACCAGTCAACAATACAGTCACCCCCTTTTTTAATAAATTCCACTGCAATACCATCCAAACCTGCTGCCTTGCTGGCTTTCATCTTCCGCAAAGCTTTTACTACCTCTTCTCTGTTTACCAAATCATCTTCCCTAACCCTCTCACTTTGCACACCACCTCAACCAAAACACCCTATATCTGCCACTCTATCATCAAACACATTCAACAAACCTTCAAAATACTCACTCCATCTCCTTCTCACATCACCACTACTTGTTATCACCTCCCCATTTGCGCCCTTCACTGAAGTTCCCATTTGCTCCCTTGTCTTACGCACTTTATTTACCTCCTTCCAGAACATCTTTTTATTCTCCCTAAAATTTAATGATACTCTCTCACCCCAACTCTCATTTGCCCTTTTTTTCACCTCTTGCACCTTTCTCTTGACCTCCTGTCTCTTTCTTTTATACATCTCCCACTCAATATTGAGATATCTTGGGAATATGAAAAGCAATTTAAAGAATATTTATAGTATTCAGTTTTACCTTACTGTAAAGAACATTTAGTGTTATTTTTTATGATATTCACACTTAATACATGAAACACGAACACAGCTGTAGAAATAAAGGTCAAGAAAACATCTGTTGTAGTTGGGTTCGAGTTGTTTCTTCTGTCTCTTTTTTTAGAAGTTCTGTATATCCATTAATCTCATTTACTATTAGATCAATTGATTCCTAACCTGCAGAAAAACTGAATACAGTAACTGCATACTATTGTCATTTGGATCAATTGTGTAATTAACAGTGTTAATTCCTACATATGGAAATCATGGAGCAGGCTGAGTGAAAGGTAGGGTTAACTTTACTTTCATATCTGTCTCATTCATTATTAGATCAGCTAGTTGATTATCATAAGAAATAGTGAAAAGCTTCATATTAATGTCATTTGGATCAGATTTGTAGTTTTTATTTTTAGTAGCTGAATATGGAAATCAAGGATCAGGCTGAACAAAAGGGAGGGTTGATTTTGCTTTCATCTAACTCATTGCATGGAGGTTTTGGGGTTGGAGTGTGTTTCCTCATCAGTTGTAGTATCTTCACTATTGTAGTTACATGATTCCTCAGTATGTTTATTTATCAATGCCATTAAATTCATGGTCACAGCATTTTATATGTATGAAAAATTGGATAGACATGTGGAAATCTTCATTTTGCTGTTATGTACGAGGAAGCTATACAGCCATGTATACTACCACCTGTTGATAGAAAACATTACAAACTAACAAGTGTGCTCAGGCAGAAAAATTTCAGAACACTGGCATCCCAAGTTACTTTAGGGTTAATTATTTTTTTGCACGAAAACTTAGCTTGAGAATACTTGGGATAGTATAGGAAGGATTGATTAGATCTAAGTATTGAATGAAAATTTCAGATTTTTCCAGAAATCCTTAGGTTCTTTGGATGCCCTCTGCTGACTGTGATAGCATGTAAAGGGTTAAGCGTGGGTATTTGTAAGATGACCAAAACCCATATGGTCACTGTTTATATCAAGTGCTATCCATGTGCACAGTTTCCTCTCTGCAGGTAATTTTGCCAAACAGTGGTCTTATTTCTCTATGCCCTTAACTTTCCTGGGTGTACAACATGACATTTTGATTGTATTCGTTTAGATGCACACAAATGCATGCAAAAAATTTGAGAATGATATGACGGTACTGAAAGTAATGGTGATTTCTTTTAAAAGTTAATGAATAGAAATTCAGACCATGTAACATCTGAACTCCACTTGTACATTCCTGTCGAGCAATCTACCATATGCCTTTTTCTTCTCTTCCACTGCCTTTCTGATCTCTTCTGTCTACCATGCATTGCCCTTTTTGTTCCAATATCTTGCTACCTTGTGTCCAGCTACTAATTTTACAACCTTTAATAATGTTTTTTTTGTACATTTTTCACACCTCATTCACATGACTGCATTCACTGCACTTCCATCTAACCTTTCAGTTACCTTCCTTTCATACTCCTTCCTGGTTCATTTTCTTGCTTGTCAACACTTTTACCTCTCCATTCTTCCTTGCACCGTAAGTCCACTTCTGCCTGATCCTCATTCCCACAAGAACTGCGAAATGGTCAGTCTTCAAAGAATCCTCGCACGACTCTAGCATCTGGCATGGCCTTTCTCAGTCTTTCATCAACTGCCACATATTCAGTCAAAGCCTTTTGCTCTTCTCTTCCATCATTCCTCATCCATGTATATCTGTGGATCATTATGTGCTGAAAAATGGTGTATGCAAGGAATAAACCCCTGTTAGCACAAATATCCACAAGATAACTTTCACCACCCTCTTCTCATCCATCTCATTTCCTCTTTTCCAAAAGCCTCAACAGATTGTCACTCATATTCCCCGCATGTCATAGAAGGTGACAAGGGAGGCTGGGAACCCTCCCCTTCATTTATTTCAATTTCTAAAGACAGAACTGAAGAAGGAACCAAGTAGGGAGTGCACATCCTCCCTGAAGGCTTAGGCTTGGGTGTGTAGATATGTGTGAATGTAACCAAGATGAGAAGAAAGGAGAGGTAAGTAGTATGTTTGAAGAAAGAAACCTAGATGCTCTGGCTGTGGTTGGAAATGTTCTCATAGTAAAGTCAGGGTTGGAGGGAGGACAAGAGCTAAGGAAAGAGTACCACTGCTTCATGGTAGTGTGTTAATGATTGTTAAGGAGGTGAATTCTAGAGTGATGTCTGTTAAAAATGAAAGTGGATGGTGAGAAATGAATGATTATTAGTGCTTATGCACCTTGCCATGAGAAGAAAGATTTTAAGAGGCAAGTGTTTTGGGAGCAACTGAGTGTGTCAGCTTTTTTGATGCAAGAGACCAGGTAATAGTGATGGGTTATTTGAATGCAAAGTTGAGTAATGTGGTAGCAAAAGGTTAATTGAGGGGCATAGAGTATTCAGTATTATTAATGGAATGGTAAACAGCTTGTGGAGTTGTGTGCTGAAAAAAGACTGGTGATTTAGAATACCTGGTTTAAAAAGGGACGTACACAAGTATACATATGTGAGTAGGAAAGGTGGTCAGCATGGATTATTGGATTATGTATTTATTGATTAGGTATGTAAAAGAGAGGCTTTTAAATGTAAAAGTTCTTAGAGGAGTTAGCTGGTTGGAGGTCATAATCACTAGCTTGTGGAGGCAAGTTTGAATGTTTGTAGAGGTTTTCGAACTAGAGGAAACAATATTGATGAGAAGAGAGTGGTGAAAGTAATTAAATTTGAAAAAGACTCATATGAATGAATACTGAGAGAGATTTGAGTGTAGAATGGCAAAAGGAAATGAAGCAAGGAAAGTGGATGAGGATTGGGAGGTATTTAGGGAAGCAATGCTGGCACATATAAGAGATGCATATGGAATGCAAAAGGTGGGAGGTGGGCAGATTAGAGGTGAGTGAATGGTGGGATGAAGAATTAAAGTTGCACACCCCAGCTAACCTGACCCTCAACCCTGCTGAACCTAATAAGCTTTTTATTTACATTCACTCTTGGCTTTTTCCTTTCACATACTCCTCCAAATTCAAGTCACCAACTTCTGTAGTTTCTCTTTGAATCGGTCACCAGTGCTGTATCATCAGCAATCAACAACTTACGTACTTCTAAGGTTCTCTCGTCCCCCACAGACTACACACTTGCCCCTTTCTCCAAGTTTCTTGCATTTAACTCTCTCCACCCCCTCCATCAACAAATTGAACAACCTTAATGACCTCATACACCCCTGCTGCAGACCAGCCTTCACATGGGACCATTCAGTCTCCTCTCTTCCTATTTGTACATGAGCCTTACACCCTAGATGGAACCTTCTCACTACTTCTAGCAGCTTTCCTCCCACACTGTATTTGCTTAAGACTTTCCACAAAGCATCTCTGTCAACCTTGTCATATGCGTTGTCTAGTACCATGAATGCCACATACAAATCCATCTGGTTTTCTAAGTATTTCTCACACATTCTTTAAAGCAAGCACCTGATCCACACATCCTCTACCACTTCTGAAACCACAGTGCTTCTCCCAGATCTGATTTTCTATACATGCTGTCATCCTCTCAGCCACTACACTCCTGTGCAACTCACCAGGTATGCTCAGGAAACTTATAACTCTATTCTTTGAAGACACATTTATCCCCCTTGTATATGATAGCACTATACATGCATATCGTCAATCCTCCGGCACCTCACCGTGATCCATGCATACACTGAAAATCCTAAATAGCCAATCATCAACACAGTCGACATTTTTCTTGATAAATTCAAATGCAGTACCATCTACTTCAGCCACCTTACCACATTTCATCTTACATAAGGCTTTCACCAAACCACTCCTCATGACTCTTATCACTTTGCATACCACCTTGACCCTAATACCCAAGATTTGTCAGCCTGTCAGCAAATGCATTCATCAGTCCTTCAAAATACTCACTTTATCTCCGCCTCACTGTTACCACTTGCTCAATTGCCCTCTTCACCGATGTTCCTACTTGTTCTCTTGTTTTTTGTACATTATTAACTTCCTTCCAGATCATCTTATCTTCCCTTCAGCGTGCTGATACTTGGAGCCCAACTCTCATATGCCTTCTTTTTTAAACCCTGCACCTTCCTCTTTATTTCTAGCCACTTTCTTTTATACCTTCTCCAATCATTTGCACTCCTTCCCAGTAAGTACTGCATAAATACTGCTATTCTCTGTCTTAGAAGGTGATTAAAGGGGCAGTATTGGGAAATTGGAAACCCTCCCCTTCTTCTATTTCAATTTGTAAAAGAGGAAGCAGGACAGTATGTGGCATGAGGTGGTTGGATCAAGTAAGTAATGAAAGGGTAAGAGAGATTTGTGGTAATAAAAAGAGTGTGGTTGAGAGAGCAGAGGAGGGCGTATTGAAATGGTTTCGTCACATGGATAGAATGATTGAGAAAAGATTGACAAAGAGGATATATGTTAGAGGTGGAGGGAACGAGGAGAAGTGGTAGACCATATTGGAGGTGGAAGGATGGAGTGAAAAAGATTTTGAGCGATTGGGGCCTGAACATACAGGAGGGTGAAAGGCATACAAGGAATAGTGAATTGAGCGATGTATACCTGGGTCGACGTGCTGTCAGTGGATTGAACCAGGGTATGTGAAGCGTCTGGGGTAAACCATGGAAAGTTTTGTGGGGCCTGGATTTGAAAAGGGAGCTATGGTTTTGGTGCATTACACATGTCAGCTAGAGACTGAGTGTGAACGAATGTGGCCTTTGTTGTCTTGTCCTAGTGCTACCTAGTGCTATTTCATATGTGGCGAGGTGGCGGTGGAATGGATGAAGGCAGCATGTATGAATATGTACATGTATATACATGTATATGTCTGTGTATGTATATGTATGTATACATTGAAATGTATAGATATGTATATGTGCGTGTGTGGTATTTATGTATATGCTTGTGTATGTGGGTGGGTTGGGCCATTCTTTCGTCTGTTTCCTTGCACTACCTCACTAACACGGGAGAAGGAAGGAGAAGGAACAGAGAAGAGGGCCAGGTGAGGATATTTCCTCAAAGGCCCAGTCCTCTGTTCTTAACGCTACCTCGCTGTCGCGGGAAATGGCGGATAGTATGAAAAAAAAAAATATATATATATATATATATATATATATATATATATATATATATATATATATATATCTTCTGTTTCCCATTTTAGAAAGTTAATACAAGGAGGGGAGGATTTCCGGCCCCCCGCTCCCGTCCCCTCTAGTCGCTTTCTACGACACGCGAGGAATACGTGGGAAGTATTCTTTCACCCCTATCCCCAGGGATAATATACATATATATATACACATACACACACACACACACACACACACACACACACACACACACACACACACACACACACACACACATATATATACATATGAAAAATGTAAGAAACAATTTAGAAAACAAACTTTTAGCTTGAAATGAATGAAAAAAAATGAATGTCACATAATGGTTCAACCTCTGGCTATGGAAAAGGAAATGTACAATTTATTCACACAAACGTCAATAGCAGTTCTCATCAATTTCACCACTGTATCAATAAGCGTCCGGGGTAAACCATGGAAAGCTGTGTAGGTATGTATATTTGCGTGTGTGGACGTGTGTATGTACATGTGTATGGGGGGGGGTTGGGCCATTTCTTTCGTCTGTTTCCTTGCGCTACCTCGCAAACGCGGGAGACAGCGACAAAGTATTAAAAAAAAAAAAAAAAAAAAAAATATATATATATATATATATTTTTTTTCATACTATTCGCCATTTCCCGCGATAGCGAGGTAGCGTTAAGAACAGAGGACTGGGCCTTTTTTGGAATATCCTCACCTGGCCCCCTCTGTTCCTTCTTTTGGAAAAAAAAAAAAAGAAAAAAAGAGAGAGGGGAGGATTTCCAGCCCCCCGCTCCCTCCCCTTTTAGTCGCCTTCTACGACACGCAGGGAATACAAGGGATGTATTCTTAATCCCCTATCCCCAGGGATATATATATATATATATATATATATATATATATATATATTTTTTTTTTTTTTTTTTTTATTGTCGCTGTCTCCCGCGTTTGCGAGGTAGCGCAAGGAAACAGACGAAAGAAATGGCCCAACCCCCCCCCCATACACATGTATATACATACGTCCACACACGCAAATATACATACCTACACAGCTTTCCATGGTTTACCCCAGACGCTTCACATGCCTTGATTCAATCCACTGACAGCACGTCAACTCCGGTATACCACATCGCTCCAATTCACTCTATTCCTTGCCCTCCTTTCACCCTCCTGCATGTTCAGGCCCCGATCACACAAAATCTTTTTCACTCCATCTTTCCACCTCCAATTTGGTCTCCCTCTTCTCCTCGTTCCCTCCACCTCCGACACATATATCCTCTTGGTCAATCTTTCCTCACTCATTCTCTCCATGTGCCCAAACCACTTCAAAACACCCTCTTCTGCTCTCTCAACCACGCTCTTTTTATTTCCACACATCTCTCTTACCCTTACGTTACTCACTCGATCAAACCACCTCACACCACACATTGTCCTCAAACATCTCATTTCCAGCACATCCATCCTCCTGCGCACAACTCTATCCATAGCCCACGCCTCGCAACCATACAACATTGTTGGAACCACTGTTCCTTCAAACATACCCATTTTTGCTTTCCGAGATAATGTTCTCGACTTCCACACATTCTTCAAGGCCCCCAGAATTTTCGCCCCCTCCCCCACCCTATGATCCACTTCCGCTTCCATGGTTCCATCCGCTGCCAGATCCACTCCCAGATATCTAAAACACTTCACTTCCTCCAGTTTTTCTCCATTCAAACTCACCTCCCAATTGACTTGACCCTCAACCCTACTGTACCTAATAACCTTGCTCTTATTCACATTTACTCTTAACTTTCTTCTTTCACACACTTTACCAAACTCAGTCACCAGCTTCTGCAGTTTCTCACATGAATCAGCCACCAGCGCTGTATCATCAGCGAACAACAACTGACTCACTTCCCAAGCTCTCTCATCCCCAACAGACTTCATACTTGCCCCTCTTTCCAAAACTCTTGCATTCACCCCCCTAACAACCCCATCCTTAAACAAATTAAACAACCATGGAGACATCACACACCCCTGCCGCAAACCTACATTCACTGAGAACCAATTACTCTCCTCTCTTCCTACACGTACATATGCCTTACATCCTCGATAAAAACTTTTCACTGCTTCTAACAACTTGCCTCCCACACCATATATTCTTAATACCTTCCACAGAGCATCTTTATCAACTCTATCATATGCCTCCTCCATATCCATAAATGCTACATACAAATCCATTTGCTTTTCTAAGTATTTCTCACATACATTCTTCAAAGCAAACACCTGATCCACACATCCTCTACCACTTCTGAAACCACACTGCTCTTCCCCAATCTGATGCTCTGTACATGCCTTCACCCTCTCAATCAATACCCTCCCATATAATTTGCCAGGAATACTCAACAAACTTATACCTCTGTAATTTGAGCACTCACTCTTATCCCCTTTGCCTTTGTACAATGGCACTGTGCATGCATTCCGCCAATCCTCAGGCACCTCACCATGAGTCATACATACATTAAATAACCGTACCAACCAGTCAATAGTACAGTCACCCCCTTTTTTAATAGATTCCACTGCAATACCATCCAAACCTGCTGCCTTGCCGGCTTTCATCTTCCGCAAAGCTTTACTACCTCTTCTCTGTTTACCAAGTCATTTTCCCTAACCCTCTCACTTTGCACACCACCTCGACCAAAACACCCTATATCTGCCACTCTATCATCAAACACATTCAACAAACCTTCAAAATACTCACTTCATCTCCTTCTCACATCACCACTACTTGTTATCACCTCCCCATTTGCGCCCTTCACTGAAGTTCCCATTTGCTCCCTTGTCTTACGCACTTTATTTACCTCCTTTCAGAACATCTTTTTATTCCCCCTAAAATTTAATGATACTCTCTCACCCCAACTCTCATTTGCCCTCTTTTTCACCTCTTGCACCTTTCTCTTGACCTCCTGTCTCTTTCTTTTATACATCTCCCACTCAATTGCATTCTTTCCCTGCAAAAATCATCCAAATGCTTCTCTCTTCTCCTTCACTAATAATCTTACTTCTTCATCCCACCACTCGCTACCCTTTCTAATCAACCCTGGGGATAGGGGAGAAAGAATACTTCCCACGCATTCCTCTTTTGTCGTAGAAGGTGACTGAAGGGGACAGGAGGGGGAGGCTAGAAACTCTCCAATCCTTGTATTTTAAGTTTCTAAAAGGGGAAACAGAAGAAGTCACGCGGGGAGTGCTCATCCTCCTCAAAGGCTCAGATTGGGGTGTCTGAATGAGTGTGAATGTAACCAAGATGAAAAAAGGGGAGATAGGTAATATGTTTGAGGAAAGGAACCTGGATGTTTTGGCTCTGAGTGGAACGAAGCTCAAAGGTATAGGGGAAAAGCGGTTTGGGAATGTTTTGGGAGTAAAGTCAGGGGTTGATGAGAGGACAAGAGCATAGGAAGGAGTAGTGCTACTCCTGAAACAGGAGTGGTGGGAGTATGTGATAGAGTGTAAGAAAGTAAACTCTAGATTGATATGGGTAAGACTAAAAGTGGATGGAGAGAGATGGGTGATTATTGGTGCCAATGCACCCGGGCAAGAGAAGAAAGACCATGAGAGGCAAGTGTTTTGGGAGCAGCTGAGTGAGTGTGTTAGTAGTTTTGATGCACAAGACTAGGTTATAGTGATGGGTGATTTGAATGCAAAGGTGAGTAATGTGGCAGTTGAGGAATAATTGGTGTACATGGGGTGTTCAGTGTTGTAAATGGAAATGATGAGGAGCTTGTAGATTTGTGTGCTGAAAAAGGACTGGTGATTGGGAATACCTGGTTTAAAAAGAGAGATATACATAAGGATACGTATGTAAGTAGGAGAGATGGCCAGAGAGCATTATTGGATTACGTGTTAATTGATAGGCACATGAAAGAGAGACTTTTGGATGTTAATGTGCTGATAGGGGTAACTGGAGGGATGTTTGATCATTATCTTGTTGAGGCAAAGGTGAAGATTTGTAGAGGTTTTCAGAAAAGAAGAGAAAATGTTGGGGTGAAGAAAGTGGTGAGTAAGTGAGCTTGGGAAGGAGACTTGTGTTAGAAAGTACCAGGAGAGACTGAGTGCTGAATGGAAAAAGGTGAGAGCAAAGGACATAAGGGGAGTGGGGAAGGAATGAGATGTATTTAGGGAAACAGTGATGGCTTGCGCAAAAGATTCTTGTGGCATGAGATGCGTGGAAGATGGGCAGATTAGAAAGGGTAGTTAGTAGTGGGATGAAGAAGTAAGATTATTAGTGAAAGAGAAGAGAAAGGCATTTGGACGATTTTTGCATGGAAATAGTGTAAATGACTGGGAGATGTTTAAGAGAATGAGGCAGGAGGTCAAGAGAAAGGTGCAAGAGGTGAAAAAGAGGGCAAATGGGAGTTGGAGTAGAGAGTATCATTAAATTTTAGGGAGAATGAAAAGATCCTTTGGAAGGAGGTAAACAAAGTGCGTAAGACAAGAGAACAAACGGAAATATCAGTGAAGAGGGCTAATGGGAGGTATTAACAAGTAGTGATGATGTGAGAGGGAGAAGTAGGTATTTTGAAGGTTTGTTGAATGTGTTAGATGATATAAGTCAATATAGGTTAGATGTATTGGTCGAGGTGGTGTGCGAAGTGAGAGGGTCAGGGAGAACGATTTGGTAAACCCAGAAGAGGTAGTGAAAGCTTTGCAGAAGATGAAAGCCGCCAAGGCGGTGGGTTTGGATGATATTGCAGTGGAATTTATAAAAAAAACAGGGGTGACTGTGTTGTTGACTGGTTGGTGAGGATATTCAATGTATGTATGGCTCATGGTGAAGTGCATGAGGATTGGCAGAATGCATGCATAGTGCCATTGTACAAAGGCAAAGGGGATAAAGATGAGTGTTCAAATTACAGAGGTATAAGTTTGTTTAGTATTCCTAGGAAATTATGTGAGAGGGTATTGATTGACAGGGTGAAGGCATGTACAAAGCATCAGATCGGGGAGGAGCAGTGTGGTTTTAGAAGTGGTAGAGGATGTGTGGATCAGGTGTTTGCTTTGAAGAATGTATGTGAGAAATACTTCGAAAAATATATGGATTTGTATGTAGCATTTATGGACCTGGAGAAGGCATATGATAGAGTTGATAGAGATGCTATGTGGAAGGTATTAAGAGTAAATGGTGTAGGAGGCAAGTTGCTAGAAGCATTGAAAAGTTTTTATCGAGTATGTAAGGGATGTGCACGGGTAGGAAGAGAGTAAAGTGATTGGTTCCCAGTGAATGTAGGTTTGTGGCAGGGGTGTGTGATGTCTCCATGGTTGTTTGATTTGTTTATGGATGGGGTTGTTAGGGAGGTGAATGCAAGAGTTTTGGAAAGAGGGGCAAGTTTGCAGTCTGTTGTGGATGAAAGGGCTCATCGCCACCCTGCCTCACATGAAATGACAACCCCCTCCCCCCCGCATGTGTGCGAGGTAGCACTAAGAAAAGACAACAAAGGCCACATTCATTCACACTCAGTCTCTACCTGTCATGCATAATGCACTGAAACCACAGCTCCCTTTCCACATCCAGGTTCCACAAAACTTTCCATGGTTTACCCCAGACACTTCACATGCCCTGGTTCAATCCATTGAGAGCACGCCGACCCCGGTATACCACATCATTCCAATTCACTCTATTCCTTTCACCCTCTTGCATGTTCAGGCCCCAGTCGCTCAAAATCTTTTTCACTCCATCCTTCCACCTCCAATTTAGTCTCCTACTTCTCCTCATTCCCTTCACCTCTGACACATATATCTTCTTTGTCAATCTTTCCTCACTCATTCTCTCCATGTGACCAAACCATTGTAATACATCCTCTTCTGCTCTCTCAACCACACTCTTTTTATTACCACACATCTTTCTTACCCTTTCATTATTTACTCGATCAAACCACCTCACACCACATATTGTCCTCAAACATGTCATTTCCAAGACATCCACCCTCCTCCGCGCAACCCATGCCTCGCAACCATATGACATTGTTGGTACCACTATTCCTTCAAACATACCCATATTTGCTTTCCAAGATAATGTTCTTGCCTTCTACACATTCTTCAACGCTCTCAGATCTTTCGCACCTTCCCCCATCCTGTGACTCACTTCCGCTTCTATGGTTCCATCTGCTGCCAAATCCATCTTTTGCGCAAGCCATCACTGCTTCCTTAAATACATCCCATTCCAACCTCCACTCCTCTTACATCCTTTGCTCTCACCTTTTTCCATTCTGCACTCAGTCTCTCCTGGTACTTCCTCACACAAGTCTCCTTCCCAAGCTCACTTACTCTCACCACACTCTTCACCCCAACATTCTCTCTTCTTTTCTGAAAACCTCTACTAATCTTCACCTTTGCCTCCACAAGATGATGATCAGACATCCCTCCAGTTGTATCTCTCAGCACATTAACATCCAAAAGTCTCTCTTTCGCGTGCCTATCAATTAACACGTAATCCAATAACACTCTGGCATCTCTCCTACTTGCATACGTATACTTATGTATATCTCTCTTTTTAAACCAGATAATCCCAATCACCAGTCCTTTTTCAGTACACACATCTGCAATCTCTCTCTCTCTCTCTCTCTCTCTCTCTGTATATATATATATATATATATATATATATATATATATATATATATATATATATATATATATATATATATATATATTTATATATATATATATATAGAGAGAGAGAGAGAGAGAGAGAGAGAGAGAGAGAGAGAGAGAGATGTATATATGTATATATATCCCTGGGGATAGGGGAGAAAGAATACTTCCCAAGTATTCCTGAGTGTCGTAGAAGGCAACTAAAAGGGAAGAGAGCGGGGGGCTGGAAATCCTCCCCTCTCGTTTTTGGTTTTCCTAATGAAGGAACAGAGGAGGGGCCAAGTGGGGATATTCCCTCCGAGGCTCAGTCCTTTGTTCTTAACGCTACCTTGCTGATGTGGGAAATGGCGAATAGTATGAAGAAAAAAAAAAAGAAAATATGTATATGTGTGTGTGTATGTGCCTGTGTGTGTGTTATCTTTTTGAAATAGTCAGAAGGGAGATTGTCTGAATATCATAACGATTGGGTTTCTGTAAATAAAAAATGCATCCCTTTAGGATGGCTCGTAGGTTGTAAAGAGAGGTTTATTATGAACAGCTGTCTGTAAATATCTTTTCCATAAAGCATATAATGTCATATTTGTAGATAATGTAAGGCACAACAGTCTTAATAAAAAAAAAAATTTTTTTTACAGATGGAAATGAAAGTGAAAGTTTACTGCAAGATGACATCAGCTTTGGAGATGTGTTTGGCACTTCAAATCCATATGAACAAGGCTCCTTTGAATCTGACATTCTTGAAAATATGAGGTATGTTATCCATGATTATATATGTTGAAATGATTATGTATATTTATATATGTATATATAAATATATACTCACACAGACATATACATATATACACATGTACATAATTCATACTGTCTGCCCTTATTCATTCCCGTTACCACCCCGCCACACATGAAATAACAACCCCTTCCCCCAACATGTGCACCCTCTTCTGCTCTCTCAACCACACTTTTTATTACCACACATCTCTCTTACTCTTTCATTACTTAATCGATCAAACCACCTCACACCACATATTGTCCTCAAATATCTCAATGTTATTTTCTTTATTATACTTTTTGTTGCTGTCTCCTGCGTCATCGAGGTAGTGCTAGGAAGCAGACGAAAGAATAGCCTAACCCACCCACATACAAATGGATGGAAAGGATCACAGTTTTGCATGTGATCAAGTATATTCCTATGAGTCTACTGGGAAAATTAAACAAGATAAGTTCCCAAGTGTGCTTTTGTGTAATAATCACATCATTAGGGGAGACAAAAGAGAGAAATATAACAGTCAGTTGATATACAACGATGAGACATAGCCAGGACACCATTTGGTAAATATGTGATTTTCCAAGGTATGTTTGAAGGAATAGTGATTCTAACAATGTTATATAGTTGTGAGGCATTAGCTATAGATAGGGTTGTACTGAGGAGGGTGGTTGTTTTGGAAATGAAATGTTTGAGGACAGTATGAGTCATTTCATGTATTGTAGATAAAACAAAAACTCTGCACACTCATTCTTTCTTCAAGCACTACTACCTAACCAAAATACAACTCTTTTTGTAACAGGCTTTGGTCATTTCTTTTATATCACCGCTCATTTCCCCTTCCTGTACATGAGTGATGCACTATTTGGTAAATGCACTTCTCACTGTGTTAATTTTTTTATTGCGTGTTATACCATCAGTTTAACCGTTAATGAATTTTTCCATCACATAACTATTCACTCTCATTCTTGAGCCACTTCATCCAGCATTCAGATTATCTAACTGATCAAATCCTTTCCACTTTGTTTTGATTTTAGTGAGTGTTTGTAACATATTTCTAATGAAAAACAAATCATTCACATATGTATTCGAAATGCCTTATTCTTCATGCATTCTGGTTATTGTGCATGTATGCAGTGTGACCTGCTGAAAGCATAGTAACTTTAAGATTATTTTTGTTAATATGATTATGATAGAAATACTTCTTGACCAACAGTAGGCTTGATGAAAATGAGCTGAGTATGATGGTGGATCAGGGTACGGTAGACCAGCTGCTTGTGGATCAAGAGACTGAGGAGAGCTTTCGGAGAGACCATCGCACCACTTCTTCCACATCTTCTGGTCCCTAACCTATGCCCTCGTCTGCATGGGATTTTGACTCTCTTATAACCATTGCCAATACAGACACAACTGTGACTGCTGGTGTATTTCACTGACCACCTCAAGCTGCCAGCCACCTGTGATATAATTTCTGTGGCTACTAAATCTACTCACTGTTACACCCTTGTACTGCAAATAGTGTGTTGAAGGATATGGGAGTAACTTTAGAGCCATGGTTGCAACAGCTTGGTTATTTCCAGGTAATGGTGGTGTGTTCTAAATGCTCCTTCCATTGAAGTTTTGTGCAAGTATTCTGTATTCTAAAAAGGTAACTTTCAGGTCTAATAAAAAGAATTAATCATACTTGTATTGATGACGGTGCTTATTTTGTCATGCAATAAAAAAATCTTTTTCACTTAATAGCACTTCTCCAATGAGATGTAGTTCACCTTATACTTCAGTAAGAATCTTTAAAATGCTGCCTGTAATTTCAGTGTTGCGTGACTTAGATTTACATTCAGGAGAGACACTCGGCTCAAGTGATACATTGAAAAATTTTCTGCCTTTATGTGACCATGAAGCTGATAGCAACTTAGGCCTCTTAATGCATCCAAAATCTCTAGACTGATTATTCACCTTAAATGACTGTTCACCTTTACATGTCTTGTTTTAATGCTTTTGTATATGAATTTATTTTCTTTTTGGTCTTTTATATACATTCTTTTTATTTGTTTGTAGTTTCCTGCTTGTATGATCATGTCATCACAACACTAAAGTACTCTCTTCCCAGAAACTGATGCTCATTCCCGTCTTCTTGTAGTTGCAAGTATTCTTTTTTGGAATATACATAAGGGTTCAAGACCTTGTTTTAATGGAAAACTGATGTAGAATCTTGCAAAAGGTTGGGACCCAAAAGTATCTACCTATTTCAAGAATGAAAGTACATGTGCACAACCTTATTGGCAGTTTGCTAAAAGTGTATAGAAAGTTCCCAGATGCCATTTTTCATCTCTAAAAAGATGCACTTTGCATTCATTGCCCATATGTTATTGACATTCTCATGAAACAAGCAGCAGCTGATAAAAAACCAGACTTACATCAATTAAGCTTTTCCATCTGCTCAGGCAAGTATTTTTCAGATCAGTGCTAAACCAACAGTGGAGTAGTAGTTTGAATTGTGGAAGGAATTTTTTATTTTTCATCTTCCATGTATGTAATTTACTGGGAAATGTTATTAGTGAACAACCTGTACACTGGTCCAGTTGAATTAGATAACATATGTAGTTTGCAGACAATCAGAATACTTCAAGTTACAGGAAATCCTTCCATATCTCCTCTTCCATAACCCAGAAATGCAGGTGGGAGCTCCTATAAAGATGGATTTGTACTGCTCATTTACAATATTAGATTTATGAAATAGTTTTGAGTACATTATTATCAGATGTTTATGCACATTGGCATGAGTTTTTCATAACAAGCTGTAATGAACATCCGAAAAGTATTCCATGGGACACTTAATGCATGCAGTGTAGTATAGGTATACTACAAGGAAACAGACGAAAGAATAGCCCAACCCACCCACATGTATATACACATATACACATGTATATACATAAATGCCCACACACGCTCTTATACATACCTGTACATTTCAACGTTTACATACATATACACACACCTGAAATAGCATTCTCTCTCTCTCTCTCTCTCTCTCTCTCTCTCTCTCTCTCTCTCTCTCTCTCTCTCTCTCTCTCTCTCTCTCTCTCTCTCAGTGCGAGGTACTTCTTGGTATAGGTATTAGGAGTAAAATAAGAATAGACTGAAATGCTATATGGAAAACAAAATATTTTTATTTAGTTGTATGGAAAATATCAAAAATATATGGAATATCTTATTTGGAAAATGTAAAAAACATAAGTATGAAGTTTTGTGGCTTAAGGTGTAATTTTCATTAATTATGATCCAAATTAGGTTCCAAGTCGAGCCTTTTTTTTTGTACCGGACCCAGCTTGGGCAAAATCCAAGCTATTGTTATGTGATTCTTTTGCTGCTAAGATATAGCTTTTTTAGATTTCATGAGTACCTGACATAAGCTTTTGAAGTTATGGTTCAGGTTAATTTGAAGGTTATTTTGACTGTCAGCACTGGAGAGAATGGTGAATGTTAGATGGTTGGAGATGGGTAATGGGCAGATGAAAATGGATGAAAAACAGATGTATGGAAATGGAAACCAGATGTATGGATGGGCAGATGGAGGTCAGACTGACAGACATAATAGTTCCTGCTTTGCAGGCAACACAAAAATGAGACCTGATATATGAGTTGAACAGTTCCTTTGTAACTTTTAGAATGATAAGGAATTTATTCTGGTTTTATTGAGTATATGTTATATAACTGTTTAAATCAGCTTAACACTACATTTGTATGGAAATATGTTAAATCTACTTTGTACGCTATTCCTGTTTTTGATTGTCATAACATTTGATGTAGTTGTTACTAGTTAAAAATGTGATAATACTTCACAGGTTTGCACTTAACAGATCCATGGCACTGACATCCAAACACTTCCATTGGTATCCATTAAAAATTCTGGATAATCTACTTGCCATGCCATCCTCAGAAGTTCTCCTATAGTTATCAAGCATTGTAATATTTAGCTTGATATAGCAAGAGTCATGTCATTTTTTGTAGCCAGAGCCGTTTTAGAGAGGAAATACATCCACTACTGGTGGTAGCACTTTCAACAGGGTGTATAAGGTGTTGAGGAGCTTATACACCCTAAGCTTTCTGAGAGAGATCCATGGAATTCATTGTGCCTGTTTCAATAAATGGCTTCAAAGAATTCCCTTGTAGACTTGAAGAATGCTCATCTAAATGATTTCAAGTGAATTTTTGTGCAAAGATTCTTTAATAATTCTGTCACTTTGGGATATTTGAGCTCTTATTTTCTGTTTTATGTGGATAGCTGGGCCTATTCTTTTTACGTATTTTAAGAATGGAAGCCATTGCAGTGCAATTTACAAGGCCCAGATCATGGATGGGCTGACAGTAACCTGCACCCTTGGCCATCTGAGGTTCTTAGGCCTCTAGGTTTAGTAATTTATACCCCCCCCCCCACACACACACACACACACACACACACACACACACACACACACACACACACACCATCACTACTAACCGAATATTTGATGTTATCCCAGGGTTAGGAAGTACAGAATTGGGAGAACAAAAGGCATCTGATATTGGGAAAAAATAAGAGCCTTGACACAGCTAAAGTGCAGACAGAAGAGTGGCAAATTTGTGACATAACATACAATAAAGTTACACTTATATTGTAATTGTTATGAGAAATCTTTGTAGGAAAATCCATGCAGTTTAGGAGAACAGATTTCAAGTTTTACTTTGTTAACCCATTGAATTCTTTGCCATTTTCTGGAAAGTTTCCCCTAGGACTGATGGTAATCAAAAAATAAGGATATAAATATTTCAGCTGTATCAAGTAATGGGAAATGCTTATAGAGACAAAATGATTACTGTAAAGCTAACGTTTCCAGCACTGTAAAGTCAAACTTGATGGGCCACTTATGCTGGGATTAGGATAGGTGACTGCTTGCACACTGTACCACTTTGTTTACTTTCCTTCTCACTCACCTTCTACCACAAACTCTGAACATAGTCAAGACACTCACTCCCTCACATGATTGTTTTCTTAACCCATCACAGTCTTCCAGCACTGGTGAGGGCTATTTGCCATGTAATATGCAGTGAATGATACTGAAAAGTAATATGAGCATTTCACCACCCATAATAGTAATCTGCCAAAATTACACTGAATTTTTACACTTTTATAGTCATGTTAATATTACAATTATTACAAATATATATTTACAGTTTATTCTTATAGGAGCACAAACTTCATACCTTTCTGCCATTGTGGTGTGGGTAACTAATGTTATGGAAGAATTTCTTTTGTGTATGGTAATTACATTTGCTTGTGACATCTAATATCCAGATGGTATACCTTCCAGTTCAGTTAAGGGTAGAAGAAAGCACACTATACAAGTGTGTATGTAGTCCCTTTGTCTATCTTTCTATATCTCTGATGCCTGTTCCAATCTGAACTCCCTTAAAGGGATGGCCATGGCAACAGAGTCTCCATAACTAAAGAACTCCAGGATTAAGGTTCTGAAATTACTATTGGCCAAAAGTATTTAGTTTAGTGAGACTACAGATGCTTGAGCTGAAGGGAGTAGCTTACCACAAGTATAACTGGATGATTATAAGCTGATGCTGTCTTCATGGGGTTGTACCTGTTGCACATGTCAATAATGCTTCCCTGAATACTTCCTATTCCTCACCCATTCTTATAGCTTTGTTTACTCCCACCTTTTGCCATTCTACACTTGGTCTCTCATGGTATCTCTTCTTGCTAGCCTCTTTTCCAAGCTCACTCACTTTCAGTGATGACCATGAAGTGCATATTTTTATTGAAAGAGTCTTGACAGTTAGATGACATTTAAAGATTTCCTTTTGTGTTTGCAAGGTTGTGCACCTGCCTTATTATCTAAGAGAAAGATGTGACGTCTAGTCTCCAGTCTTTTACATAACTATTCAACTTCACTGGGTCTATGGGTAATATATGGTGTCAGTTGGCCATGCTGTTCCCTCCATTAGTCTTAGTGACACATGAATTTTCCTCATATATGCAAGCACATTGCCTTTCATTCCAGGATTCACCTTGAATTCCTCTAATCTGTTTTACCATGCTTAACAAATGAGCTATGAGTGCATTAGTTTTTCAGACTTATGAGTTAGCACAACCTGGAAAACCTTAGAAACAAATCAAACTACAAAAACAAAGTGGTCACCTAACTTTCTTAAATGAATGACTTGGCAGTTTCCAGACAGGAGCTGTAAATAGGATCAAGCAAGCAGCTTCTGAATTTCCTCATAGTGACAGTAAACCATGTGTTTACTTAATCATCTTTGATATTGGACCTTCAGATCAGATGTGGACAGTAAGCTTATCACAGAAAGCAACATTTTAACTTTAGGCTGTTGGGGAAAGTAGATTTATCATAGCAGGGATGCAAGAAGTAGAAACTTTATCCACTGCATACTGTAGGTTTAGTTTTTCATGCTGTCATACCTAAAACCAAAAATTTAATGCTGATGTGTATTTGGATGAGACATGACTTTTTTGCATTTAACTTTCCTAATGAATCTGCAGGTTATTATAATAGCTATGCAAAAAGATGCCATGAACGTAAGGCAATAGGTTA